>NC_086232.1:30892295-31248129 GCF_036321145.2 Pelmatolapia mariae | reverse complement strand
TGAAAACCAAAATAGTTCCAAATGCCAGATCTGAATGAGGGTGGGGGAGGTTCAATTTGCCATGTTGCAATGAGCAACTTCTGTCTCGCTAGCTTGCGCTGCGCTCAGTGGATCTGCGCTCGACAGTGCAGCCTAGGCGGATAAGTCGAACGCAGATCCACTGAGCTCTCAACACAGACAGCATCGTCAGAAGAAAAGTTGATAAAATAAATTAAAAATTATGTATTGTTCGATACATATGCGTACCGAACCGAAAGCACTGTATCGAACGGTTCAATATCGATACGAGTATTGTTGCACCCCTAGTGTATATATGTATGTATATATATATGTATGTATGTGTATATATGTATGTATGTGTATATATGTATGTATGTGTATATATGTATGTATGTGTATATATGTATATGTATGTGTATATATGTATGTATGTGTATATATGTATATGTATGTGTATATATGTATATATATTTACTTTAAATGGTAAATGGTCTGTATTTGTATAGCGCTTTACTAGTCCCTAAGGACCCCAAGGCGCTTTACACATCCAGTCATCCACCCATTCACACACTGGTGATGGCAAGCTACATTGTAGCCACAGCCACCCTGGGGCGCACTGACAGAGGCAAGGCTGCCAGACACTGGTGCCACCGGGCCCTCTGACCACCACCAGTAGGCAACGGGTGTCTTGCCCAAGGACACAACGACCGAGACTGTCCAAGCTGGGGCTCGAACTGGCAACAATTAGTGTGTGGCATTACTTGTTTTCATTATTCCTGTGCATGTGGTTAAGAAAGATTTTCCCAACTCAAAAGAACCCCCAGAATATTTACAGCAGTTCTGGAGTGTGTGCAGGTAAATGAGGGCCAAACGTTGTGTATGTACTGTATGCACTCAGCCATTCTCAAACTGATGTAAAATTTAATTTGAGGATTCACCAGATCTGTTATTTGGAAATGAAAGCCTGTCTGTAATTGAAGGCTGATTCATATATAACCTATTATTTCAGAAGCTGGGCTAAACAAATGTGTATTAAATGTGAATCAATATTTTATACTTACATGAGTGCAAATACATAATTTCTGTCATAACGTTACAGATGGTTGTTCTTGTATAATGATGATTTTAATGTCAGTGTTTTCAAATGGGTCCATGAACATAGTCGCCATATACTGCTGTGCACATCTTCATTCTTTTTGAAGAAGAATGTTATCACATGTATCCCAAGCTATTGATTGATTGAATATGTTATTTATTTTTTATGTAACTTGTCTATATCGAGTGGGGCCGCATGTCCAACTTTTATTTACCACTCTATCTAACTTAAATCATTTGTTAATACAAGACAAACAATGTTTCAACCTAATTTGCAGACATAGCAGTCTTAAAAAAGAACCAAAAAAATACCTCTCCAAAAAGCAAGAAACTAATCCATCAGATTAATTGGAGCAGTAGTAGACTGCAGTTGTACCAGACGCTCCCCAGCATGAACCTGCCTAAATTTATGCAGGCAAGCCATTGTGAGCCTATTTAAAAAGGAGAAAATGTATGTGTCAGCATGCTGTGCACCAGAATGGCACCAGCGATCATATAATAGTTTTTTTTCTTGTGTATTAAAAAAATGAAACAAAAGTAAAAACAAGAAATATTTAAAACAAAAAATGTTAACAAGGGTTTCTGTATATTAGGCATACTCCAAAGATTATGGAGTATGTCAGGGTGAGGGTTTCTATGTATTGCACTGAGCAGCAACAGATAGACTTGAAGCAAAACTGAGCAAATGACTAATATTATGTTTTGACCTTTTTGTGCTATTTTGATTGAAATATAACCATATAATATTGCAAACCTTACAATATAAGAGAAATTTAGTTAATGGCACCAAGTACATGTACACCCCCCCCCCCGTCTATAGATTATACCAATTACAAAGAACAGAACTCTTATAATATATAATATTATATTATAATGTAATAATTCTATATTAACTTGTTCTTCAGCACTTGTAGCATCTTATCTTACAACTTTCTCAAAGTACATTTACAACTAGATGAGCTTTTAGGATGTGTCTTCTTGCAGTCCTTCGAACATTGTTAAATATTTTAAATCTTTAATGACTGCAATAGTTTCAGATGTGCGAGAGGTTTCAGGTGCTTCTGCTTGCCATTTTGGTGAACATTTAGCAGCATCAAAATGCATTCTAAATATTATATCAAGTAACCACTGTTTTTATTGGTTTATTTTGGTATCTTAGTGGAGAACAAATTTTTTGAGATCACTGGTTTAAAAAAAAAAATAAGAGGACTTTCACCTCAGAGAATGGGATTTAGTTTTTTGGGGGGTTGCTTTTGTTTGTTTTTTGTTTTTTAAGTAAGAGAAAAAGTTACAAGATGTGACTTCTGCATTAGCTCCTTTAAATGTCTTTGTTATCTCACCAACATGAAGACTGAAGGTTGCTGCTTTTATACCCCAAATCACTTTGAGGTAAATCCTCCTGATTAACACACACTCACACAAAAGCCACACAAAATGTCTCAAAAGCCTGTTCTCTCTAAACAGTTTAATTTACAAACATTTACTTATGTGTTTTGTGGACACCTGTTTAGCTACGTACACTGAAACATGCACACTCTGTTCCACTCTGCACATTAATGAATTAAACAGCTACATTTTAATTCATCAGATTAATTGGAAGTGCCCAACCATGGATTGAAGAATGTTTTATCCGCCAAGCATTGACTTGTTTTGTGCTTAAGGGTAACATGTAGCAAGTGGAACAATGGTATGGATGTTTTTTTTTTTTGTTGTTGTTTGGAGGTTTCTTTTTAGTTCCGGTAATGAAAGAAAAATCCCCATTGGATACTGATGCACCTTTTAGTTTTAGTGTGTGGTTTCCCAAACTTTCTAGGACCTGTTTAATTTGTTTTGTCATTGTGGCAGTTTTTTTTTTTTTTTTTAAACCACTTCATACTGTTGTTCATAGTGTACTTAACGAGCTTAACTAATAGTCTCCTGAAAATGTGAGTGGGCTTCTTAGTCCGTATTAAAATGAAGAGCTCTACAGTTAACTGAAAACTACACCAGAAGTTCATTCAAAAAGCTTATGTAGGTGTAAGGACAAAAGGCAGCTAGAGATTGCTTGTTTTGCATATCCTGGTCTGAACTATATCTTACAGTGGTTATCAGTTGAAACTCATGTGATGGGTCAATTATCAACTTAGCAAGCAAAAGCTTTAACCTTTTAAAGGGGGCAAATCATGGGTTTAAAGTGCCCCCGTCATCTGAAATGGGTTTATCACAGTGTAAGTGTCAATATATCTGGCACAGTGCCCATCTAATAGGTAAACTGGGTTCATGATATTAAGAGTTTACAGTATGTTCACAAATGGTGTATTCTATAGTTGTCATTTTATTTTTCATTTTGTATATCAGTATTAGGTTAGTATCATCACCAGCAAATGCAAATTGCTCTTTCTATTGACACAAAACAGGGAAGTTAGGGAATGGTGAAGGTGCAAGCCACTATCTGCCGCTCCGTTGTCTATGTGGAGATGTCTGAGGAGGGGCAAAAACCTCAAAGAAGTACAGACAGCACCTGCGGTGGAGACTTTTTGTTGTTTTTAACACTCAGCTTCACTTCAGCTCTTTGTATGTTACAACTTCTCTCTTCTCTGCCACTGATGGATGGACCAATAAGAGCACTAGGAAGAGGAGACTACAGACCAGATGCACCAAATATTTTTTCCACTTGCCCCAGAGACGTTCACTGCAAATAGACAGGCAGCCCAAAGTTGCCCAATGTGCTACCACTGCTGAACCAAAATTCCCCTTCCAGTTTCAAATGTACTGATTAGGAATGTAAGGAAAATTTCCAAACAGTTTCCCATTGTTCTAGTACATGAGCTTTGTTTTTCTAGTCAGCAAGAAAAGAATGCCGAAAATAATTTTAAAAATCCTAGCTAATGGAGAATAACAGGTTTATACCGAAAACAAAAGGATCTGTTTCAGCACCGAGGCCTCATTGTTTTTATCTGCTTTCAAGTGCAAAAATTCTTCACTTCTCTCCACTGAAGCAAGAAAAAGCTGTCCACCCTCTACTCCACCTCTTTTGTCATCTTCTATTCATCTTTCCATACTTATTCTTGTTTGATAGAAAAGGAATGAACACTGCACCACTCAAGTGGAAAAGCAGACCCTTGATATGCCTAGACACTGATAATCTGCAGGGATTCAACAATGTTAAACACTCTGAAAGACTTTCTCCCTTCTTCTGTTTGTTTCCTTTCCTCAGACCCTCATTTTGTCTGCTTCTTTTTCTCTAACAGACAGATATTAGTCAAAGTAGACCTCTGACATCTTAGCACAGGAGCTGGAATCCCAGCATTTAGTCCAAGCATGTTATGAGGTTTAGATGGCTATAAGTTATAGCGGAAAAAAGATCAATTTGTTAGGTCTTGGTGCATTCTCAATCATCCAGGAAAGTAAATCTCCAAAAGTTGATTCTGTTCATCTGGACGTAGCGTTTTGTGGGAGAAACGTTTCGAAACCAGCCTTCAGTGGGCTGGTTTCAGTCATTATGCAAATGTACTGTTTATAAGATTTGGGGAAACCTGCAGTCAGCTGAGACTGAAGAAGTCACTTGGATGAGTGACGAAACGTTTCTCCCACAAAACGCTACGTCCAGATGAACAGAATCAACTTTTGGAGATCAATTTGTTAGATGTCAATGATTCTGATCATAAAGTGTCTGAAATGCATAGAAATCAGGATAATTATAATTTGTGTTTCTGGAACGGTTAGATTTGATGACCCTGTACTATTTCCGTTTTGTTTTTTTATTGTTTTGTATTTGATTCATTCTGAAAGATTTTAAAGTACAATTAATTCAACATTTAGAGAAGATTGTACTGAACTGGGAAGTTTAGCTTTGGCAGACTGCATAAAACATTGTACCAATTCCCATTCAGAGCAATCATATGTGTATGTGTGTGTGATTGGTAATGTAGGTTTAGGTTGACCTCCCTGCCCACTGCATGAAAAATGTACCCTTTCTATACACCTACACACCACATGGATAATTCTTCAGGCTTGAGTCATATGAACAAACACATTAATGAACTCGTATTCTGATCTAGAAACACACTCAAGCAACATACATTTAATTAAATACAATTACTTCCCCACTCAGATCCACACTTTCTATTAATTTATTAAAACACTAGTGACGGGTCTCTTAAAATCCTGTTCGTCCTGTCTATGCTCCGTTTTATGCCACCCTCAGAATGTCACATTGGGAAAGATTTTACTCAATTACTTTTAAGGTTTATTTGCTTGTTTGTCTAGTCCATTTATAATACACTGCCAGCTGGTAGAAACCCTCCATGGACGCTGCAGAAAGAGTATACAACTGCTGTCTGGGAACACAACTGAAGTTAGTTTTAAACAGGCTAAACTATGAATGTGGTTTTATCTGATGATTCAGTTTAGCCCTTTAAAGAACTGGTAGCATTACTGTGTGGTAATACAAAATAATTCCAGAACCACAATCCTTTTGTTTATTATAGAAGTTTTATTGAGTTTGTAAGTGACTGAATTACTAGCTGAAAAGAAAATTCTTAACTGACATTGTTTTCTTCTCTTTCTCTTCCCCCCAGAGTTATATTCATGGCAGCAGTCAGGCACAGTTTGTGGCAGAGTCTCACATCATCCTTCTTCTGAGTATCCTTTAATTAACTTGTTCTTGTTTGTGTGTCACATGTTGCAAAATGCTAATCATCTAGAGTAATATATCTCCATGAAATGTCCAGCAGCTCATCTTGGCAGCAGATTCTTTTAAATCACCATTTCCTCACCGACAGCACCTTTGAGAACTTTTTATGTTTGAAAGAGTGTTCCCTTTTGTTTTTATTTGACTTTTTTCCCACCAACAAAGTCAAAAATCTTTGCGCATTCTCTGTTAAGGCCTTTCTGTTGGACTGAAGAAATACAAAGACAATGGGTTGTCCTCTTTTCAACTTTTCTCCTTGCCTGATTTGTTCCAAATTCCAACCGCTCATGATTGAGTATGTCTTTGCATGTATTTTCTTGTGGTCTTGTTTGGCAGGATAGATTTTTCTTTTTGTATTTGTTTACTTCTGTCTGCTTGTATACCCATGTGTACTTGCAGTGGGGCTTCTGTATGTGTGGGTAATGATACCATTCATTCCTAGCTGTTCTGTTCCCCCCATAGGAAATAACAGGTCCAAGGTCACACCTGCTGCAAAGCTATATTTATTTGTCCATGGTCACACAGGGCTTTTGTTGGTTTTTTTTGGTAAATTTTCTGCCCATCTGATTACACCTAAATGAAACATACGCACCTGCTGAAATAGTAACACAGCTACCTTTGTTGTGAATGCAGGTGGAGTGAGCACATTTTATGAGCATCATAGAAGAATGTAATCTTCTTAATCCTTAATTTATGCATGCAGAAACAGTTACCACATTAAGCTACACAACCATACTAATTTAAATGTTTCCTTGCTGGTATCATTTATTTGTAGACTGTCTAGCATCTTGGTGGTTATTAGTTATACTAAAGTTGCAACTGATATTGGTGTGAATGAAGTGTTAAACAAGTGTTAAATTTGATTGTTATGTTTCCAGGGCTTTATATTGTTTATCAAACATGGTGTGACTGTTCAAAATGACATTTTATATTCTTTAAACAAAGCAAAGAATTTAAAGGTAAAAATATCCAACAAACAAAGACCTGTTTTAGTTGTGTTTCTAAAGCAGCTCTCCTACAGGTAGCTACTGCATAGTTAATATGCTTTTATTTCATAATCTAAGGTTCACATATTCATAATGTTTGTTACTATAGACTGATGAGGGTGTAGGATGCCTGCAGGCCAAGGAACTGTTTTTTTTTTATTATTATAGTTTCAGCCCTGCTACAGTCTTATTCAAGTTCAGTTGCTTCTTGTAAGAGAAAAAGCAGCGGTTGCTTTGACATGATGGAAACTTTATATCAATGCAGATTGGTCTATAGTTGTAATTATAATAATTTTTGTGACACCCTATATAGCCACCCAAACAGCCACCTTGCTGTACATTGAGATCATGTCTTTGTGTCGCACCAGCATGCCATGTCTTTTACCCCAACATCAAGAGAATACCTTAGTTTTTCCCCTGTATGTTCCCATGTGGCAGTCTTTGTTTGTGCACCCCATCAGGCTTTGCCTAGTTGTGTGCATTTGTATGCAGAGCATGCTGGAGAGAAGAATCTGTAATTAGGCACTAAGCCATTTGAGGCTGTGCTTGAAGTGATTTCAAAACAGCTCAGGTGTTGAATGAAAAAATGTTTGCTTCTGTAATATATAAGTCTTCACAATATTGTATGAGTATTGTATGAGTTGTTCACAATTATTAAAGTTTAATCCTAACTGCGAATTACTTTTTGCAGTTAGGATTAAACTGATTTGTCTTTCTGCAGCTGTGTGATATTATTAATTTCACTTTATGCATGTTCTACAAGAGCACAGACAAAGACTTGTTTTCAAAATTACTAGCTATGTTATTATATTTTCTTTTATTTGATAAACAAATTTTAATTCTTGTTCATTTGAAATGAATATTTGAGCATTTGCTTGTTCATGGTTTATTTTGGGGGGTTTTTTGGTGCATAATTCTTATGTCGACATAGCTTAAGAAGAGGCTTAGAAATATACGAACATGTTTTTTAATTTTGTCTGTCTGAAGTGTAGCTTTTTGTTGTTGTCCAAACAAAATTAATGTATTAAATTATAGACATTTTTACATAATCTCTCACTTACCACAAGCGGTTTAGACAAACTTGTATCTACACACCATCTTCCATGGGATCACATCAGCCACAAGACAAATAACTTCTTTTTTTTCGGTGTACCGAAAAGTTTTGTTCGTGTGTGTGTGTGTGTGTGTGTGTGTGTGTGTGTGTGTGTGTGTGTTTACATATATGTATATAAGCTATAACATCCTTCGTCTTTGCTGAGAATGAACTTTCTTGATTGACTTTTAGATTTTTCATTATTCTATAGACTGTTCTGTTTTCGTTGTGCTACACCACAATAAAGTCATTAAAATTAATAGTTTAACTAACCTTTCTCTCAATATAAATTTCTACTTTCTTCTTTCGTGTTTACGAGCCTGTTGTTTCCTTGACAACCTTGCCCCAGATGCTGCAATCACCATGGGGATGGTGCTACTCAATGAAGCTGCCACCTCCAAGGGAGATGTTGGCAAGAGAAGAAGTAAGTTGACAAAGTCTGTGTGTGTGTGTGTGTGTGTGTGTGTGTGTGTGTGTGTGTGTGTGTGTGTGTGTGTGTAACTGAAACTAAATACATTGGAGCTGTGGCATACTTGCGTCCCTTACATTGAATATATTTCAGGTATCACTAATAAACTTGAAAAGTTAATTTTCTGTGGCTTTATAGAAAAAAAACTCATTCATGCAAAATATGTTCTTAATCTACATGAATATCACATAAACAGAAACTAATGGAAATGCTAATGGTATCCAGCTGGATCCATCTATGATGTTTGCAATTAACAATGGGTTGAAAAAAAAAATACTGATAATTACTGAATTTACACTCGCAGTCTGTCTGGAATTAACATCTGATTTACTAAGCAGCAAGTAATTATGCAGCCACCAACTATGCAATTTGCAAGTAAAGAAGTTTAATGCCACAGTTCAGTTATGACCTGAAAGTTAAAAAGTATTAACTCGAGAACTGTTAAAAGTAGTGTTGTGGGAAACGTTTTACTGAAATTATTGGTATTCAATTAAAGTTAAATTAATGTACATAAAATGCTAAATAGATGTCACATAATAACGCTCAGAATAAATTAAAAATACACATTCCCCCAGCAATATAACACAACCATTAAGAGCATAGGTTATACCAGAGCAGGATCAATAAAATTTCTGTTCAACTGTATTTATATGATGCAACTTCAAAACAACAGTCACTTCAAGGTAAAGTAATGCAATATTAGTTTGAGAAGCCCAACAAGTAGACTTTTTTTACAAGCAGGTACTCGGTAACAGTGGGAAGGAAGAAGTCCCTTTTAACACAAAGAAATGGTAAAACCAGACCCAGGGTTGGACAGCCATCTGCTGTAACCACCTGGGTGGTGAAGTTAAAAAAAAGTAGGGCATAAAGACACTAGGACAAAGCACAAACTATGAGATGAAACAAATAAAGATGATGTCATACCTGATTCTGGACATATATATATTGTCAAATGATACATTAAATTATCTGAAACTTAATGTCAGCTAGAGTAGAGGCTAATAGTAAATGCTGATCAAATAAGTTTGTATTATATTTGTAAAGAGCACTTCATTGATCACATTTAAGGTGAGTCTGGGATAACAATTTGTAACTCCTTATACAAGGTTTCTGGTCTACATATGGATGTAGCCGTTTTTAAATAAACCCATGAGTTTTAAACGAGCACCATGAGGTAAATCATTGGTTTTGGACTAAAAAATGATGTTTTGGCTGCAGCCGTGTTAGTTTTTTATAGCTACTAGTTTTATATTTAGATTAGAGGCTTGGATGTTATCAATTTCGCTTACCAAAATTTAAGCACATACTTCTTAGATGTGCTAAGAACCACAATTGTCCATGCTATTTGTAATATAATTCTAGTAATATTATTAAAATGCTTGTAACACCTCCGGCCTGCACCAGGCTATGAACCCGTTTTATTTGCAGTGAAAGCAGAAGTCTGAAGATTGACTCACTTTTGTAGCCAACCTCAAGTTGCGATTAGAGAAGTTGCAATTTTTGGCAATACATTATAATGTGTGCTTCACTTTTCACCCCTTGGGGACTTTTGCTTGGTGTGCACACATTTGACTATTTATTTAATCACCATGATCATACCTTTGGTTTGGTGTGGTACTAAATCATATCAGAAAATTAGTGCAAGCCTCTAAACAGCCCTTAATATTTTACAAGAGTTTGAGGATAATTTCTAGATTATGGCGGGAGATGGATATTAGATGACCTCTCTGGTAATTACCTCAAACACATAGACACGGTTACACACTAGGGGATTTAATTAGAGTTAATGTGATGAAAAACCAACTCAAAAAAGTGTTTCACTTGTCTTTGTGAGGTCCCATATTAAAGGATCGCTCTAAATATCCAAGGGAAAGAGTATCAACCCTGAGTACTTCTTTAGATGTTAACGCTTGACATTTAAAAATATAATAGTTTTTTTAACAACATCAAGACTTGTTTTTCCAATATCACACAAACGCATACCACTCTACATACATAGAGACGCACACATGCGTAGGTGGCACACTTAATTATCACCTGTAAAATGACGACATATCATGTGCACAGTGCAGAGGACTCCATAATTTCCAGCAGTATTTTTAGTATATCGACTACTTCAATTCAGCCTCTTTTGTAGAAATACTACCTACTAATTTACATAAATTAAAGGAACCACACTATGAGGATTACATTATAATGAAACACAAGAATTTTAGTGCTTACAGAAATTTTCTATGTAATTTACAGAAAAACACGTGTGTATCAAAGTCATTTTTAATAGATTTATTCAAGGAGGGGGCGGGAAAAAATGGAACACAGTACAGGAAATGGGGTGATGCCAACTTTGAATCAAAGGTATAGACCGCCAAAATTAACATATTGTTTTCTTCAAATGTAAGTTAATTATGGGGGGGGGGGGGTTGATTTTCCTTTGTCTTTTAGCTGCTACCTTTAGGGGTCACCACAGGAGATCATCTGCCATATAAAAATAATATGCTATCAAACTGGGGCAGCACTGTTTTGGTCTAATGACAGCAAAGAGTTTGTGCAAAACCTGATCACGTATCTTATCCAGTCAGTACTGCAGTGTTTGGTAGTTTCTTGAGCTTAAATAGTTAATTAGCTTTGTCTTGACTTCAGGTGTTCCCAAAACAAAAATACTTATTTGGCTCTTCTTTGGTTTTCAGCTTTGTTACGTCCCCACGATGAAGGTCTAGGGGTGTGTGTGGGGACTGGTAACAAATGAATCCAGAACAGAATGAAAGGAGAACAGACAGAGGTGTTTAGTAAATAAAATAGTTTTTATTATAGATAATCTTAACATAAAGACTGCAACGCCGTTTTTCCAACAACCCTAGAAAAAAGAACAACAAAGAACAAAGAACACAACAACCGAACAAAAAAAAACTCCACACCACGAGGAGGCACTTCCAGGGGCCCAGAAGCTCACCCTGTCACTAGCAGCAGCTGGCTTTACTGCTGCTGAGGCCCACACTACTCACGTGAAGCAACTAAACTGCACACGACACTCCACAACTCTACACTATAGGATCTCTCCCGACACCTTCGACACACAATGTGGGAACACCAGAGAAAAACCACCCTCTCACATCCAGTTCATCCCCAGCTTATATGACCTCAGAGAGGTGATTGCTGACTGGGCCCAGGTGGTAAATGAGGCCAATGAGCAGCAGCTGTGTCCTGGGGAGAGAGAAGAGCAAGAGAGAGACAAAGGGGTGGAGCAAGAGAGGAAGAGGCGGAGAGAAAACACCACACCCACACAAGGGCAGTTTCAGGAGGCCCAGCTAGGGCCGTAACAAGCTTGTTCGAGGTCTGTTTGGGGCCATTACACTGCTGCAGCATCAATGCTTCTCCTTAAAAATGCAAATAGGTGTATGTAGCATGTGTCTGAAGAATGAAGTGGTTCTGTCTCTCTCCCATTTGTCTCTTTACAACACCCTGCTGTCACTCTATTAAGTCAAACTTGGAATTATCTATATGTAATATAGATAAAGAGGCTTTTCTCATTATTTGGTGTGAAATGCTAGTCTTGGCCCACGTCAGATGTTTGTCCCCAGCCTATCCCAGTAAAGAATATATTAGTGAACAAAAAGAAATTACTGTGAACGATTATATTTTTGTAATAGGGGGGAAACAGGCTTTTATTCTATCTGCCTTGGTTTGTTGTAAAGTCAATGACTTGTGTGTGATTGTATCTGCTGATGGAGTCACTTCACAGTTTATTCTTTGATTACCAATTGGCTGCAGAAAACATGAGGAATCATTTAGTTTTACAGTCTATTCATTTTCTCCTCCTAATTAAATAGGCTTAACTTAATATGTTTATTGACTTCCTCTTGCTTGGGAAATGTAAATTTATTTTTACCATGCCAATATATTGTGATTTGAATTGAGCCAAGTCATACAGTCAAAAGAGGGATTACCACCTTTGTCGCTGAGGGAAATCATTCAGTCTAAACAACTTGTCATTTCGCCAAGGTCATAAATCACTTGGCATACTTGCATGCCTTGTGTGTGTGTCATTATCCGTGGATGCATACTAAGATCTCTCAGTCATAATGGATGAGGTAAGGTAAATGCATCCCTTTCTACTTAATGAAGATACACAGACGTTCTGATGCTCCCACTGTATATGTGGATGTTGCAACCCTGAAAGAGCAAGGACACATGCACTTTCTGTGCAGACACCGTAAAATATACATTATTCTCAATTAAGTCATTTGGTAGCACATTTCTATAATATAGTACTTGAATATTTTCATCAATTGGGCATCAGTGTATTCCTTATTTGACCTCAAAAGGAACATAAGGTAGAGGGGATTCTCCACCACTCGCAGTCTTAGCAGCTCAAACCCTAGCCTCTCCCCTTACTCTTGGGGAAAACAGTGAATCCCAAGTTGCTGCTCAGTGTGTGTGTGAATAGGTGAATGAGAAATACATTGTCAAGTTTTTTAAACTAAGGTTAAAAAACTGTTTACCTTTAAATACCTTACATTTACCATTGTGACAGATGCCCCCTGTCTTCAGTGCTGTGAGCATGTGATTTGTACGGTGTGGTCAATGCACTAGGTCGTCAGTGTGCATTCTCAGTTTGAAAAAAGTTGGGACGCTTTATAATACGTAAATAAAAAGAGAGTGCACTGATTTGGAAATCTCAACCAATATTTTATTCACGATGGAAAATGTCAAATCTGAAGGTTTAAATTTTAAAATTTAGTCATTTTGAATTTGATGGCAGCAACAAATCTCCAAAAAGGTGGGACAGTGCCATGTTTACCACTGCATAACATCCCCTCACCTTTAACAACGGTCTGTAACCATCCGGGAAGTGAGGAGACCAATTGCTGGAATTGTAGGAAATGAATGTTGTGCCACCTTTTTCTTGAATTTTTTTTTGGTGGGGGGGCTCATAATACACCAAATATTTTCAACTGGTGAAAGGTCCGGACTGCAGGTAGGCCAGTTCAGCAGTTCAGCTGTGATACATGCTGTAATGGGTTTAACATCATTTTGATGCATGGAAACGTACAAGTTTTAAAGCAACATACAGTATGTGCCTTTCAGCATTGGTGATGCATTTCCAGATGTGCAGGCTGCTGATTCCATAGGCACTTATGCACCCCCTCAGAATCAGAGATTCAAACAATGTGCTGTTAACAAGGTGGGTAGTCCATCTCCTCTTTAATCCAGAGTATGCTCGGCCCATGTTTTCCAAAATGAATTTCAAAGTTTTGATTCATGTAACCACAGAACAGTTTCCCACTTTGTCTCCATTCATTTAAATGAGCTTTGCCCTGGAGAGCACGGCAGCATGTCGTGTTAACCTGCATTTGTGGATATCATGGAGATATCACAGGCGATGGAGATGTTCAAGATTCAAGATTCTTTATTTGTCTTATGCGTAGTCATAAGAGTGGTGTGTCCTCAACGGCTCCTTGACTGTGCAAAACAGAAACATTAAGTAAAGTAAAGTTTAAATTAAAAATCTGAAATTTTAACGTTATCTCTCAATGAAAATTAAATTTTCTCCAACTGTAAATGATACATTGTGTCTCTTAACAAAGCAGAGTGAGTTGGGGGGGCTTTATTTTTCCAGTTTAGAAGTATAAGGCGTCTTGCAAGCAATGTTATAAAACTCAAAACACAAACTTGTTTATTATTTAAGTATTTGACTGTAGCTACACCAAAAAGTGCCATTACTGGGTCTGGGGGGAGCTGTTTTTTAAAAATATCAGACAAAGTTTTAAATATTTTACACCAGTAAATGGCAATATTAGGACATGTCCAAAACATATGTGACAATGAGGCAGAATTCTGGCCACATCGATCACATCTTGAGTCTGCTCCTGGAAACATCCTTGAAACCTTCAATTTAGACAGATGGAGCCTATGTAGGACCTTAAATTGTAATAATCCGTGCCTGCAGCAGACAGAAGTGGAGTGAACCAATTCTTGTGCCTTAGTCCATTGTTCTTCAGTGATGTTAATACCCAGTTCTTCATTCCAAGCGTTTCTCAAGTGGTCCAATTTAGTTGTACTGTCTATTTGCAAAAGTTGGTTATAGATCTTAGAAATAGCTCCTTTCTTTAGTGGATTCATTAGGAACAGATCATCTGAAACTAGCTTTTGTGGTTCATTGGGAAAAGATGGAAACGTTTCTTT
The DNA here is from genome assembly GCF_036321145.2 of Pelmatolapia mariae. Lineage (NCBI taxonomy): Eukaryota > Metazoa > Chordata > Actinopteri > Cichliformes > Cichlidae > Pelmatolapia > Pelmatolapia mariae. The sequence goes on along the minus strand of NC_086232.1, from coordinate 31,233,631 downwards.
AATAAAATGACGTATTTGTAAATACTTGAAAAAATCTCTGTTTTCTATGGAAAAAATTTTCTGGAGTTGTTGAAACGAAGGAAAAAGGTTATCAATAAACAAATCCTTGATTGTGTGTATCCCTTTGGAAGTCCATAGCTGGAATGTTGATCCTGAGAGCAATGTATATGCTTGATTATGAATTAATGGTGTAGAGATTGAACATTGACGCCAATGAAAATGCCTTCTAATTTGAGACCAAATTTTTAGTGAGTTAGATACTACCGAATTTTTATATTTATGTTTACTCATATCTGAGTTTGAATGAACCAACGATTTAAGAGTATTAGGGAAAAAAGTCATACTTTCCATCTGTTCCCAATCAGGTCTATTTTCCCCGCCCCAGAATGACATACAACGTATATTACAGGCCCAATAATAAAACTGAAAGCAAGGCAACCCCATCCCTCCTGTAATCTTAGGTCTTTGGAGAAAAACCTTTTTTATTCTGGGTGTCTTCTTGTTCCAGATAAACTGAGAAATTAACTGATCTATTTTCTTAAAAAAAGTTTTTGTAATCAATATTGGGATACATTGAAACAAAAATAAAAATTTGGGTAAAGTGCTCATCCTAATGATATTTATTCAGCCAGCAAGTGAGATGGGCAGTTTAGACAGTCTTTCCAGGTTCTGTTCAGTTTGATGGTATAAATTAATAAAATTATGTTTGAAAAGGCCAGAGAATTCACGGGTTACAGTTATTCCAAGATATTTGAAGGTATTTGAGATTGTAAAAGGAAACGAGGTCAATGTGGCGCTGTCTAATCTTTCTAAAGAACTAATAGGAAACAATATACTTTTTGTTAAATTGATTTTGTATCCAGAAATTTTCCCAAATTCAGTTAAAACTGTCATAATTTTTGGCAATGATTTAGTAGGGTCAGCGATATATAACAACAAATCATCTGCATAGAGAGACACGTTATGTTCTACACCAAATCTCCTTATTCCTTTATAATCCTTTGTTGAGCGTAATTGAATGGCGAGAGGTTCTATAACAAGTGCAAATAGCAATGGGGACAAAGGGCACCCTTGTCTTGTAGAGCGGTGAAGGAGAAAAGGGCTAGAAATTATATTATTTGTATTAACCGAGGCTTGAGGTTTTGTGTAAAGCAGTTTAACAAAGGAGATATAATTAGGGCCTATGCCATACTTTGATAGGGTCGAGAAGAGGAAATCCCACTCAACCCTGTCAAAGGCCTTCTCTGCATCTAGTGAGAGTAGTATTTCAGATTCAGATTCAGATTGATCATAAGTATTCTGTGTATATATAATATTGAATAGCCTTCTAATATTAAAAAATAACTGTCTATTTTTTACAAAACCCGTTTGGTCCTCCGACACAACAGTTGGGAGAACTATCTCTAATCGCATGGCCAAAATTTTTGCCAATATTTTATTATCTACGTTCAATAGGCTTATTGGTCTGTACGAACCAGGTTCCAAAGGATCCTTACCAGGCTTGTGAATTAGAGAGAGAGTGCTATCATACATGGTTAAGGGTAAGCATCCTTTAGTTAAAGCTTCGTTATATACCTCCAAAAGAACGGGTGAAATCTGTTCGCTAAAGGTCTTATAGAATTCAATACTATACCCGTCTGGACCGGGGCTTTTTGAGCACTGCATACTTTGAATGGCCTGATTTATCTCCCTTAATGTTATTGATTGTTCTAACAATAGTTTGTGTTCTATATTAATAGGTGGAACTTGAATGGAATCGAAAAAACTTTCGATTTTGTCTGGATCTTTTTTTAAGTCTGAAGAGTAAAGTGCTTTATAATATTCTCGAAATACATCATTAATTCTCTTTGGGTCAGCTGTTAATTGTCCTGCACTAGTTCTTATTTCTGTATCAGTCTTGATGCTGCAACTTCTTTAATTTGCCTTGCTAATAAACTACCTGTTTTTTCCCCGTGTTCATAGTACTTATGTCGAAGTTGTGTAAGTAATCTTATTGTGTCATTTGTATAAAGCAATTTAAGTTCTGTCTGCAATGAGACCTTCTTTTTATAAAGTTTGGATGAAGGAGAAATGGCATATTCTTTATCTATTTCTAAAAGGTCCGTTGTTATATTTAACTCTTTCTTTTCGTTGCTTATTCCTATAGCTAGTCAATGAGATAATTTGGCCTCTCAAGTAGGCTTTTAATGTGTCCCATAGTGTGGATCTCGTAACTTCAAGTGTGTCATTTATTGAAATAAATAGCTTAATTTGATCCTTTATTTCATTTACTAAAATGTTATCTAACAGCAAACCATTATTAAATCGCCATTTTGATGCAGTAGGTCTATCTGCTATTGCTAATTGTAGCAATACTGGACTATGGTCAGATAAAACTATTGCCTTATAGTCACAGCTTTGGATCTGTGTAAGAAATCTATGATCTATTAAGAAAAAGTCTATTCTAGAATAAGTGTGATGAACAGAAGAGAAAAATGAAAATTGCTGCAAATGGAATGTTAAAGTGTTTTGTGCCATATTAGCATAGCAATATATTGACAGAGCAATGCAAGTAGAATAAACAAAATGACCAGAGTAATGTAAAAACAGGGTTGTGTAAACCTGTTTACAATAGATGTTTCTGAGCCCATGCAGAGATTTCTTTGACAAGAAATCTTGAAAATTCAACATGAGCTCAAATGTTTGTTATAATAAATTGTCTCAATTTAACCATTTGATAGGTTTTCTATGTTCTGTGAAAAAATATGGGTTTATAAGATTTGCAAATAATTGCATTCTTTTTTTTATTACACAGCATCCCAGATTTGGGGGAATTTGGGGTGTAATATCACTTGCTCTCTTAAATATCACAACAACAAATGTAGCCTTATACAGTACATCTTATATTTTACCAGCCAAATGTTTTGATGTTAACTTTCTCGTGCATCCACACTCACCCTCTTGTTCTCTAACACTCTAATTCTCCTTTACGCACACACACGCACGCACACTCCGTGCGTGCGTGCGTGTGTGTGTGTCCCGTGTAAGGACAAGAACATATCTCGCTATTTAGTCTCCAGGAGAGGTACTCATCCTAATCCCTGATTAACAATATCAGTCGGCGGTGGCAGTTTAATTTTACACAGTACTTCTTAGGGATTAGCCACTGCACAAGGGTGTGCATACGCTCATACACTTGCACATACAGTGACAATTCCTCGGTAGATAAAAGGTCATGCTTATGTATATTTCACTTTAGAATAGCCACTGAGGAAATATGATGATAATGGCTTCAAAGATAATTTTCTGTAACCCAGCAGGGTTGATCACGACAAAGAGACAGTAGCACATACTTTAAGGGATTATTTTTAAAGAAAAAAAGCTAAGGGAGACTTTTTTCATAATGTCAAGGCAGTTTGTGTTTTATATGCCCTTTCTAGTAATATTCTATTATCATGTTATGTTACCAGTGAGTTGTATGTTTTTGTGTTTAGGCGCTTATGAATTTGTGGTAGTATACATGTAAACTACCAACATGCAGATAAAAGGATGCTTTTAGTGTGTGCTATGTCTAAATCCTGTAAGCATATTCAATTTGAAAATGGATCAGAGAAACAGTTGCCTCTGTGGTTATACTGGGCATGGAATGCTTGAAATGAATGCCTTTAACCAAGAAGAAAAACAATAATCTCAGGCCTTTTTCTAGTTATTATAAAAGAACATATTAGGGTGTCACGAATTTGAAGATGTGTAAGAATAAAATGTGCTTGTAGTAACTTAAAATCTAGAGGTTGTTGTGTAATGAAATATTGTTAATGATATTATAGCACAAGACTTCTAACCAGTAATGCACAGTAAAACAACAGTCTGTCTTTGTCTTCTTGCAGTCATCTGCCTGGTTGGCCTTGGCCTGGTGGTGTTTTTCTTTAGTTTCCTGCTCTCCATCTTCAGGTCCAAGTACCATGGATACCCCTACAGGTAACTATAGCAACCACACACCACTGTAAAGATGCTTCCACCACAGCTCAACAATTATTCAAGCGCAATATACAAGCAAACAATGAATCTGAAAATCACTGAAGCTGACATAAAATCACTTGAAAAGTTATTGCTTTCACGATGCAAAAATCAGAGCCAAAACAGATCCATCAGTTCAAATTACTGCTTTGATTTAAAGACAGCTATTCAATCAAAAACACTCTCTCCAAAATATACAAGACACAGAGCCAAAGAATCAGTCATAGAGGCAGTATATTCAATATAAAGTATAACACAAAAGTTTCCTCAATTAAATAGTTAGAAGTCATAGAGCCCTCATGTTTTTTTTCTCCAAAGGGTCTCATGTAGTGAACACGCTTTTACATTAAAACCCATTTTCTAGTCAACCAACAGCAATTTGATTCCATTGTGTGCTAAAGGTCACCATAATAATAGATTTAATGCTTAATGGAAAATATCCAACAACTCTTCAGAGTCTGGGTTCAATTTATCTGTCCGTGAGCAGCTTTAAAACATTACAGCAGCCAAACCCCCTAGCTGTTGAAACTCTTGAAACTCACCTTTGGACAGGATGTCAAGGGGTCTTCATCAAGGCAGATACTTTACAATAATAGAAGCTTGAACCCTTCTATGAACTCTTCCTTTAAAAAGACACAAATTGTAGTCTTCTAGTTCAGTGAATGGAGTTCAGATATAATAACGATTGTCTTGAGACTTTATTGTGGTATGAAAGTGATAAACCTTTTCTTTATAGGTCTGCTGAGACCATGATTTCCAAAAGGAATTTCAAGTTTTGTTTCAATTTAGACCATAAGAACAGTTTCCATTTCATTCCATGCCATCTTAAATTCACAGGGGATAGCAACATTGCCTGATCTTGCTTATATTTGGTTGAGTGGTTTGGTAGTTTTACCTTGGATTTATGGATGTAACAATGAATGGTATTCACTGAAATGGTTTTCCTGAGCCCATTTAGTTATTTCTACTGCAGAGCTGTTTCTAATATAGTCATGTCTAAGGCGCCATCATTCAATATCAGGTTCGTGGCACTATCGTTTGCATACTGAGATTCCTCCAATTTGATGAATCTTTCATTGCTATCAAGTGCCTCAATCACCAAATTCAAAGAAATATTATTATGCCTGCACAATCTCTGTGAGTGTTTTCATTGTTAGGGTTTTATTTGTTATTGTGACATACATCAGAATTAGCATGTATTATTAAAGATTCTCACTTTCAATGTTGGGTTTTCTTTGTACTAGTTGAATGTTGGGTTTAAAGGAATTGCACATTTTCTTTTTTTGAAATGCACTTGGACTCCACTGGTTACTCAATAACTTATTTCTAATATTTTACATACGTTGGAAATATATGTGATGTGGTTTGTAAGACTGTAGCAAGGTCTTGACTTAAAACACAGTCTGAAAAGGCCTAGCTGAGGGTCCATTTTTGAGTTGCTAAAATATGGATGGATGTATTGTGACTTGTCATATACTGATTAGTTATTATTTTATATTTAAAATTTAAAAATGTCATAAAAATTAAAACATTTTACAAGGATAGAAACTTTTATGAAGAAAGTCTCTAAAGTGGCATTATTTATGGCAGTTTTTGCATACAGTGCCTATATACTGTATTTTCTGCACTATATAAGGCGCATTTAAAATCTTTTAATTTTCTCAAAAATCGACGATGCGCCTTATGTATGAATTCTGATTGTGCTTACTGACCTCGAACCGATTTTATGTGGCACACGGCACTCACAAATCTGTCAAAAAATATTTTAGTACGACTTTGGTAAGCTACGAAGCCGCACCGCTTGATGGGTTGTCGGAGCATTACAGCTACTGTAGTCAGGAGCCTCGCGGAGTAATTTGGGTCCAAAATTCCGGCCGCTTCAGGTCCCAAAGTCAAACGAACACTGCGGCATCACTGAGAGTTAAAAACTGTCTAAATTCTTTCATCTTTAATAAAATGATCAGCATTGCTGCTTTACCAGGTGTAGCAATTAAGTTTAACATCCAGGCATCCATGAAAACAGAATTTATTAAATTAAAGTTAAAAGTTAGCAGGAAGTTAGCTCACTAGTTTCCACCTAAACATATTATACCATGTTCTGACTGAGAGATTTCTGAAAAAATTAAAATGTACAGCTCTGCTATCACTTCCAACATAAATGAAGACAGAAAACTAAACAGCAGTGACGTTTGTAGGGTTAGTGAAGTTGGACTAGCTGGTATATAATGACACAGCGACACAGCTACGTTAGCATAACATAAACACAGTGAAGCTGGAGGATGAACGCTAATTTTTTTCCACTCGATAAAAGTTAACATGAGGGTTAGGGACAAATGCAATCGCATGGTAAGATGCTGTAAACGGACCAAATTTCAGTCAGGAGAACAACTGAGATAATCTATCAACAATACGAGGTTAGTCATTAATATACTGCAACAACATGGGAATAGAGCTGCTGCGAGAGAATTCAGCATTAATGAATCAATAGTATGGAAGTGGAGGAAGCAAGAAGAATGAGTTGAGTAAAGTTTGACTTATCTGACTGTTTTGTTTCGCTTAATGCGCCTTATAATCCACTGCACCTTATGTATGAAAAATACGGTAGTACAGTTTTAAATTCCTGTTACTTAACTCTGGTTGTGGCTTTGTTTTTATTCTTAAGTGCATGTTATGTTTGAGTGGTATACAGAAATGTTTAGGGCTAATTCAACTATTCATCAGTTAAATTTCTGTTTCATAAATGCAAATCCATTTCAGAAATGTTTCTTGTTTACATGCTTCCAGAAACAGTTTATACTCCAAATGTGTTTTTCTTTTTTCCTTTTAGCTTTGTGTTTCATGAAAATGTTTTTAATGTAACACAAGGTGAGACAGAAGAAGAAATACTTTATTTATATCTCTTATTTTTCCCCTCTCCTTGTTTGTTTCTACCCTCTTTCCTTCTCTACTTCTTTTAATCTATCTCTGTCTCACAGCTTCCTTATTAAGTGAACAAGCACAGTAGAGGCAGCCAGAAAAAATGTCGAAGAGGTGGTAGGTGAGAAGAAGAGGAGTTGAGAACATACTTGAAGAGGAGGCAGTGTCACTACTGAGTCTAAAGTGCATGGTCTGGGTTTCTATTTGTGTATGCGTCGTTGTTGGGGGGGGGCTGTTTTGTTTGGGTTTTTTTTTTTTTTTAAATCAACTACTACCATTAAATCTGCAAGCTGAATAAGAATTGGTTGTCACTTCATACACTGGACAATAAAGGCACCATTTTGCATGTCATGTATCTTTGTTGTTTTTTCATGACTCTTTAGCGCTAAAGTTTTTTGTGTGGTTATATAAACTGACCAGTGACGGTGGCAGTCTAATCATTTGTGACATAGACTCATCAACCCTCTTTATTAACTACATCTTGTTAGTACTGGGTGGGACTCCGTTTTGCCTTCAGAACTTCCTTAATTCTTTATGACTTAGCCCCAACAAGGTCCATGAAACATGCATCAGCGATTTGGGTCCATATTGAACAATAGCATGATGGAGTTGCATGTCAAATTCTGTCCCCACAATCTGAACATCACAGCTTCGACACTCATTGGAAATCAGGAGTCATCAGAACAAGCAACTTTTTTTTTTCTTCATCTTCTATTGTCCAGTGTTGATGAGTCGATGTGGTCTTCTGCTCCTGTAGCCCATGTGCATCAAGGGATCAATGTGTTGTTGGAACTAGTGTTTATTTAAATTTGTTTTGTCTTCCTATGAGCTTGAAGCATTTACATCATTCTCCTCTGATCTCTGGCATCAGCAAGCCATAACATATCTTAATAGGACCATTCTCTGCAAACCCTAGAGATGGTTTAGTGGGAAAATCTGTAGTTCAGCAGTTTCTGCAATACCCAGACCAGTCCATCTGACACCAACAGTCACACCAGTTAAAATCACTCTCATCACCTTTCTTCCCCAATTCTGCCGCTCAGTTTGACCTTTAGCAGTTTGTCCTGACCATGTCTGCATGCATAAATACACTGAGTTGATGCATTTGCTGATTAGACATCTTGTGTTAAGAGTTATGCCTAATAAAATGGCCAGAGTGTAAGTTTATGGCATTGATACATAATTGTGTAACATTACATGGATTAACATGGATAAATAAATAAATCAGTCATTTGCAATTGAGGCGTTAGGGCTTTGAGCTTTTGTTGGTAGCTGAGAATCAGGATGATGGGTTTTGCTCAAGTTTTCACCATGTGATTCCATCTGTGTAGCTGTAACATATTGCCTTAACCTAAGATGAAAATACGTTATTTAAATGTCTCTGTTCCTGCTGTTTCTAAGTATTCAATATGCTGACTACGTGTCTTTCAGCTGCTGGGTATATACTATATTGTCATCTGGCAGCTAAATTATACTTCATGTTATGCAGCTGAAACCACTTGGGTGAAATAAGGGAAAGGTTGTGATTGTAATGTAATAGGGAAAAAAAATAAACATCAAAAATGATTAGTGTGCTGCAGAACACAAACGGCTAACCAGCTGCCCAAAATTAAGTCAGTAAATAAGTGCATTAACAAGCATACCTTAAACTGCCACTGAACTCATCACCAATGTAAAATGGTAGCTCGTGTACTGAGTTTACAGAAGAATGGTTGCTAGTAATGTTACATTTCTTGCAGAAAGTGAGAAGCATAGGTCATTTAGAGAATACATACATTTTTAATTCCTTCACTTTTGGACTGCCCACTAAAACAGTGAGTGGGATGTGCAATAGATCCATTTATGTAACCTGCTGTGTGTGGGCAGAAAGAGAAATGGTACTTTAGATAGACTGGGTTTGACAAATGTTATAAAAATATTCCAATTCTTGTCTATTTCTGTTTTAAATCATGGGAACAGTGAACCATTCTCCATTTCTCAAATATGGTTTTCAAAATACACAGTAAAGTATTTGAGTTCATCAGAACACGTTCTTAAGTAAAGGTAACAGAGTGGCTTACTCTTTACAGGTAGGACATGGTGTAATCAACTAAATATGTGTAACAGCATGGTAATACGCATAGCCACCCAATATGAAAGGTGACCCAATTCGATAAATGCCCACCCTCTTAAGGCTTGCAGGAAAATACTAACTTCCTTGGAGACCAAGTGTAATCACCGCAGTATCCATCCTCAAGTTATACCATATTGAGCTTATTGATTGGGCCAAAAATGAGGCATTATGTTTTGAGGGTTTTTAAGTGCCGTCTGAAGCTGAGAGGCCCTTTGCTGCAAACATATTTGAATAAAAGTGAAGAACAATGCTGATCATCAGCACTGCAAGCAGAATCTCCCATCTGTTTTCCCTCAACTGTTGGCCTTTACGTGTGTCGGAAGAAAGCAGAACAAATGTCACCTTCAGGGGGGATAAGTATTTGCAAAGAGAGCAAAATCAATGTGGATATTAGATAGAGGACAGTTGTAGAACAAAATACACAATTACATGAAGAATAATCTTTCTGCTGGTTAGAAAAAAAACATCACAGTTTGCAGGCTAAAATTACACGCTAATCTTTCACAGCTACATTAGTGTATGCAAATTACAAGTTTAGATTACACTGCTTTTCAGCAAAACACACTTTTTCTGCTGTAAAGACCATTTAGGCTATTAAATTATTGAGTCCTTTGTAATGTGTATCCTCAGTGCAGGTACCCAAATTCTAAAAATACACCCCATTAACTTGCACACCTTCCAGATGTGTTCGTCTATTTTGCACAACAGCTTGACATTCTTTTTTATTTATTTTCTTTTTATTGCACTAAAATTAGCATGTATACCACATGTAATACAATGTTTTACTCCCAGAACTGATAATGTAAGATGGCAACAGGTTCAGTCCTACAAACCTTATAAACATCCATAAGAAGACCACCTCCAGTTCCAGTAAATACAGCCCGGTAATTAAAACAAGGTTAAATTAAATCTCGGAAATTAGATTTACTTTGACATTGTGGCCACTGCACTGCATATAAATTAATGCCAGTATTTACAACAGCCATACATTTACAATTTTTTTTCCCGATTTCAGACCTTTAATGCTCTTTAAAATGCACCATCAACACAATTTAGATTATGCACAGGAGAATATTTTGTATGTAACTGGGTTTTGCATTTTCTGCAGTGAACCCTTGCTGCTATATGTCCCTTATTTCAAAATCACATTTATCTAGAATTCTCATCAAATATCAAACATATGTCAAAACCATGTCACCAGCCACTTCAGTCATTATCTTGCTGGTACCAGACTCCACACTCTATTTCCTTCAAAAATGCCTTAATTCTTTGTAGCATGGATTCAACAAGGTCCCGGTAACATTCCTTGGGGATTTTGGTCTAAACTGACATGATAGCATCGCACAGTTGCTGCAGATTTGCTGCTAAATATCTATAATGCAAATCTTCCACCACATCCCAAAGGTGCTATAGTGGACTGAGTTCTGGTGACTGTGAAGGCCATTTGAGTACCGTAAACTCACTCTGATATTCAGTAAGCCATTTTGAGATTATCAGAGCTTTGTCACACGGGGTATTATCCTGCTAGAAGCAGTCATCAAAAGACAGGCACATTGGGGTCATAAAGGGAGGTACATGGTCAGCAATAATACCAAGGTAGGCTGTGGCTTGTAAACAATGCCCAGTACTAAGGCGCCCAAAGTGTGCCAAAAAAATGTCACCACACCACAAAGGAGGACGGATCCATGCTTTCATGTTGTTTGTGTTAAATTCTGACCCTACAATACCAATGTCATAATGAAAAGTGAGACTCGTCATCTTCTCTTATCCACAATAGAAGTTTCCTCTTCTTAGCTGACAGGAGTGGCACTTAATGTAGTCATCTGCTGCTGCAATCCATCTGCTTCAAGGTTCGACTTGTTGTGCATTGCGTACTTTGGTTATAACTGGTGGTTATTTGAATCAATCTTGCCTTACTATCAGCTTGAAGCACTCTAGCCATTTTCCTCTTACCTCTGGCATCAACAAGGCATTTTCGCCCAGAGAACTGTTGCTCACTGGATGCTTGCTCCTTTTCAGAGAATTCCCTGTAAACACTAGAGATGCTTGGACGTAAAAAATCCCAGCAGATCAGCAGTTTCTGAAATGCTCAGATCAGCTCAGGTCATTATTTTTGTAATTATGAATAAATCAGATGCCATCAAGTGGATTTCTGAACCAGAGTAAATATGTGGGGTTACTAGTTTCTTTCACTTAGAGGTAGCAGCAGTGTACTCAGGCTGCTTGCAGTCTAGCCTATTCCAGGATGTGCCTCTACCCCTGTGAAAAGAAAATATTCATAGATTTTAGGAAAGATCTGTAATATGCCTCAAAAGCATGAATTGTTCTCCAGTCCAAAAGCACACCAGCTGGGTTACATGATTGGGTTTTTTTTAACAAAAAAAAAGTGGTTATTATAGTTCTTTAGTACCTGCTAATATTAATTTCCATGCATCAAGTTAACCATTAAAATTAAAGAAATACACTTTGTGGCATTTTGTAAAGATGGCAGGTCTGACATTTCTGAGTTATTGGTGGTTTGGTTCTATAGGTAGCAGTTCAGATAAATTCTTTTCTGGAGCCTGTCTTTCATGTCTGCACTTTGTATCGCACACATACAACAACTGGTGAAGAACAGCTTCTTTTTTAAATTTTTTTATTTACAGTCTGAAATACAAAGAACTAACGATCTGTCCCTACCATCCTCTAATGGATTCAAGAGTTGGCTGCAGGTTGGTTGTGTTATTTTATCTGTTACTTCGTACTCTTTGGGGATATTGATATCTGGCATTAAAAAAAAAGGTTATTGTTCATCATTGCCAATCATGAATAAACTATGCGGACTGAAATAACTTTTCAAAAAAGTCAGTTTTCTGAAATGTGTAAATTAGATTTATCTTTTTTTTCCACACAATTTTACCTTTCATTTGAATGTCTCTAATCTCATACTACCTGTAATTTTAAACAGCCTCACAGCCACTGGAGCTTTTTTCTTAGAAATGATGCTGCAACCTGCTATCAGGTCTGATTTGACTCTGCTGTCTGATGTTCTTGGCTTATCTGACCTGTATGTCAACTACTGCTGTGCCAAGACCAACTTTGAAAAAACTCTTCTGCTGTCTGTTGTTCAGGGCATGGTGCTGCCTCACTGTGGATCAACCTTTCCTCCCACAGGCCACAAACACTTTCTCCAGGCACCCAGAGCTGTAATGATTATCATCAGAGACCTGCTGTAGTTGTTGCTGTTTTGTTGCATCACTGTCTGTGGTGTGTGCTTGTATCTCTTGAGTTTGTGTAAATGTATCAATGTGTGTGTGTGTGTGTGTGTGTATCCATGAGTACATGCATGTTTTGTATTGTTGAATTTATTAGCTAAGGCATATTTGATTTATGGGGAAACAGCTGTGATAGACTGAGAGAAGTTTGACGCAAGAATTATTTAGCAGTTTGAGTACTTCACAGTATTCTCTCCCTTTTTTTTTTCTTCTGTCACTTTGTAGCATTGTTTACTGACCACCTTTGATAAGCTATTGTTTGTTCATTTTGTAGAGCAGCCTATTAAACCCAAAATATGAAGGGCAAAGAAACAAAACACAGGAGAAAATAAGTGTTTTTTATGTTAATTGGCAGTTCTTGTTTAAATTATTTGTCAGTTAAATTGTGTTGTAAAATAAATAAAAAAGTAGTGATGCAGTGGTTAGTACTGTTGGGCTACATGTTGTCCATGTTCCTGCATAGGTTCTCTCCAGATACTCCCACCATCCAAAAACATGATTGTTAGGTTAACTGGTGATTCTAAATTGACTGTAGATGTGAATGTAAGCATGAATGATTGCCTGTCTCTCTGTGTTAGCCCCTGCCACAGACTGGTGACCTGTCCAGGGTGTACCCTGCCACTTTCCCCATGACAGCTAGGATAGGCTAATTAATTGCTCCTGCCTTTTACGCTAATCATATCAGTGAGAAAAGCTATTTCAGGAGGAATCACTGGAGGATCGACAATAATTCTGCAAACTCTTTCTATGTTTCCATGCACAAGTCTTTAACGACCACTTATGCTCATATTTTATTACCTGTTATTTGCTCATTAGTGCAAGTAGTTAAGCAGCCAAACACATGGCAGCAACTCATTGTATTTAGGCATTGTTTGGAGTAATGACTCCAAGTCCTGTTTTCTTTTGGTTTTCTATGTTGGTGTATTTAAAGTATCTCAGCATATGGTGGACATAGAGAGTGGGTCTGAGTGGGTAAACCATCACAGAACCATCAACAACAACAAAAATGTTGTTTGTACAGTGGACTGCATGGAAGATGTGGAAAGCAGAGGTTAGTGGAAGAGTTCTCAATTTAATTTGCAGAAGTATCTGATCAAAGGCCACCTAAAGCTATGAAAACTGTAAATGACGATAAGGGGTAAAGAAAAGATTCAAGTCAGGTGACAGATCAAAGGTTCAGACCTACCAAACAAAAACCAAATGTACACAATAACACGAAGTCACACTCCAGGAAGAGGGGAGCTTCCGTTCACCTACAGGGACTGCTTGCATTAAACAACATGTAGACATGCTCAGGATAACCTGCTAAATTTCAAACTGAGCATGAAAAAGAGTAAAAGACAGATGATTTAAGTGATTGCGTGGATGTTGGTGTTATATGGTTTGGTATGAATAGTTCCAAATCTGTTGACTTGCTGGGATTTTTGCGCTGATAGGAAGGCAACAGCAACGCAGATAACTACACATTACGGCCAAAACACACAGAAAAGCATCTCTGAACATACAACACATCAAAGCTTAAATCAGGGTGCCACTCGTGTCAGCTAAGAACGTGAAACTGACGTTACAAGGGGATTTCTGTTGCAACATTCCGATCATTGGATCGGAATTTGGCTTAAAAAAATATGACATCTTGGGTCTATCCGGCCTTGTGTCAAAGGTTCAGGCTAATGTTGTGTAATGTTCTGCAAGATATTTTCTTGGCACACTTTGGACCACTTACTACCCAACTGACCATCATTTAAATGCAACAGACATAGCTAAGTATTGTCGCTGATCGTGTCTGTCTTTTTATAACCGCAGTCTACTCGCCTTGTGATGGCTGCTAGCAGGAAAACACTGTGTCACAAACCTCACATCATCTCAGGATGCTTTTTTGAACATGACAATGAATTGTACTCACTGAACTCAAATGCCCTCCACCATCATCAGATCTCAATCTAGTAGAGCAACTTTGGTATGTGGTGGAAAGGAAGTTTGGCATCATGGCCAAACAGCTGACAAGTCTGCAGCAACTGTGTGAAGCCATCATGTCAATTTTGTTCAAAATTCCTGAAGGATATTTTCAGCACCTTGAAAAAAGCAAAAAACAAACCTCTAACCCGATGTTAACAAGATGTACCTAATATAGTGGCCATTAAGTGTATATCACCATTTACTTGGCACTGCATGAAGATAAACCTGGGTTTGGCCTCAAACATAATCACAAACATAGGAGCCTTACAAGAGAAAGGGACAGAGTACTGCAGAGTCTGTTTAAAAAAAAAAAGTATTAAAAGAAAGCGTTTAAAGATAACATAATGTTTTGGTGTTGATATCTTATGAGATGCAGGGTTCAGAAGAACCATCTACCACATGTGTGCTTTTGCTTGCAGGGGAACTCATCTATTTCATCTATATTTCTGATAAAAACCTGATAACTGCAACCACTATGGGAAAAATCTTTTTAAAAAAACCTTTTGTGTGTGAGTGTATATATGTGAAGTCAAGGAGAGAGTAGATGTAATGTTATCTATACTGTCAAACTTTCATTATCTTCTTATGAAAATCCCTACATGTTGCGATAAAAAAAAATCTTAAAAGTTCCTTTCATTCTTTTTCACTTAACTTTTTTAGCACCACCATCAACTCACTATTAAATTAACTTTCCCGTTCCTTGGGCTATGTCCAAAAACTCGCAAAACTACATTTCCATCAGCCTTACTTTAACTTTCTTTAGTTCATATGTGGCGTTTGGGTTTAATTCCTTTAGCAAGTGTTGCTGACTGTAATTGATGTAAGAGAGCAGAAAGATTAAAACTTTTGTAGACTGTAGATTTAATGCTTCACCTGTGCCTCATTTTGTATTCACAGATCAGTGAGAATGCAAACCCATCGATCCCACCCCAGCAATCCAGAACCAGCTCATACTTACTTGCATAGAATAGAAACGAAGAACTGCAGCAAATCGGGTTCAAAACACACAACTACTGGGAATGGTCCTAAAGTCTGCTACACATATATAACTTTCTTTTCTCTACACTGAATACCTACAGGACTTTGAGGAGTAAATCATCATTTATATTACTGGCTTGTATCTTTTACTCTGCATGACTTGCATATAGTTTGAAGAATCTGGAGATAAATGATAAATGGACTGGTACCTCTCTATTCAGTTGAGCACTCAAAGCACTTTCTTACTACAAGTCTCATTAACCCAATCACACACTCATTCATACAGTTCTTTTATCTACATCTAAGTACTTTCGAATGCATTCTCCCTCTCTCTCTCTCTCTCTCTCTCCCTCCCTCACACACACACACGCACACACGCACACACTTCAATAGATGCATTGGGAGCACCTTGAGGCTCTGTATTTTGTTCAAGGATACTTTGGCGTGTGGGTTAAACAAATCAGGGATCGAGCCACCAATCTTTCAAATAGGAGATGACCCACTCTGCCACGACCCACTGGCACATAACATAACGAACGCACAACTCCTTTCTCATCCATACTGTTGCCGTAAAAAACACTCTTCCTATCCTCACAAAGATCCTGCAAGATACACGAGTCAACTTCCACAGCAACTTTCCTCTTGCAGCGATCTGAAGAAATGTCATCAGAACCTCCATCCTACAACACCACATCTCTACAGCAACCAGTGCTCTGAGACCCAGTTACAAAGTACGCTTATATCATTGAGAAAAAGTGTGTACGTGTATATTTATTTAAGTTGTGTGTATGTGAAAGACGAGAAAATTAGAGGGAAAAACAAGGTCGCTACACAAGCTGCTAGACCCAAATTGCATTTGCATTTTCCTCTCATGTTTTCTAAATATAACTTTTACAGCTTTTAATTACTTTTTTTTTCAACAGGATTTCTCTACATGTTTTTTTTTTCTTTAAAAAAAAAGATAATTTTCTTTGCAGTCACTGACTTGAGAGGGTTAGTGAAGATTCTTTTCTCTGGCAGTGAGCCTGTAAATGCACTTTGTTACGCACACATATACAAAGAGGCACGCACACATGCAGACACCTACACAGCTGTATTCGTGCACGCACTCTATACCATGCAGCATATAATTACACGCTGTTACAGCGACGGCCTTGGGGCCTGTCCGGCTGCCGTTGGTTCTAATACCTCAAGTGGGTACACTGTGTTGCCCAGAAATACAGGCTCACATACACAGTCACGCTGATACCCAGCTGGAGTAGGACGGTTAGGTTTCAAGGCTGACTCTTGACATTCCTGATTCATTTTCTGTGAAGTGTACTTGTCCTACAGCAACATGTAATACACAGTAATTGTCACTACTCTTTCTAACTCACTTTAACTCACCCATTCTCACCAAATTATCAGAGCCTATCAATCTTTCTCTCAATTTCCCCTTTCTGTCCTATCTAAGGACATGGAGAAAGACAACAATAACAACTCATCAAATCACCACAGTATAATTGTGGATAATTAATAAATTGATCTAAGTGCCAAGGCAGGAACCAAATAAGCCCCACCCTTGGTCTCCCAGAGGGCTGACAGCTATGATTCCTCCCTCCCCAACCCCAACACAAACAAAGGCCTTCTTCCAAGACTTCAAAGGGAGGAATTAGATAATTTAGTGGCTATCCTGCCAGGGAGCAGCAAGCTAATTTTCTTTCACAAACAAACTGTCAAAACACACATTTCGTACCACAACTGGAAGGGTCTGAGATCATCATCAACATTAGAACTTTAAAGGGAAGAGCTTTTTAGCTGTGCAGTGCTGGAAGTTGAGGAAAAGAACCCTTCAAAGGACAGCCTTCAAAGGGAGTTTTAATTATTACATGGAGACTCTCAGTCTCTGTTGTCATCTCTCTATTTTCACTTTACACCTCTTTTTTTCCCATCTCTATATTTTTCACACTCTCCCTCGGCAACAACCTGCCATATTTAGATGAAATCAGATGAAAAAGTAATAACCCTCAAAATTAGTTTTTAATTATATCAACACTGTGTCTCTTGTCACCCACTGCCACCTCCTTCTTCCGTACTTGCTAGATTCACTAACAATGTTGAAGAAGGATAGTGACATACATGCACACGCACAGATGTATTGGCCTATCTTGTTCATTTGCCTAAGCTACAAATATGTAGAATCAGTAGCATTAATTAAACTACTTTTGAAGGCTGATTACTTTATTTATTTGTAGTACATATTCAGCACTCTTTCATGCAAGTTCATGAAATGGTTACGATCTCTAATCTATTTATTTATTTTTGTGTCTGGACTTTAATTTTCCTGTGTGTGTGCATGCATGTGTGTGTATGTGTCCGTGCATGCGTGTTCCTGAAAATGATTTTGCAGTTTTTTTATGTGATATGTGCTAATCGGTGTTTATATATATGTAATTAATTATTTCTACTTTCAAAAGATGTAAAAAAAATCCACATTTAAAGGTCGAAGGTGACATAAATCTTTTTGCCACTCACACAAAAGACCCAGGTTTGACTCATCTATCTTATTATCACAAAAACAAGATTTAATGAGATTCAGGCAGTAAAGCTAGAGTTAGTTACAAAGTTGTGCAGTTGGGAAAATACATGATATCTCTTGTCTGCGTACACATATAGATTTGTTTTTCATGTTTTTCCATGACACTGGATGTATATGTTCACCAGCTGTAGTTTGCAAACTATGTAAAAGTAAAAATTTTGGTTTTTGTAACCGCAACATTTTCTGATACAGTCTGGCAAAAAACAGCAACTGTGCTCAGAATTCAGTTGTATTCAAAAATAAAACGATCACTCTCAGATAAAGTTAGAAACCACAGAGTCTCTCATCCGTGTAGCCTGCGCAATGACCTCTGCTCCTCCCGCTGGTTGCTGTTGCTACAGCAGTCTTTCCAGTTTGATTTAGTTATGGATGCTGAAACTACTGTAACTGTTTCAGGGTCCTGTACTACCAAACAAGTTCAACGTACCCAGGGCGCCTTTCTGTTATCTGGATTCTCTTATCTCAGCATCAGCAGTCAGGACAAGCGGTCACACAAAGCCAGCTATCAACTAGGTAAATTAACCCAGGGTTTCCCCTGTGCATTCCCATGAAAGGGATAGCAATGGCAGCATCACAAAAATATGGATAAGCGTATTGATAACAGAGCGGCTTATTTTATGATGGGGAAAAATATGAAAAGGCAAAACACATAATACAGAGAGAAAGTAACACAGCTGTCACACAAAAACAGTGGCATTATGGAAAAACACTGTGCAACAGTTTAGAATTATAAGCACTAAATGAACATTACTATATTAACAAAGTTTAGCCTATTTGAAGTTAGAAAAAAGCCTGCAAAAATGCAGAATGTGTAACTTTACAGACTTTTCACCACTCTCTCATTAAGACACAGGAGAATCTGATGGATGTTTAATTAAATTAATGTTTAAAAAACAGTTTTAGGTGTCATTCCTGCTTCAGCCTCGGTTGTGTTTAACAGTCTTAGAGTAAAGAATAAATACAAAACGGGAACTCAGATTTGGTCTATGTACACATTTGATATAAGTTCAACAATTACACAAATTTGCTCTGTTTTAGGATGATTTATTAATGTTTTTAGAACAACACAATTGCTGAGTGCCATTAAAAAATTATAAAGTAACAAGTTACACCTACAAATCTATATTGATTACTGATGCTCATGCAGGAAAGACAGACTTTAAATGCTATTAAAAAACTTTAGACTCTCCATCTATCTGCCCACAGAGATCTGACTCTTTCAGGAATGCTGGTGCTATGTTCTGAAAACTGACTGGTCAGTAGGTGGTGATTTCATATTTGCTGATCTTTAATCTGAGATCTAACCTGTTCTGAAGTAGGTTAGGTCTACAGCACAAGTTACCAAGGCAATATTCTCTTGTGAGAAGTGAACCATCTTCATAGTGCAGAAAACCAAGTGTTAATCCTGAAATTATTTGGACAAGATGAAATCCTGAAATTATGTTAACGTGGTACAATATGGTACTTTTAAGAGACTGGCCAATGCTAGCCAATGTACAAAACTAAATTGATACAATTTTGTAGCACTTTACCATGATTTTACCATATAATATACTGTTTGCTTGAAATGCCACACTTTATTTAAGGAAAATAAGAAATGTGAGAATTGTGACCAAAGAGCTTTTATTCACTTATTCACCAAAAAACAAACAAAACTAAAGAAATCAGTAGCCTGGAATGGAAACAGTAACTAGGCAAAAAAGCTGTGTATGCTTATAATAAAGGACTGTGCAAATGGATAATGTCGGGAGTGGTCTAAGAGGGCACTAAGGGGTCAGTAAAACCTTGAATGCTAGGGCTACATAAAGCATCAAGCTCTACTTGAAAACCTGCCCTCCATGTTTTTTGTCAGGTATAACATTTAAGTACTTACATATATTTTTCCTGCTTTTCAGTAACTATTTACAACAAAATAGCCTCCTTCCCGCGTGTCTTGTGTTTTTTCTGGCTCTTCTACTTGTCTGTTCTCCTTTTGAAGGATCTCTAACCTCTTTGAGATCCTGTCTTCCCACCTTCTCAGCCCAGTCTTCAGTTTCCCCAGAGATGCTTCTTTAACAACCCCCCAGGGCCCTGGCAACCAAGACAGCTGTGGTTCCAGAGGCACAGCAGGGACAGTTGCTGTACATCTACAATACAGAGATGCTGAGCAAAAATAGCTATTATGCTGAGAAAGTCAAGTCTGGTTCATGTTGTATGCCCACATACACAGATAATACACAAGTAATACTGTGTGTGGTTTGTGACAAGCTCTTATTTATTTATTTTTTTTAAAAAATGGTTACCACAGTTACAGGAGAGTATTGCATAAAATGTGAGACCTTATTTGCATATTTGTAATTTGCATACCACATATGTTTTTTTTAAGCTGATGAGGAGCAAAGTGTCTGCACAGGCTCTCTGTTGATTGACACACTTAAGCAATTATCTTTTTTTATGACTTTAAATGACTTTACAGTGACAATAATTTCCCTACCTATGCCGTAACCACTAATTGCCTAACCACAATGTCCACCTTGACATTGAAGGAGCAGCCACACAGGTGGTGATTCATTTGTTTCCTGTTGCTTTGTAACTGAGGGATTATTGCTGCCAAAAATTCCAGGCTGCGGTTGCCCAGGCAAGACTGTAATCTATTTGCAAGCCATCATATTAAAATCAAAGATATCCTTCACTTTCACTGGTAGTCGTTTCAATCACTGGCATTCAAGTTAAGAAAAGTTCAACCCAGCCACTTCATCTCCATCATCACCAGCAGATAATTTGCCTATCATCACTCGAACTCTGTTTGCCATTTTGCCATTAGACACTGTTCTTCGTGCCACAGAGTATTATAAGTACTACTAGAGACAACAACAGCAATACACATACACACAAATATTTATTTATATACACTCATATATAGGATGCTGACTACTGAATGGATCAATCATCAACCACCTCCTCTACATGGATGATACGCCAAAAGTAAACAAGACATCTTTTCACTCATCCTCACCACCATATACAGCAACAACATTGGAATGTCATTTGGACTGGAGAGGTGTAGTCGGATGGTAACAAAGAGAGGGAAGGTAGGCAGAGCTGAGGGGATTGAACCACCACACTACAACTACTTGGGAATTCCATGGGCAAATGGGAACTACAAAGTGGATTTTAGGCAACAACCAGATACCTGCAGAGAGTCAGACATGTCTTGAGGAGTCAGCTGAATCATAAGAATAAGATCTGGGAAATCAGCACCTACGCCCTGCCCGTGATCAAGTACCCTGCTAGGATAATAAGCTGGCCAAAGGAGGAGATACCTCCACCGACATCGAGATAAAGATGCTCCTGATCATGCATGGAGAGTTTCACCTCAAATCCAGCAAAATGAGACTGTACGCTAAGCAAAAGGAGGGAGGCTGAGGATTTGTGACTGCCGAAAGCATTCTCCAGGATGAGAGAAAAAAAACATCCATTAGAACGTTAGGAAGATGGCCACAACTGACCGTGTGCATAGTGAATGCCTCACGCAGCAGAAACCAGAGAAAGACAAGGAGCAAGTTGAAGAACCATCCTGAAAGGATAGGCTATGGGCTCAAAATGTGGTCATAAATATTTTGTACTTGTAAATCAGTTTTGTATTTGTAAATCAGGATTTGTATGTGTAAAAAGAATTTGTGTGTGTGTAAAAAAGATTTGTATGTGTAAAAAAGATTTGTGTGTGTGTAAAAAAGATTTGTATGTGTAAAAAGAATTTGTGTGTGCGTAAAAAAGATTTGTGTGTGGACTTAGCCAAAAAAAACCCCTGCAAGTTACAAGTACGAATTTTGACCCTATTTTTCTTCCTTTCATCTGATTGGTCAATGTCATGTCAATCACAAATGTAACAATCCAATCAGAGAACAGATGGGTTTGGCTGTCGGAGGAGCGCTTTTTTTGAACTGCAGATCTGCAGAAGGGAATAAATGCCCTTTTACATGCCAACCCAGCGTTTTCCTTTATCACCACGAAGGAAAACAGTCTGTGGTCGTCCGAGTTTGGTGATTTTTGTGACACAGGTCTACGTGCTTAATACAGGGACTTCCACAGCCTTTTCAACAGCGCTGCGGATCGCGGGGGGGGGCAGTGTTTTGGAAATGACAGTCTTCATTACAAAGCTTTCTTCGTTATGAATTAGCATACATGTTTTTATTGAACATTTGAAGAACTAGCAAAAAAAACAGAAACTCTTGTAGAGGACATAAAGTCAGAGATAGAAACGACATGGAGCAGGTGCATCTAGTACAGGTAGAGCTGCTGCAAAAACCCACAGAGCCCAGCAGCCAGCGCAACAAATTCTGGATCCTTTGCTTTTAGTTAGCAGTTAGCATTAGCAGCACATCCTGCGTCCGATGTGAAAGGACTTTTATGCTGCGCACTGTGACTCACAGCAATGATCCCGGGTCAGCCCTAACTTTGTGTTAAACTAATCCTAAAGCAATAATGGTATTTCTAACCACTGACATACCACAACTTTATCCTTTCAACAGCTGCTGAAAGTTAGCGGACCTAGCTGCTATCGGATATTTATATAGAGATCCTCCAGCTTCAAATTGTATTACCCTTCAAGGACCTGCAGTTCAAAAAAGTGCCCCTCCGACAGCCAAACCCATCTGTTCTCTGATTGGATTGTTACATTTGTGATGACATGACATTGACCAATCAGATGAAAGGAAGAAAAATAGGGTCAAAATTCGTACTTGTAACTAGCAGGGTTTTTTTTTTGGCTAAGTCCACACACAAATCTTTTTTACACACACACAAATCTTTTTTACACATACAAATCTTTTTTACGCACACACAAATTCTTTTTACACATACAAATCTTTTTTACATACACACAAATTCTTTTTACACATACAAATCCTGATTTACAAGTACAAAATATTTATGACCACATAATAGGCCCCTGCACAGTATGTGCCATCGGCGGATACAAGTCCAGAAATCCTATCAGTGCCTGTTACTTTTTATATATAATAACAATGTATACTTTATTAATCCCCGTAGGGAAATTACTCTCTGCATTTAATCCATTCAGTCAGTGAAGCAGTGGACGGTACCTTGCTCGGGGGTACCGTAGGGTACGTTTGGTGGATTTGAACCCCCGACCTTTCGATCATGGGGCGAACAATCTACCTACTGAGCTATCTCCTATATAGGAGGAGCTATATAGAAAGAGAGAGAGAAAGAGAGAGGGAGAGAAGAAGCAGGACTCTTTTATTATCTGGTGAGTTTGCCAGAAAATGGACGATAATAGCTGACCTCGTATTTAGCAGCTCACCTGGCTCACTGCCTTTCTACTTTTTTTATACACCCCTGCCTATGACATCTTGAAACCTGAGCTTGTTCAGTTAGTCCACTGCTTCAGGACCTTTAGTTCTCAGTAGCAGTAATCTGCTGAGCTCTCCTCTCAAAGTCCTTGTCAGTGCACTTTTTTTCCAGGAGGTTGTACAAATTACACATTGACAGCATAGGCAGTGTAGGGAGGAGTGGGATTTGAAAGCGAATAGAGTAGAGCAGTGCACACTCCCACAGGCATATTAGATTCATCAAAAGTAAATGCTATCTGAACTGGTGACATCATTATGAGGAGTGTAACATGGTCTGTGAGGCCATAGCATGTAATTCAAACTGTATGGAGTTAAGAGAAAAGGGGGCAGGACAGTCCCTCCTGTTGTTCGAGTACTGCTCACCACTCTGTCTGAAGGCTCACATGCTGCAAACAGCTGATAAGGTCCTCCATGACGCAGTACACCAAATGCGTGTCAACCTGCATGGCAGGCATCTTATTCCACAGCAGGGGAGGTTAAACTGTGTTAAAGCTGTTGGAGAATTTAAAGGACATGGTTCTGATAGTGGACCCTGACCTGTCGAGATGGGTGTAGACACAGTGGAGTAGGTGTGTCGTTAACCCACACATTGGATTGGTACATAAACAGGAGGGTGTCTAATGAAGACCCAACCAGTAACTAGGGGGAATTTAGGATAGGTCTGTCATAAGCCTTCATGATATGTCAACACTACCAACTTGTAAGTGTTTCTGCCTTCTGTATGACACACAGCTAAGGGCACATCCTGTCTTCCAGATAGTGTCATTATGCCGCCCACCGTACCAAAAGTCCCTCTTTTTATGCAGACTTTGGGTGGTTGTTAACATTCTGGACAAATAGTATCCTGCAGCAGGAATGCGCCATGGAAAATGGAGTTTTTTGGTGTTTAAAATGTGATGAGGAGGGACCCTGGCCAAGTGCCAGCTCAAAAATGAGTGGCGAGTAAGAACGTGTTGTTTCTGTACCTGCCTCTGTGTTTACATGATGGTGTAAAATATCCATGTTCATTGTGTGCGTGCTACTTTTAAGCTGATTGCTTATGCAGCTCAGCCTGTTATCTGTTCTCTCCATCGTAACAAACAATCTGCTAAATAAGACCTGTCAGTCAAAAACAGAAAATAAAATGCACACAGAAAGAAAAAACTTTGACATTTTGTTTAAAGCTTTTTGGAATTTGCGTTTATATGACTCATTGTAACTTTTACTTAAGTACATGTTACAAGCACACTATATGTAGCTGAGGAGAAAAAGAGGAAGTTTATAAATAATGAGTCACATAGGACCATGCTGCAAATGTCTCTATTTTTGATGGCAGATGCAAAAAGTAAACAAAAATAAGCTAACCTTGAAAAAATGACAAGAGGATACCTCAGTACTGTTCTATATTATACATTTCATCGACCCACATACAAAAACATATGTATTTACTGAATATGCATAGGTCAACAGCATCCCATTAAAACCTAATAAAAGATAATAAATAAATAAATACGCACATGCAGATATACACACTGACATATGCAGTATACTGTACATGCAGGCTCATTACAGAGTGAATACCACCTCATCTTCTGACTTTATATTGTTCTCATTAGTTCAAATATCAGATCAGTGAACTGAATGGTAATGGAGGATTGAGCAGGGAGGCGAATGTCAGATGGGAGGAAACTGAGAATGAGAATAGAAAGTAAAGGGTGAAGGGGCCTTGAGAGAAGATGAGGGGGAGAAAATAGCCCAAACAGGTGATTTAGCATCTACTGGCAGCTTTATTCTTGGGCAAAAATGCCCGAGAAGACTTGTTGCTTTGCTAAAAGTAGCAAGCACATCTGTCCGTAAAAAGAATGAAAAAGAAAAAATTCTAATTAAAGATATAAATGTTACTTTGTCTACAGTCTCAGACTTTTGTCTCGCAGATGATGCAGTATGATTATATGTTGAGGAGCAACAATTTGTTATATGACATTTTATAAGCATTTCTCCAAATTGAAAAAGCCTCAAACTGGGACAAATAACAGAATTATATGTCAAGATGCAATACTCTGCACCATAGTCACAGTTGCAATCACTCAGTCAGTGTGAGTTTGTACATCATTACCACAATTGGAACTGACTTCAGGGGTCTTCTGGGAGATTTCTTTGGGAGATAAATTTATAATTTAGATAAGGATAAGGGTTACACAGAGCATGTGCTTTCTGACTGTCAAGGAGACACAAAGAAGAAAATTGGATTCTTCCATTAATTCTAAATTAGGCATTACTAATTAGGAACAACAGCATTGCGAGTATTTTGGTATTTTTGTCACACAGGGTTGATTCTGTTACTCTGAGTTTCTTTTTTTTTACGTCTTATACCGAACTTCATACAGAATCTCCTTCAGATTAATAAGTTCAGTAGGATGAAGCAAAGTCATTCACATTCACAATAGCTTTTAATATAGCAAAGGTCTGTACTGAAAAGAATACCACCGATTCAACAGTAATTTTATACTTCTGATGCTATTTTTTAAATGCTTTTAGGGAAATCAGAAAACTCAATAACAGTTTAATTAAGGAGCAAGGTCATACTGGGAAAAGAAATGTAATGTTAACTCTATAATTACAAGCAATGTAAATACAAAAATGCATTAATACAATTCCATTCTCTTTTTGTCTAATTACATAGTGTGCAAACTTTTCAACTAATAAAGTGTAACCCATAACAGAGTGCAAGGATACTTATGACGACACACCATCGAGTTTTTCGAGGTAGTCATTTGGAGAGATTACTACATGGAAAACTGTGCCTAATTATGACACAGTGGGTCTCATTACATTTCTTAAAATAGTAATTTTCATAATATATTTAAGCTTAAGTAAAAAAAAATATCTGAAGCTGTGATGAATTTTCTTATATGTTTGGAGGCCTGAAGAAAGCAACACTGTCACTGGCATTTGAATGACTAATGGGATTTTCTGGTATAATCAGGCTTAGTGGGTATTCTCTCTGATGTACATGTGCTAATAATGTTAATTTAGGACCAAGATTAAAGGTTTCCACACCTTTACTTAATCTGCTTTCAACAGCAGAACGTTTGCTGCACAGCTTAAACTTCTCTTACCATTAAATGGTTATTTTCATTTTCAGAGAAGCAGAAGGAGACAGAGGCAAAATTAATCGAATGAAGTGGCCTGGTTGTATCATTTATTGGCATCTGAATATGACCAAGCTCAGGGCTCTTATCTAAAGGCAAGCCTTATGACTTTTGTAGGATAAATGAATGGGATAACAAACTGACACAGAATGCTGTTTCTGGATGGTACTGAAAAGGCTCTTTGGTTTCCTCTCACAGTCCAAAGACATGCTCGATAGGTTAATTTTGAAATTCTAAATTGGCCATGGTGTGAATTTGACTGTTTCAAACCTGTGAAACAGACTTCCAACCTGTTCAGGATGCAGCTGCCTCTCACCTCGCCCACTGGCAGCTGGGATAGGCTTCAGTGTCCCTGTGGCCTTGAATTAGATAAGCAGTTAAAGAAAAAGAAATGGAGTAGAAGGAAAGAGAGGAGACAGAATGAAAGGGTTATTTGAGGAACATATGGTTCAGGTACAGTTCATGTGAAAAAGTTGAGCCCACCCTTATTTTGTCTTGATGTGTGCTCAATCATCCAGGTAAGAAAAAGCTGATTCTGTTCATCTGGAACGTAACATTTTCAGTGGGAGAAATGTTTTGCCACTCATCCAAGTGACTTCTTCAGTCTCAGCTGACTGAGGTTTTCCCCAAACTTATAAACAGTACATTTGCACAATGACTGAAACTAGCACCACTGACTAACAGTGGGTCATGAGGTCAGTTTCATGATCATTAATATGCAAATTTTTGTGACCATCGATCAATTGATCGATGGTCAACTGTACCATTCACAGAGAATTGGGGAATGGCTGCAATCACAGCATTGTAGGATGGTAAAAGATGTACCCTTAGGCCCCCTCCTCGATTCAAAGATGGTCATTCCCGTTTCACATAATGGCCTCCTTGACTCTCCGCTCAAACCGGCATTCCTCCCTGTCCAGGATGTGTACATCCTCATCATTGAAAGAGTGTCCACTGGCCTGTAGGTGTAAATAGATTGTGGAGTCCTGGCCTGACAATTTAGAGTTTGTTTGGTTTCCCCAATGTAAAAATCATTACAATCCTCTTAGTGTAGCATTTCATCTCCACTTTAACAGCATACACTATATTACTCTGTTTGTGCTGGAGAATTGGATCCTTCGGGTGGACCAATTTTTGGCGCGGGGTGAGTTTTGAAAGCCACAGAAAAGTGGTGTTTAGAGAATATGCGTGTCAGTTCCGATACTCGTGACATATAAAGGACTGCTAGTGGTGCTTGTTTCAGTCATTATGCAAATGTACTGGCATTCAGCCGAGACTGAAGAAGTCATTTGGATGAGCGACAAAATGTTTCTCCCTCTGAAAATGCTACGTCCAGATAAACAGAATCAACTTTTTGGGGCACCCCTTATTTCTTTACAATTTGCTTCCAAAGGAGCCAGACTTTCTTGTAATTGTTGTGGGTGAAGTGGTCTTGAGCAATAGTTCTTCAGACTTTCTGAAGTTATTTTAGAGATTTTGTGCATTGGTTGCTTTTTCACATTTTCAGCCCAGTCCTTATACCTGACCATTTTTAGAGGAATGTTTTTTTTCTTTTTTAAAATTATTTTGCCACTTAACACTGACATATGAATTACTCAAGCATAAAAAGGCAGCGGACTTAATGGTTGAACCACTATTGTGTCTCCAAAAAACACACAACATAGCAAAGGACTAACTCTTAAATTGTATCTTTAGGCACTTCTATTAGCATCCTGCAATAAACCGCATATGTTTGTTTATAAAAATGCCAAAAAATCCAAACACAGTTTGGCAGACATAAAATAGTTTTTGCACCCACAAAGGTATTCCCATCCTCTGTATGTTGTGTCCATAAAAAAAATTGAGGATACTGGACAGGTGGAGGACAAAAGAAGTGGCAAGCTTAAAACACGATCCACAGCAAATGAACATTATCTGAAAGTCATGTCCTTGAGAAATAAAATGTAGTAAAGACCTGACACAGAACCTGAGAGGTGCTGGTTCTTCAGAACCAATTGAATCTACCAGCACTGAAGCTTCACTGGAAATAGAAGAATGGCTATCAAGAAGTCTTGCTTAAGGAAGGGAAACAAGAAGAGCAGGTGGAGATATTTTAATTTAAACAAGAACTAGAAATCAGTGTGTCACAGCAGTCTGGCGAGGAAGGAGTGGCTAGCAGGTTCAGCGGGCATGTGGTGTGGAGGCTAGCCGGATAACTCGAAGCCAGTCAGTCAAATCGAACAACAGACCTTTATTTGACGTTAGCAACATAAGACCATAAAAGCCAGATCTCCACAGCTCTACTCGGTCCGTACATGCATGCGCGGAGGATGGTAGTCGCCAGCGCCAGCCTGTTACAATGGTGAGGTCCCTCTGAACAGACACACAAGCAGCATGTAATGGCTGCCACACACTATATTCACACACCCACTTGGGTTGTTACAAGTGGAAACAGGTTTTAAGGAGTGATCGATCCAAATTTTAAATCGTTGGTTCAAAATGTGATCAGTGTTTACAGAGTAGGTCAGTAGAGGTACAACAGTGTCTACAACCATCGGTCGATCACAAGCACAGAATCTCATCCACCATGTCATCTGGAAAGGATCTGATTGTGAGTGGCTTCACTTTTCTGCATGACAATGACCTAAAACACTCTACCTGGATTTTTTTTTAAATCACACAGTTGTATATTACCAGTCATGGATTCCCCCACTCCCCACAGAGCCTGATCTCAACGTATTGAAGCAGTGTAGGATCATCTTGACAGCATACAAAACAAAACAGTGCCTGTTGGGTCTGTGCTTCCACAGGCCCCGCTGGTTTAGAGACTTATTCCCGTTAACAAAGCAAGATGAACAGCAATCACTCGATTTTACTTGCTAGCAAGGGAGGCTGGTCGGAACCAGGCTCTTGGAGCTGAACGCTCCTCACCTGTTTCCTAGCCAACTTCAAATAAACAGCCTTCCTTGCAGCCTTTTTATTGAATACAGTTACATTTTACACAGGCACCACCCATTGTAACACCCCCTGTGGTGTGTCAGGCCCTTGTATATGTGTGTATGCATGTGCGAGAATGTGTGTGTGTCTAGGTGCCCATGAGTGTGTGTGTTTGTGTTTGGGGGTGCATTTGTGTGACCTCCTGCTCACCAAAGGGTCAGAAAGGCAGGAAGTTTACTAAACAAGAAAACAGAACCTTCACCTAGGATGTGCCTATAATAAAACACTACAGCCTCCCCCACCATTCAACAGGCTGGGGAGGGGGTCAGAAACAAAGGAATGTCTTTGATCATACAGTTTGAACCAAGACTTACAAATTTAAGTACAATAATCGCAACATTTAACAATTTGACTCCAACAGTGCCGACACCCAAGAGTTTTGAATGTCCTCCAAGAAGCCTGGAGCACTGTTCCTGAATACTACTACTAATTTACAAGAAATATTGCCTAAAAAAAGTTCAGGCTGTGTTAGAGAATAAAGTTGTCATACCAAATATTCACTTTCAAACCTGTAGGAATTGTACAAACACCGTTTTTTCATTTCCTAAGCAAAGTATAAAGAAATGAAAAGTGGATCAAGGCTTTTTTCACTGTATTGTATAATATGTTCCAAATTAAATCTAGCACTTGTAAAAATATTATGTATTTCTAAGACTTAAGGTTATGGAAACAATGTCTAGATAGCCAAGTCTAATTACCTACTTCAAACACATTAGTTCCACAATGATTTTTATGAGTTATTACTTGTGTAATGATTGACTCTGTATCAGTGTATTGACTTTCACTCTTCTAAAGAAGGCCCTTTTAAATGATACACAATTATAAAAGTGTAATGTAGTCATGAAATAATGTAATAAAGATATCAGTAAAAAGCTGCAATACTTGCAGTACTTACTTTAGGTGTGTGTGTGTGTGTCTCAATTTGACTGAGCCAACACAATAACGTAATTCCTTTTTCTTTTGAAGTGTCAATTTTTTGTCAACTCTCTATTCCTTTCTCAAACATTCTCAAGTATTAATTTTTTCTTTCGTTTGGTCTTCCTCACCTCTCGTCCAGCCCTGTGGCCTCTCATTGAGGTCTCTCTTTGTTAATATTCTGAGGATCCCATCAGGTCCGACCTCAGGGCAAGCCTCTGAAAAGATTTCATTTTTACTGGAAGCTTGCAATAATTCCTTCATAAAGTTGTAAAATAAGGCCAGAAGAAAAAAAATATTAGGACAGGCAAAAACCACAAAAAAAATACAGTGAATAAGACATGTTTACTAATACATGCTGCATATTTCAATAACGCACCTTCGACTACTTGAGCCTGTGAGTGTGAATGAATATAATAAATCTCCTTAACATCAAAAGCACTAAATGAAGCTTTTCAAAATAAATGCAGCGTGGTTACTGCCATTTGAAAGAATTTATTGCACAATAATGCAAAGACTATTGCAGCAGATAAATTTAAGGAAAGCTGGACTGTTATCTATGAGTGCTTTCTTGCTGTTGTGGTAGGCCTGCACGAGGACTGAAAAACAATGACTTCAAACAAGATGAATGTTTCTCTCCGAGATTCTGTTGTTATTGCTCTCCTCAAGACCTCGTTCCTGCATACAAATACTAACTGGAAAGTGTTTGCTTTTCTCTCTGAACATACTGTGTAAGCATATAATATACTGCATGAAAAGTGGTCTGTAAGTAGCACTGTGAATTACAGTAGAAGTACAGATTAATAGCAATTCATAAAAATTTGTAGTCAGCACAGAAAACGTCCAGGAACTGTCAGGAGCAGGTCTTTCTACCAGTTTGAAAAGCAAAAAAAGCTGGACAGTTCATCTACCATCCTCATGTAGAGACTTTTGAGGGAGACTTTTGTGTGTAATTGAAAACAGTTGTACAAATTATAATCCTGATAGTAGGGGGACACACTGCTCCAGAAGTTGAACCATTTTCTAAAAACTGCAGGCATAGATCAGACTCAGTATAATTAAACATGTAAACTGTGGCTTAAATAGATTTGCCTTATTTAATTACGTCTGTTTTGAATGGACTTATGTGTTACTTAATGCGGTTTGATAGGTAGAGATCATTTGAAAAAAAATGAAAAATGAATTAAAGTAAAGAATATGATTAGTAATTATTAAACTCTAATTAATCCACATAGCAAGGTGGAGGCCCAACAATAGCAGGAAGTAAGACAGAAGCCCCAGAGTCTAGACACTGGTAGTGTTGGAGATGATTAGGACATCTGAGTACCAGGATGAGGTAGAGGTGGAGAGGAGGAGGGCTGCACAAGTGAGGCAAACTGGCAGAAGAGCACTGAAATCTGAAACACAGGGAACAGAGGCTAATTAGGTCAGAGAAGCCATGTAAGCAAATTACTGAACTATGTGATGACGACAGGAATCAGTTTGACAGTGTGGGAAAACAGAACTGCCAAAAATGATAGACCACCAGGCTCAAACACCCAGCACTGCTGGGACTGAACACAGATCTTCCATATTGAACTCATGCATAAGCTTCATTTGTTTTTATTGCTATTTAAACATGCAAAAGGCCCTATAAATTATTCTGGTGCTTTATATTTATTACAATTCATAAGTACTGTTATGGCTAACATTTAGGCACTTGAATATCACACTGTTTCTGTCTTTGCTGTGGATATACAATTGTGAAAAACAAAGTACATGCTCTTTCAGTTAAAAGGTTTTCCATATCACAGACCTTCCCAAAGTGTGGGGCCCGCCCCCTAGGGGGGGGGGCGCAGAGCCATTGCAGGGGGGGCGCGGTATGAAAAGGGGGGGGGGAAAAAAAAACAACGCTTGGACACTGCTAGCATAATGGACAGGTTTTTGACGGGGTTCCCACACAAACGCAAAGCATGAGATGAAGCATAGCTGAATGTGTTTCCAAACCAACTTCATTCTAAGCCAAAGACTAGAAAATATTGTGAAGCATATCTTCCCTTTGGCTTCACCTGCACAAGTGCCAAGGTAGGTCTCCCCTGCAGAATTGGTTTTCCCTTCGTCGGGAGCACGCGCTGGGCTCTTCAAATAACGGACAAACAGTGTCCTACATTCTTGATTTTTAGTTCACAAACACTTCTTGTAATGACTAACTACTCATGACATTTTGGAGATGTTAGCTCTTTATACAGTAAAGTTACAGTGGGATGCAAATAATATCAGGCTGATCCTGGCACAATTTGTTCCCCCGGTTCAAATCCCGGACAAACAGTCCGGGATTGGTTTTTAAACCAATTTTCACAGAGAGGCATTTTGTGAAAAATGTATTGATAGCAATGTTGAATATTATTACACAGGAAAAAAACAACTACACGTAAAATAATTACACCTTGACGCCTCTGCCTTTGTAAATGGAGGGACAGTAACTGCCTGTGTATATGTAAGCATATAAAACCTGAAGATAGAGACAAAATACTGTTACTGTTAATCTGAATATCTGCCATTCTGCAATTCATCTCATGTAAACAATAACGTGGCGCACAGCGTGACGTGAAAACAAGGCACATACCTTTGACGTTGCGACGAACTCTGTATTCCTCGTCCACACGTAAACGCAAAAAAGGAGTTTTAAAAAATCTCCGTTTTCAGCGATTTGAAACGCCGTTTACATGTGGACGAAAGACCCAAACGCATAGAAACAGCGGCGTTTTCAAAAATACCCGTGTAGGTGTGGACGTAGCGTAAAAGAGTTAGTAGTTTATTTTCTTACTACCTGTAATTTATTGCAGATTACTTGTATTTACTTAATTGTTTACTAAATGTTTGAGGTGTGAAATAAACCGCAATGGAGCAAAATATGGGTGTGTGTGGTTAAAGGATGTGTTTGTGCGTGTGCGCGCGCGCGGGGGGGGGGGCGCGAACATTTTTCTTGTAAAACAAAGGGGAGCCTAGCAAAAAAAGTTTGGGAACCACTGCCATATCAGGACATAATAAAAAAATCATCTTATTCCTTGCAGGTTTTAAAAGTATTTAACAAAATCCTCAGATTAACAACAAAATGTAAGATATTACACTGTGCCATCATTTATTTAAGAAAATTAACCCAAGCTACAGATGCAGTGTATAAAAAAGTAAACCATTACTGCTTAATTAAGAAAGTAAGCAGCAGCCAAGTGTTGTTAATCAAATGTACCTGATCAACTGATCATTAGTCAGCAGATGTTTTGGCAGTTTGCTGCTCTGGAGCATTCAGGTCCGTGTTAACAAAATGGAAAAAGAGGAAATACATCAGCAATGATCTTAGAGAAGAGACTGATTATCCAGAAATCTGTGAACGGTTATAAGGCCATTTCTAAAGACTCTGAAGGCCATCAATCTACAGTGAAACATCCAAGACAGTTGGAAATCTTCACAGTCGCTATTCCGGCAAAAAACAAGAAGCTGCAAAATATCCAAGAGCTGCATTTCAGACTCTACCGGCCTCAGTCAGCATGTTGAAGTACACGATAGGCTACAGAGCTTAGGTTACAATTTTGAAGCTACAGGACCTGGACACCTGGCAGTCACTGAGTCGATCATGAACTTAGCTGTTAACCAAAGTACTCTAGAGTCAGATGTGCGTTCATCTAACAGCTAAGGTTTGGCTGAAAGTGGGTCATGCAATCAGGACAATGATCTCAAGCAAACCATCTCTAACAGAAAGGCTGAAAAATTCAAATAAAATAAAGGTGCAACGGCCTAAAGTCCAGACCTCAACCCAGTAGAATTACTGTGATGTTAAGAGGACTGTGCATGAACAAATGCCTGCAAACCTCAATGAACTGAAACAAAGCTTCAAAGAAGAGTGGGCCAAAATTCCTTCACAAAAATGTGAGAGACAGTGAAGTCAATCAACTTTGATTTCCTTACCTGGATGATTGAGCTTGCGTCAAGACCAGTTGTAGAACCTGATAAGGACCAGAATAATTTTTAGGAAGTCCTGGTATGTAAAAACGTTAGAAATGCAAGAGGATTCCATTTTTTACATGAATATATTGTCTTGCGAAATTCTCCATGTGACTTTCATCTTGTGTGACTGGGAAAGTTTGAGCCCTTTGTAGGGCAATCAGCAAATGAGAGAAGAGATGCTTTGGAAGTGCTAAACTGCAGGTCTACTATTAAGGAGAAGACATGAATGGCACACACCTACTAAAATTGCAGTAAGATTGTTTGATCAATATTTGATAAGCTTTGCATTTTGACTAAAACAGAGAGAAAAGTAACCCTAACAAAAGAGACAATGCTGGGGGAAAGGGCAGAGCCAGGTAGTTTCTTTACAGAAGGCACTTTTTTTCAAAGCTCTGGAGCAAAAAAAAAATGGCCACACTGAAAAAATAGGCTGCATGAAATCTGCTCCAACCTTATTAAAGCCACAATTAAGTGTGCTAAGTTGTGGGCTATAATGGCGAAACAGCGTACAAGATGGTAAAATATTATATCTAACATCTTTTTCTTTTGCAGCATTTTAAATTGTGTAGCACAGCCTTCTACAACGGAGAAGCATTGTTGCCGGCAATGTCCACAAACAAAATATGTTTGGGTTTTTTTTACATGAAAAGAACAATCACACCTTCCATTGTTAGCTATACCACATCCTGCTTTTTCTTCATGTTTTGATGATGCCGATTTTGACAGTGACTGTCAATTATATTTTTCAGTTGAAAAACTAAGTGGGGGGAAAAAAGCCAATCCTCATTTAAAGAAAAGAGTAGATTCCTATTAAGTCTACAATGTAATGGTCAGACATGGAGTGGGAAGAGACAATAAGTGTGTCTGCATTTGTGTGTGTACGTGGGCGTTTAGATGGGTATCACTGTAGGCCGTGAAGGCCTGGGCCGTTTATTTAAAGAGCCACTATAAATGTTGAAGCTGTGATAATGGCTGTGGGGCTGAGGGATGACATTTTGACAAACACTGCTTATTATAGAAATGGTTTTATCAATGTGTTTACAGTGCCATCCAAGTTGCAGATTGTGTGTGAGCCTGTGTGTGTGAATGTGTATGAAAGGATGTGTGTAAGCGAAAATGTATGTACTAAAGTGTGACAGAGTATCTTAGCTTTGCTGTGTGTGTGTGTGTGTGTTGCTAGACCTCTGAATTGCCATAACTGGGGAGTGAGAAAGACAATAACCACTAAATGTGCTTGTTTTCTTTTATTTTCTGAAGTGGGAAGATGGAGGGGGAGGAGACGAAGAGAACAATCTTACAGCTAAAAGCAAAAGATAAAATGAGGGAGGAAGAGAAGAGGAGGGGATGGCCAAATGAAACTTAATAACTTTTATACATCTTGTTTCGCTGTCTGTAACTTTCCTGCTCCTAGTTTCTGAAACTAGTAGGCATCAATTGTTTAGGCACAGTCCTGCATGCAAAAACACCCAACCTCTCGCACACACACATACACACACACATACACGCATGCCTGCACAGACACACATTAGACATGTCACGTTCAAAAATATGGAGCACAGATCTCCCAATCACCTCAGTGGCAACCACTGCTGCCAGCTCGTAGTGAGAATGTCAGGTCATTTTAACTCTTATCCATTGTGTTTATATTTACAGGAGGTGAGTCAAGATGTTCTTATAATAGTCATCTCAGTGAATGACCATTTATTACCCTGCCATGTTAGAGCTTACTTTGTGTTTGTTTGTGTGAATGCATGTGTGTAAATGCAAAAATATGAATTAGTCCATCTCGGTGGAAAAGCTGATTTGTATTGTGACTGTCATGATTTCTCCTAGCTTCCCATTTGCGCTCTTCATTCTGACAGTGTATTGCCTCAGGCCTTTATTGGGCCAATAATATGTCTACGTCCATGTGTAGCCTTCTCTTTCCAATCTGTCACTTATTTTCCTCCACAAGCATTCACTGTCTGTGATGTCACTTGTTTACCTTCACAAGCATTCGCTGCCTGGGAATGCTTTAAAAAACAGTGTATCATCCTTAAACACTAAGCAGGTTTATTACCTCTGGGATCATTGTGGGCACACAAAACCGTTTTCAGCATCTCAGATCTGACAACAATCTCTGGAGCTTAATGAGGAAACCCAAAACACACTGTATTGGCAAGGAAGCAGTACTTATGGCTGCACCGACGACTAAGAGAAGAGAGACTTGTAAGTGAAACGGTGGCTTATAAGACTAAAATAACAACTTTGTGCTATAATAATGCTCAAGAGGGCATCTCAAAATACATGGACAAACAGGGTTTTGATGAAATAAATAGAATGGAATATAAATAGATATATAAATAAATAAAATAAAGCAGCAGCAAAGAACAACAGTTTGTGTTTCTCAGTGAAGAAGAATGCACCGAAGTTTAAAAAAAGAAAATATGGTTTCACTTTCACTTTTGCTTTGTGTTTTTGCTTTTATTTATTTATTTATTTTTTGCTTAACTGAGTGAGTGGTAGGTAATCCTGTCTGAGGTTTAAATAATGTTGTGCCATAGGGTAGGTATACTATTACCATCAGTCCATAATAAGCATATTATTTTCTGGCAACAATCCATCTTTCTTAATATGCTGTGCAACAAAACTTCTCATAGATGGCAAGTCTCATAAAAACAGTGCAGTGATATAGTTCCCAGCCTCCTTGTTGTTGTGTTTCCATGACTTTCCTTTTTTTTCTAAAGAGTTTTTAATGAGGTATTTGTACCTCAAATTAACTCATACCTTATCTCAAGGGGGGGAAAAAAATTATCTCGGCGACCAGCTTCATCAATATAGATTGTCAGCTTTATTCAAGTAAGGAGAATGTGCAACAAATTATTGACGTTAATGACTCACACTTATAAAATAAGTAAAGCATCTGCAATGCAGACAGCAAGATGACAGAGAAAGACATCAAGATAAAAGACACCAGAATAACATCCTTGTTTAGATGACAGTAGAGGCTGAAATAGTTATTACACCTTTGAAATGAAATAAAAAAGACAACAATATTGTCTTGAAGGTGTTAGATGGTACTTTGAAGAGATTCCTGAGTTCTTTCATTGGCTGCAGCATAAAATGAAATTAATAGGAAAGAGTCAATGAAAGACTTAATTCTTAATATGAACTGACCTCACAGCCCATTCTTCATTCAGCGGGCTAGTTTCAGTCATTGTGCAAATATACTGTTTATAAGGTTGGGGAAATCTGCTGTCAGCTGAGACTGAAGAAGTCACTTGAATGAGTGACAAAACGTTTCTCCCACCGAAAACACTATGTCCAGATGAACAGAATCAACGTTTTTGGGACTTAACAAGTCATGCTACAAAATGAAAACTACTTCTAAAACACAACTTTGAGCCAGATGTTGCTAAATGCACCTGCTTCAGCAATGAAAACTCTTTTCTTTCTCTCATTATTAAAGGTCCTGGTATGAGATGGTAGTGTGTTGACAATCACTGCTAGGTGCTTTGCAGACCCATTTCTATGTGCCACAGCTGTGTACTGTCACTTAGGGGATTAGAAAGAAATAAAACAGTGAAGGTAACTATTTTTGTTCATGTTTGCACTGTTATTTGCTCTTTAGCTTTGCCTATACCCATATGGAAAAGATATATATAAATCTTATAAAGTTTGTATCTGTCTTGTGTGAAACTTGTATGAAAAGCATACAAGAGTGAAAACAGATATAAGATCCCTTGAAAAATTATATAAATGAAACTTGTATGTTTTGGATACTTACTAAAACAATATATGAAAGTAATGAGAAAGTGGCCACTTTCATGAGTAAATCATATAAGCCTTATATGATTCACTATATGAAGTAGGCCACATCTTATGCAAGTCTTTTATAAGTTTTTACTGTTTCTTTTCCATATGGGTACCATGGAGAGGAAAGTTCTATTCACTGTTTATTGTTTATTGTTGTCTTTCTTTTTTGTGGTAAACTCCACCCTTGTCCTGTTTCTATGCAACCAAATGTATCTATTGAACATCAAAATTGTTTAGAGAAGGCTTGGGAGAAAGTACTGTGGTCACATGCGTCAACTCGAACCACCATGTTTGGAGAAAGTGAAATGCTCCAAAGAGAATCAGTCATTAGATGTGTGAAAACCAGGAGATCATGTACCTGGTGAACAGGAAACAGAAGATGGGTGATGGATAGGTCTTCAGCATGACAATGATCCAACACATACCAACAAACCAACAAAGGAGTGACTAAAGAAGAGGCACACTGAGTTCATGGAGTGGCCTAGACAGTCTCCAGATCTCAGTCCTATAGAAAATCTGTGGAGGGAGCTGAAGCTGCCAAGAGACAGTCAAAAAATGTAGGAGAAGTGGGCAGAAATTTTTCCTGAGATGTGTGCACCTGGTGACCAACTATACTAAACGCCTTACTGATGCAGTTGTCAACAAATGTTTATTCACCAAGTGCTAAGTCATGTTTTGATTGGAGATTAAATATTTATTTCATTTAATGACATGCAAATCAATTTATAACTTTCATGTAATGTGTTTTATCTAGATTTGTAGCTGATGTTCTGTCTCTCTCCATTAAGATGAAACTGCCATACAATCTAAACACTGTTCATGAGTTGTGCCACAACTGCCCCCAACATATGAATATTTTAAATATATTATTTTATTGTAATTGTAGATTTTTACATGTTATTTTTTTTTTACAGTTTTTCACAGTGACATTCTTAATTTCAGACCAAAAATAGAAATAGACCATCATGCCACGGAGTGATAATAGGGAGGACAGGCAGGGGTTCCACTCCTTTTTTTCAGAAAGCTATATTTCTTAAATACTATATTTCAGATCCAAAGTTGTTGTTCCCAGAGATGCACAACATCCTGAAATATATTTACATATTCTAGTTGGAAGCATTACTGTCATGGCCTTGCTTTAAAGTCTTTAAAGTTTTTTAAGTAAAAACTGGCACAACTCACCCCACTCTCCCCTACTGAGAAACTCATACAGCATGTAGCTGTAACTTTTGATCAACCCAAAAGAGGTTTACGTTTGGGTTTTTAAGAGCAATATGTTGACAACTAGAAGATTGACTACCATAGAATTCAGTACACACTCATGTCCTCTTTAGATGTACAGGGACACTTTTGTCTAAATTTTGTTTGTGCTACATTCTTTGGTTTTTAGTCTAATTTTGATACTCTGTTGTTTTTCCCATGTTGTGTGTCTCACCTCACTCGCACGTCTGTTGTCAGGCTACTCCAGTGATCTTCATGATGCCAAAACTATTAATGTAATGTCAATTTTTTAAACTTGCTGCTATTTTGTCTGCCTTTCACAAGATTTACATAATATCCTGTCAAATATGATTAGTACTTTTTCACTGTTGTTTCTGAATTATTCACTTGGCACCGCACTGTGCTACACCTGATATACTAGAGTTGTAGGCTAGGGCTGTGTGTAGTCTAAACAAGTCATTAAGTGCTTCTTAGAGAATCATTTATGTCTCTAACTAACCATAATATACAAAATAAACTTTGTATTTTTTGGTATTTGATATTTTAATCTAGTGATTGAAACAATAAAGTGATCTGGAAAAGTAGTTACTGAGGTCACAGAGCAAGGGAGTGAATCCAGGTTTAAGGTACTTTTGGTAGCTATATCTACAGTCAGGGAAAAAGTTATTTGAGCCCCTGCTGATTTTGTAAGTTTGTCCACTAAAAAAGAAATGGTCAGTCTATAATTTCAATAGTAAGTTTATTTGAACAGTGAGAGACAGAACAATAACAGAAAAGAATCCAGAAAAATGCATTTCAAAAACGTTATAAATGAATTCACATTTTCATGAAGGAAATAGGCAATTGATCCCCTATCAATCAGCAATCAGCAAGATTTCTGGCTCCCATGTGTATTTTATACAAGTAACAAGCTGACATTGGGATCCTTCTCAACTCGTTACCTGTATAAAAGACAGCTCTCCATAGAAGCAATCAATCTATCCAAATTTCAAACTTGCATAATGGCCAAGACCAAAGAGCTTTCCAAGGATGTCAGGGACAAGATTGTGGACCCACACAAGGCTGGAATGGGCTACAAGACCATAGCCAACCAGCTGGGGGAGAAGGTGACATTAGTTGGTGTGATTATTCGCAAATGGAAGAATCATAAAATAACTGCCAATCTCCCTCGTTCCAGAGCTCCATGCAAGATTTCACCTCATGGAGTTTCAATGATAATGAGGACAATGTGGAACCAGCCCAGAACTACTCAGGAGGAACTTGTCAGTGATCTCAAGGGGCTGGAACCATAGTCACCAAGAAAACAGTTGGTAACACATTACACCATGAAGGACTGAAATCCCAAGGGCCCCCTGCTCAAGAAAGCACATGTACAGGCCCATTTTAAGTTTGTCCCTGAACATCTCAATGATTCAGAGGAAGACTGGGTAAAAGCATTGTGGTCAGATAAGACCAAAATCAAGCTATTTTAGCATCAGCTCAATTCATTGTGTTTGGAGGGGGAGGAATGCTGCCTATAGCTCCAAGAACACCGTCCCCGCCGTCAAACAGTTAGGTGGAAATATTATGCTTTGGGGGTGTTTTTTTGCCAAGGGGACAGGACAGCTGCACTGCATCAAAGGGAGGATTAAAGGGAACCATCAAATCTTGGGTGACCCAAGAAAATGGGTCACGGGTGGGTCGACAATGATCCAAAACACACGGCCAAGGCAACCAAGGACTGGCTCAAAAAGAAGCGCATTAAGGTCTTGGAGTGGACTAGTCAGTCTCCAGACCTTAATCCCATAGAAAATCTGTGGAGGGAGCTGAAGGTTTGAGTTGCCAAACATCAGCCACGATTTTAATGACTTGGAGAAGATCTGCAAAGAGGAGTGGGACAATATCCCCCCTGATATGTGTGCAAAACTTGTAGCTAACTACCAGACACAGCTGACAGCTATGATTGCACACAAAGGTTTTGCCATCAAGCACTAAACAGGTTTTTCAAAGGGATCAAATACTTATTTCCTTCATGAGAATTGTGAATTAATTTATAACTTTTTTGAAAGATATTTTTCTGGATTTGTTTGTTCTTTCACTGTCTCTCACTGTCTCTCACTGTTCAAACAAACCTGCCATTGAAATTATAGACCGATCATTTCTTTGTTAGTAGTTGAAGTGGTTCAAATAATTTTTTCCCTG
This sequence comes from Pelmatolapia mariae, assembly GCF_036321145.2. Classification (NCBI taxonomy): domain Eukaryota; kingdom Metazoa; phylum Chordata; class Actinopteri; order Cichliformes; family Cichlidae; genus Pelmatolapia; species Pelmatolapia mariae. Next base: position 31,192,283 of record NC_086232.1, on the reverse strand, counting down.
GCTTTATACAGTCTTTTGATTTACGCCAACACCACTGCCCAATCTCTTCTTATACTTTCTTTAACACCAATGTGTATTAGCTTTAATTACAAATCTACAATAGCCATCCAAATACAGCCATTTATGAATGCACAACTGTATTTTTAACTATTTACAAAGATTAATAACTTGTGCGGGATTTTTACACATACTTTTTGTCAGAGAGACAAGAGTAGTTTAATATGCTAACTACATTTCTAGCTATACCGATTGCTTGTACTGTTTAAAGCTCTTCAGAGTGCTTGCCCAGCTTGCTCTTAACTTGTGGTAGACACATAGACAAATGTTTTAGAGTTTGGGGGGGTTTTTTCCAGTTATGTGCTTCCAAGGACAACAACGCAAATGGTTCTCTGTAATGTGTCACATTACTTTTTCCGGGCACAAGTCAAACTTATATAAATTACAATATTTGGAATACAATTTTAAATGTGTCACATGAATGGGATGTCCTTCTAAAGTGTCAAAAATTCAAATCATCTCTCAGTGACTGATTCTTTCAGCACTTGTTGAATTGACCGGTAGAACCATTTACATTTACTGAACCAATGCACTCTAATCTCAGGCTAGGCAATGGCTCGCTGTCTCTAACAAATAGCAGCAAGGTGGGGGAATGGAGAGAGAGAAAGAAAGTGTCTGTTTTGTTTCATGGGTGACTGCAATTCCCCTTTTGTTTCCTGCTCTAAGCCTGGTGGATTGGAAATACATTTTAACCCAAGAGTCTTCAACTCCCCGAAGGCTCCTATACAAGCACTCACTCACACTTGTTCACAAGCCACGCACAGAAATGCCTGTCAAGAAAAGAATAGGAAAGAAAGAAAGAAAGAAAGAAAGAAAGAAAGAAAGAAAGAAAGAAAGAAAGAAAGAAAGAAAGAAAGAAAATACTTACACACAAAAATTCACTTTACTCTTTTCCAAACTTTCTAGTTTGGCCAGTAGTAAACAACTACTTATACTGGCTTGCCATCCTGATAATCAACCTCTTATCAAGGGTTTCTTGAATCGTTAAGAACCTTTAACGCTTGTTAGGGCCCATTGACACTGGCTTTTACCTCCATTGACATCGAGAAAAGGCATTAAATGTGCGTTAAATGTAATTTTGGTTGGACTATAAATTCATATTATCATATAAAAGCCAATTCTTTAATCATTTCATAGGGTATAATCATCACAAACAAAAACACATAAAACACAAGCCTCCATCATATAATGTGCAGGAAAGTTAAGCATAGTGGGCATTTGTAGCATTATTTTTGATAAATTCAATATTCAATCCAGCTGTTTTTCCATATGGTTTCCCTTCAAAGGTTTTACACCTTTTACATTTTACAAGAGCCCATGTTATAAAATGAAGGCTATCTCACACTGGATGACTTTTAATTTGAAATTAAAACATAAAGGTTTGACGTTGTATTAAAAGAATAATGTGGCAACTTTAATATGACAAATGAGAGTTTAAACTATAGAATTGCTACAGTGAAAAATAACAATTTGTTTTATAAATAATCAAATGAAGGCCTGCTGCTTTCTTCTGAAGTAAATGTAGTAAATGTATGTTTGAGTAAATACTCTAATTTAGATTAAAAGATTGTAAAACATGGGGGTTTTTGTGTGGAAGAAGTACAAATTTTAGAATGTGTCACAAGCAACTGTTTTGAGCAAAGGTTTTCCAGAGGTCACTTACCAGTAATAATGAAATGACTCGGAATTGGCCTGTCTGTGGTACCAAGGACTTTCTATCTTTTCTAACTTCAGAGCAAAGACTTGGAATAGTTAGCAGGCCTTGTCTTCTTTTCAAGATCTGCCGCTCCAGTGAGCCTGGAGAAGAATGTGCAATATACATGAATAGCCCGTTTTTGGTTAAATGTGCTCTGCTATCAAGGTGAAGGCTGTCTATGCATAAGGCTGTTTTGTATGGCCAAACTTCATTAAATTCTTCTGCGTAAGACAACCTAGTCCACTAAATATCCTTGCTGAGGGACCTGACCTAGTCTAAAATTTCCTTTATAATATGCATAATCAAACCAGAGTGTACCTAAATGACCAAATTACACTTTAATTATTATGTGAAAATTTTCGGTTTGCATATTTCAGTGTAATACAACTTTTTTTGCAGTCTTCTGCAAATCAAAATAAAAGCAGACAGAAGCACATGCTTTCTTTTCAACGGTTTCCTAATCCACTTACTTTAATACCTATAACTAAATTTACCTTGTGTTCTCAGCTGACACCATTCCCAGTAACGCAGACAAAATTACCGCATACCACGAGACAAACTCTTTCAACACAAGCAGTGAATGCTTTGAGGCCCTATTGTGTTTCTGTATTCTGAACCAGTGGTGCAGAAGACAGCAAATGAAATCATTATGCTAATTACAAATGCATATTTAAAATGTCCCCAGCTTGAGTGCAAACGTCAACAAGCAAAATCACAGAGCTGATGACAGTCTTAACTTTATAAATTCTTTGACTCTTATAACCTTCTCAACAACACTGGGCTTAGGCAACTCGCTGAAGATCTAAATAAAAACTAATTGCAAAGCAGGGGGAAGCTATAATTAGAACAAATCAGCAAACTTCCACCTTACAATTTCCTGAAAGGAATAGCATTTAGAGAGAAACTGCAAGAACAACAACCTTTTTAATTTTTAATTAAAAAGCGAAGAAAGCCCTGATATGACTGGAAAGGAGTAGTACATTTTACCTGGCAAAGACTTGGTGCTGCTTCCCTGGATGCACAAATAGAGCGTCAATAAATCATAGGGCATTTCTATGATATCATAGGATATGTTAATGTGTAAATCTGCAGAAGGACGCTGGCATATTTTCTTAAATGCCTATTCTAATATACTTATAATATGCGTGCAAGTGGATAAAAAGAATGGCCATTGCAAATATAGATTTTGTAGATTTTGTGTATCTTTTGTGTTCACCGTATGCTATACTGAGCTAACTGGTAAATAAAAAACATCAGTCATAATAATTGTCCTGATTTTGAAAACAACACAGAAATTACAATACTAAAAATTTAGTTACTCTTTAAACATTATTTCATAAAGCTTTGTGAAGTTTGTTTAAAAAAAATCCCTTATGGCTTTTTAGAACTCAGCAAGCCAAACTTAATGCTAACTCATGTGTATCACGTTGAGGCCTGGCCAGTGCACACGGGGGTGCTCAACTAATGGCCTTTTAAGCTTAATGACTTAAACCAAGCAGAACTGAATGTTTATAAACCTCTCATTTATCACTGGAGTTTATTCAGCCAATCCTAATAGATGTCTTCCAATGCCATGCTAAATGAGGTGGTGGTTCTTTAATTCTGCTGGGTAAATGGTATTCACATCTTGGGTTCAATGCAAAGTGAAAGAGGAATTGTTTGAGTCATTTCCTTTGTTTGTTTTTCTCCCAATAATTTATTAGCAAGACGTTTCACTGAGAAATTTGGCTGTAGATGCCAGCGAGCAAAGTGAAAGAAATGTAAACCGGGAAAAGAGAAAAAAACTTGACAGAATTTAATATATGATCAAACTAGAAGTTATATTGAAATGGGATCAAACTAGCTGCGAGTGAGTACTCAACACACACCACAGCCTTCTTTAAACTCTTCATTTATTTTAATTTTAACTACACACCTACAGCTGTGATCATAAGTTTACATACACTGAACATGGGCATGAATGTCATGGTAATTTGAGGGCTTTAATGCTTTATCTGAACTGTTCTTTTGCCAGGAGGAAATGATGGTACAGCATCTCTAATGACTCTACAACAACAAGAATTGGCTAAAGTATACATGCAGGCTCAAATATCTAGTCTTAAAATCACTTTGATATTTTAATAAGTGATGCTGAAGTGTCTTTTAAATTGGCAAGGCCGAGGCCTATTAACTTCTCATTAGTGATCATGATTTAATACAACTAGTAGTTGCTCTTTGTCATCATAAATAGTATTTGTTTGACAGCATTTATTAGCTAAGGTGGTAGAGCAGGTCACCTACTAATCAGAAGGTTTGTGGTTTGATCCCCATCTGCTCCGGTCTGCGTGTGCAAGATACTAACCCCAAGATGCTATCTGATGCATCCATCTGCGATGTTAGAAAGAAAGTGCTCGCATAAAAAAAGGATAGAAAAAAGTGTTTGTGCGAATGGGTGTGAATAGGTTAATGAGGTAAGTTGTGTAAAGTGCTTTGAGTGGTCAGATAGAGTAGAAAAGTGCTATATAACAGAGGTCCCCAACCCCCAGGCCACAGACCGGTACCGGTTCGTGAGTCGTTTGGTACCGGGCCACGAGAGTTGAGGCTTATCAGTTTTTATCGTTATTTTTTTTTACTCGGTTTCCTTGGGTCTTTTCCTCTGTGTTATGAATAAATCTTCTTTTTTGGTACCGGTACTGGTTTTATTCTGTTGTATTTATCCACGACACCTTAAAGGCTGGTCAGTGAAAATATTGTCAGACATAAACCGGTCTGTGGCGCAAAAAAGGTTGGGGACCGCTGCTATATAAGAAACAGTCCATTTACCATTTACCAATTAAAAAAACAGTGTAAAGGTCTTGGTGTAATTCTTAAAAGGACAACTAGATTTACAGAAGTTGTGAATGCCTCCTGGAGAGAGTTTCAACTCTCATCCGAGAAGCTTCTTCAGTTCTAATAGCAATTGGTGGAGAGTCCCAGGTTTTAAGCCCTATGGGAGTGTCCCCAAAAGGGTAATGGACTCCCTACTGATCTTTTGCCTAATCACACAAGCCAAGGTGTGAAAACGGGTGTGGGTCACAATCAGCCAAGGTTTCGGGTGGACCCATGGTGAAATCTAGCCCCACCCTATCATGTGATTTACTGAGGTCAAATGCCCCAGAACGTGAATGGGCATTAAGGCATCTGGGAAGGGATCTCAAAACTGGATTATAGAGGGCAGACAGTTGGTGTGGTAAGGCACCGCTTCTGTTTAAAGATGGTCATTCACAGTGGACATAGATGGCTTCTTTCACTCCTCTTTCAAACCATCTCTCTTCTCTGTCCAAAATGTGAACACTGGCATCCTCGAAAGAGTGTCCTTCGTCCTTTAGATGCAGATGCAGACGCTTTTCTCCTTAGACTACGATGCCCTGTATGACTGAGAACCTTCACAGACAACACCTAAACTGCTTTCTCAGATGAGAAAAAATTGGTTATGATTCAGGAAAAACCCAGGTATTAACAAGGGTGACCTGCATTACTGTCCACAGCATTACTGTCCACATTGAAATGAGTTTTACATTGCCATGGACTGAGAAGGTGACCAAGAAAGAAGACCCTGCTCCAAAAATGGAACTTTCAAGCTTGACTGAAATATGAAATTTGCACCTCTAGGTAATCTTAATTTATGTTATTCTATCGCTGGAATAACCTTCCAGTTGATACTCATGTGTATGTATTGATTTAATTCTTAAATTATGTTCTGATACTTATTTATTTAACTTGCATTCCTGGGTAATTCGTGCCTTCCACCTGTCAGTGTATTTTGTACTTTGCTATTGCCCCTATATGTAATTTAATTTCAATTTATTGTATTATTGAGAAGCACTTCGGTGTACCTTTGGTTTTTAAATGTGCTATATAAATAACGTTGTATTGTATATGCAGTTGCTTACATTGACGAGCCAAGACTTCTAGAGAAAGGGTTTAATGGTCAGATATGAAAAACATTGAGCTATGAGGACATTTGCTATCACTGTTATGCAGATGATATTTGGTTAAATATCTCTTTTAGATCCCAAGATGTTTCTAAGCTGCATAGGTGCTTTGACTCCATTAAATGTTGGATGACTGACAGCTTTCTCCAGATTGATGAAGAAAAAACTTAAACCCTCTCTTTGCTCCCTGACCGATTTGAGCCTGGGGTAATGTAAGCTCTTGGTCCCCTTGCGGCATTTGCTAAATCATCTATCAGGAACATTCGGCTAATTTTGACTCTGCTCTCACATTGGATGCTGATGTCAACATCATCAGGGAATCTACCCACCCCTCCCATGGCCTGTTCTCCCTCCTGCCATATGGCAAGAGGTACATGAGCATCAGCTGCAGAACCAGCAGGACGCTGGAAGGGTTCTTTGCACAAGCTGTAAGGCTGATAAATGGACTGTGCCCCCTCCCCATTCACACAGCCACTCACACAGCCAGAATTTAAGACCCACAAAGGACTGGGACCCCCCCAATCCATACACACACACATACAGCATACTCCTCATATACACACACTTAGCCGATCTTATATCAGCAGTCCTCTTAGTGAGAGTGATCAAATATTCATCCAGAACTATACCAAAAGTGTCTAGTAGAGGTGCAACTAGGTAAGGGACATTTATGTATGTAAATCCAACACCAAAATTTTTTTTTTTTTTTTGCACCCATTTTTTAAAGTTATTTAAGATATATGATGTACAGTCATTTCAGACTGGAAAAAGAACATTTTTAAAAATATCATTAAAAGCCCAACATTACCATGATATCAATCCCCATGATTATTATGTGTAAACCTCTGACTACAACTATATAAACTTTTAGGACTGCATGTTGAATGTTGGAATGGTACTGAACTGACAAAATCTGATCATAACCAGACAACTGTCAAATCTCTTACTCACAAATAATTTGTGGCATACTCACAAAATGACTCACAGGAAGAAAAATATACCAGTTACACTATTATGGTTGGTTAGAAAGGTGTGGGCATGCTACCAATTGTAACATAATTTTGCAAAGGCTGTTACAAGACTCCTGGGGCAATAAGTTGTGCCCAGCACTACCCCTTTCCGAGTCTTACATAACTTTTTAATTCATCAAGTAAGAAGAAAAAAAAATATACTGCTTTATTGCAACCAAAGGGGATAAAAGAGATGTATGTCTGAGTAAATGTAGAAATCCAAAGCAAAGAACAGCCTTTTCCCTCCAAAGCGTCATGGTGAGAGTCTTAACAGGATTTCATTGATTTTAAGCCACTCTCTGCTGCGTGCAGTCAGGGCAATGAGCTACAAACAAGTTACTTTCTTTTATTTTCCTTTTAATGGAGTTTCAAAGGGTAAACGGGTAAATCAAAGCAGAAAAAATGTTGGTAAAAAAAGTAGTTATGGAATAAATAAAAGATTTGGGGAAAATAGCAAGTTTAATTGGGTTGATGAATCATCGTTGTTTTCAGTGCATTTGGAACATATTTCTTTTTTTTTTGTTTGTTTTTCTCTGTTTTAGATTTTCTTCCAAACAAGATATGCATAAATAGAGCAACAGAAACATGGACAGGGTGTTATATAGGAAACTCCAGGACTCCACTTTGTAACAAGCTATAAAATCTCCCTGTGCTTTCCTCTGTTTCTGTTTCTGCCAGTCTGAGTGTTTCAGTCAGTCACTGTATGATTTCGTTCTTTTTGCTTGTGAGGGCTTAGACAACAATCCCAGGACTAATTGACAGAAAAGCTAATAATATAGCTTGTGCTGCAGATGAGAGCTGTTTAAAAACAATATGGTTATAATAACTTTAGCATTGATTCCACAGGCCTAGGAAATGATTGAGGTATCACACAACTTTTTTCTGAAAAATAGTTTTTGAAGGCTGATATTTTGTATATATAATTCTATCCATTGCATACATTTATTTTTGAACTAAGATTTGAATATTTTTATTTTTATTCATTAGGAATGACAAAATTTAACTCATGAGGAAGCATTACAATTGTATTGATGTATTCCTTGGACATGTGGAATGCAATGGTTGAAACAGAGGTTGTGGTATTGCAGTGCAGTGTAGTACTTCAAAGCCTCAGCTTGTTATTCAGCCTCTCCTCTGATGTTGACTGGATAGCATGCTCTCTATAGGTTTGCTAATGATAAGGTCATGAGGTTATGTTTGGACTGCACCGGCATATGAAGAGGGCAAATATCTTGTTTGTTGCACCAGGACTTCAGTGTTTTTGAGAAATGTCTAAGGGACGAACTTAAGGGGATGAATAAAATCTTCTTTCCATTTTCATTTTGCTAAGTACAAATTGCCAAAATATAATTAAATATAATATTGCTACTGTAGAAGACTAATGGTCAGCTGTCTTCGTGTGTCGTTTCTATGTGAGTGCAATACATATCCATCTCTCTCTCTCTCTTCGATTACGCCAATTTTTCCAGTTATTTATTGCAATTCAAATCGTTCAAGGGGTGAACTGCCACCCACTTGATTATGGTGTTTCATTTATGCCCTGCCTGCTAGCATCTTGCACCCTGTGAATTGTCTCAGTGGCATCTTTACATAGCCTGCACCTGGGGTCTTGCCTGGTGTGGTAGATCTCAGCCTCTACGGATTTTGTGCTGAAAGCTTGTTCCTGTGCTGCCATGATTAATACCGCTGTGCTTTCTTCCAGTCTAGCTTTGTCCAGCCACAAACAGACACTTGCTCTATCTGCTGGTGGTGGGGCCTATCCTTTCATGATGGCTCCTCTTGCTTCTCTTTCTTGGGTTTCTGCTGCCTGAGGTATTCACTGAGCACGCGGTTGGTCGTGGCCATCCCTCTGATGTACTTTGTAACAGCAGTCTGGCAAGGAAGGAGCTGGTAGCAGGTCGGATGGGCATATGGTGTGAAGGTTAGTGGGATAACTCAAGCCAGTCAGTTAAATCAAACAACAGACCTTTATTTGACGTTAGCAACATAAGACCATACAAGCCAGGTCTCCACGGCTCTACTCGGTCCGTACATACATGTGCAGGGATGGGTAGTCACCGGTGCAAGCTGTTACAATGGTAAGGTCTCTCTTGGAACAGACACACGAGCAGCATGTAATGGCTGCCACAATATACTCACACACCCACTAGGAGACTCATCCAACTACTACTATAGTAGGGCAACCCCCCCTAGTGGTGCTATAACACAATAAGGGGTTGTTACAACTTGTTGATGTTCGTTGTCTTCTCCTGGACTCTGGTACTCTTTCTGCTTAGCCTACAGTCTCAGGGTGTTGGGCTTGGGGTGAAACCCTCCATGCATTGTCAGGAGCTTCCTTATCTTGAGGTCAGTAGCTTCTATCTCCTCCTTTGGCCAGCTTATTATCACAACAGGCGACTTCATCACAGGCAGGGCGTAGGTGTTGATAACCTGGATCTTGTTCTAACCATTCAGCTGACTCCTTGGAACCTGCCTGATGCCTGATGGCGAACAGTGCTATGGGCTTGAAGTTGGCTTCTAGTTTTGTATACCACATCCTCACTGAGTTCCTGATGAAGGCTCTTAGGGTCCTGTTGAGCCTTTATAGGTCTAGGCTAGGGTTGTCAAACTCCAGGCCTCGGGGGCCAGTGTCTTGCAAGTTTTAGATAACACCCTGGGTCAACACACCTGAATCAAATGATTAGTTCATTACCAGGTTTCTGGAGAACTGCAAGACATGTTGAGGAGGCAATTTTGCTATTTAAATCAGCTGTGTTGGATCAAGGACACATCTATAACCTGCAGGACACCGGCCATTGAGGCCTGGAGTTCGACACCTGTGGTTTAGGCATTCCAGGATCCGGATGTGGGGCATCAAGTCAATCCAATCTTGTAGGCAATCCAGGCAGCGTTGAGGTTGGTCAGCCTGAGCCCGTTCTCACTCCCGAGGCGTAACATCCCGACGTATTGTCACGTCCTGCGGCGTTCCTGAGGAACGCGAAAGGTGACCTTCCACGTTGTTATGGTACGCGGCGGTTTCCAGCCCTGTACTGCAGCCCTAAACTTAACCTTATCACTAAGCCTAACCATAACCTTATGCCTAACCATAACCTTATTCCTAACCTTAACCATAACCGTATCCCTACGCCTAAACCTAACCTTATCCCTAAACCTAACCATAACCTTATGCCTAAACCTAACCATAACCTTATGCCTAAACCTAACCATAACCGTATACCTAAACCTAAACCTAACCTTATCGCTAAACCTAACCATAACCTTATTCCTAACCTTAACCAGCACTTTAATGAGGTGAAATAGTGTTTTCTAAAGCGATTTTAAGGGAAAAAGCGAAGATGTGTAGATTGAGTCCAAACGGTTCTCATGTGTCCGCAGTTTTCCGATGTCGTGACGTAGGAACGCCTTGGGTGCCCGAAAACGTAATATGTTGACGATTTGTCACCTAGCGTAAAATGTTACGATTTGGGAGTGAGAACGGGTTGTCAGCCTAGTATTGCAGTCTCGGTCTACCAGTAGCTGGTGTCCTCTGGTAATCCTGCAAATTCCTTTCTGTGTTTCGCTCATGTATTGAGCCATATGCCTGTTCATCTTAGCTGCTACGATGCCTATAAATATATATCCCTGTTATGAAATTATTTAATATATTATTAACATATTTATTTAGAAACATGTTTACAGCAGGAGGATTGTGTTAGTTTAAATAAGTCAACAAGTCATAATAACTATCAGACTGCTCAAGTCATAGGTCAAGGAGAGGGAATGGCAACTTCCACCCTAGCTTTTTAATCAACCACAGACCTTTAGTCAATTTGAAAGCCTAACTCTTACCCTTGCCCAACTGGAAAACTCAAAAAACAGTATGTTGTCATCTATTGTCCACTCAGATTTATCTTTTTATCTCATTTAATGCTCAGTTCAGATAAAATATTTATCCATATTGTGATGGACCGAGCAGTGAAGGAAACTTAGGCACAGGTTAAAGTCCAAAGAAATGATTTTTTATTTAACCCAAAAAAAACATAATTGGTTAAATCATGCAAAAAGAATCAAAATCTTGGGCCCATAAAAGAGGTCAAAATAACATAACTCTACTCAAAATTGACAACACTACTGATAACTCAAACAAACTGACCTGACTTAACGAGACAAAGGGGAAACTTAAATAGTGGCTGATCAGCCCACAAAAATACAAAGGGGTAAAACACACAAAACCTAACTGAAACCAAACATAATGAACTCCAATTCCCCCCCATGGTCCCGAGTTATGGCATGAACCAATTTGCAGTCTTCCTTTAAAGCTCGCTCCGCCCCTTTTCCACCTCTTGGCTCCTTAATCAAGGGACTGGAGCAGCTGCAACTAAGGTAACTCAGAAAACAAAAGATTAATCATACATAACAGTGTAAACTAAAATGTGCGCACTTATTTTAGAATGCAGTGTTATGTGGATATGTGAATTAACTCTAAACCAAAACCAGTTATTTATTGTCCTGTAAATTAATTCCTATATTTAAAGAAAGACAAATATGAATGCAATGTTACTTATAAGCCTCTACACTAACATGGTGGATATTACCACTGTGTGGCTGTAAGTGCAGCCATCACACATATAGATGCTGAAAAGGACACCCTTAACCAAGAATTCTATCTGTTATTAGACTCAAATGGCATCTCTCAAAATGTTAAAGATCCCAACAACAAGTCTAATCATACTCTGACTCTTGTTCTGACATATGAAATCATATAGAAAATAAACATTTAATAGTGTTTGCTGTAAACTCTCTTTTGTCAGACCATTTCTTTAAAACATTTAAATTGAGAATAATGAATTACACAGCAATTGGGAATACATTTCATTACAATAGATGTCTTTCTGAAAGTGTGGTAACTAAATTTAAGGATATAATTTCTCCACTGTTATCTTCTTCAGTGCTATGTGCCAAAACAGTGCAGAGCAGTTACCTAAACTCTACTCCCACTGAGGTCGATTATCTTACTAATAGTGTTACATCCTCACTGCGTACGACTCTAGATACTCTGGCTCCTCTGATAAAGAAAGCCTCAAATCAGAAGTACTTGACTCCATGGAATAACTCTTAAACACCTACCCTAAAGCAGATAACCTGTAAACTGGAGAGGAAATGATCTCTCACTAATTAAGAAGCACTTCATTTAGCCTGAAAAAAGAAGTTGTTGCACTGTAAGGCAAGGACATTTTACTATTTGTCACTGTTTCATCACTGAGAGCCCTCAGGTTCTTTTTTTAGCACTGTAGCCAGGCTTACAAACAGTCAGAACTAGTAATGACTTCTGAATTTCTTCAAAAATAAAATTTTAACAATTTGAGAAAAAAAAAATCATAATCATAATAATAGTTAGAGTAAGACTTAAGTAAGATATTTCCAGATGACCTCAGTGAATAAATAATCTTGGACAGGACTACAATTATGTTCTTTCTAAACTTAGTGTACTAAACAAGTCTTAATCGTGTATTCCGTAAAATGCCTCCAAAATAATAGTTTTTCAAGTCCTGCCAACAGTCCCTTTTATGTGAAGATGCTCAAGGCTAGTTTAATAAACCTTTGGTTGACCTATCAAGTTAATGACTTTTGTGACAGGTATCCTTGATAGGTTAAGCTGGCTTCACATTATAGGATAGAGGTTGTAGTGAAGTGTTTTTGCCATTTACAACTTGTCAATGGTTCGGTTTTTTCTGTTTCAGCCTGTTGAAATGAAACTAAATCCAGTGACTAAAATGAATTCTCTCCAATAGCTCTGCCTCTGTAAAATGTAATTCTTAAGTCAATACAAAATCTCAACTCAAAGTTGCGCTGAAACACCACTAGAAGAATGTACAATGTATTCACCAAAATGAGTGGGAAAATGGTGTGAAATTATATGCCAAATATGAATAAAGGGTTCAGTAGTAAGGTATTTCTAAATGTGAATGGACAAGTGGTGGGATATAGTAAGCATGCAAAAAGAGTAAGAAAACTGTGGTGATATGTGAAGAGAACTGATAAAAATGATTGGATGCTATCTGCCTGGAGAAACGAAAGGTTTGAAGACTGGCGTGCTAAAGTGCAAACTGCTGTGGGGTGAGAAGTAAGTTTAAAATAAGAACCTTTCATCCTACATTTTTGTCATGAAATCCAAGTATCACAAGCTCACTTACACACACACACACACACACACACACACGTATTGGACATGGTACCACTCAAATCCCAGAGTGCTTACAGCAGGTACAGGAAAAGACTGTAAAATACTAAATACACTGACACCCAGTCTCTTGCGCACTTTCTCTCTCTCTCTCTCTCTCTGTCACACACATATTAATTCTATGGAAAACTTCTGATCTGATCTTGCTTTGTAAAATGCAATCATTCATTCACAAACGCAAAGGTAACACACTAGGAAAATATCTGCATTTGCAGCAAACACACAGACACACAGGCATACTGGTTATGTGTGGTTGAATGCATGTGGGTGTGCAAACCCCCACACATGTGCTTTGACAGCTACAGCAAAAGTCTCCACACTAAAACTGAGAGCCTATGTTTAAAGCTGTACATTGAATGAGGAAGATTTATTTTGAAATCATGCAAATGTGAATATGTATCTCTGCAGTGGTACACAGACTCACCTCAAACATAAAAACATGATCAATCACCTTGTTGTGGCATGCCAGTCTCCAAACCAATATTATCACATGATCTTGAATGGAAGACTTTGATTGGTTAATAATGTTATTTCTCTGAGTTGCAATTTACTTCATGATGTGTTATGACCTTGGGCCCCAGCAATATTTGAATTATCGCATACTCGTTCATTTTCTCCCCGAGACTGGAGAAAAATGATTTGCTACATTGAAGGATATGAATAAGAGGAAATTACAGGATGACAGGATGGGAGGGTGTGAATCTTAGGACAAAATGTACATGGAAAGTAAGAATTTTAGAGAAAGACATGAAGGAAAGTTACCTGCAGTGTGTTTAACTTGCTACATTTTGAAACAATAGCCATTAAGTATGAATGATAGAGCCAATTAGATAAGCACATTTTAGAGCTCATTAACCCTTTATTGACCACGGGCCCACCGGCGGGCCCATTTTACAGGTAAATTTGAAGGGCCGGTCAATAAAGGGTTAAAGGCTTGGCAGGGTGGCTTATTGTTTAAAGATACCAGCCATTAATGGTAGGGCCAAAATGTATCAGCCCACATCCTCTTTAAGTGCTGCCAGATCATTGTCACAGATGGCACCTGTGACATAAAGTTATAGTAAATTGGTAAAGAATGCTGGAGTGTCACAAGGGCTGCATATTTTTGTTAAGAATCACCCCCCACCCTGCTCCCCAAGTGGACATTAACAAGCCAAAGAATGAAAACAACCCACTGATGAAGGAGGCAAAACGAAGCTGGCACAATCTGTGCCAAGCAACAGATGTTAGCTGGCAGTCCACCACACAAATGGTTATAAAACAGCCATGACGGAATCTGCACCCTATCGTGCCCTCACAGAAGTGTGGTAGCCAGCCAGAATTCTTGCAGAAATTCCTCTTCACTAAGCACATAAACACAAAATTACACAAAGAAAAAGAGTAAAACATTAGGTAATGAAGGATGATTCTGTGGTGTAGTGTGTTGGGTTTTGGTGCCTTCTGTTGGGTGGGAGTATTGTGTTTGCCACACTGTGAATTGGCTGTGGTTGTGATGGATGAAGTTAAACAATAATAGGTCATATCTAATATTAGTGATGTAATAAGAAAGGTTGAACCCAGCAGTTGATTTGGGCTATTCAAAACCTTATGAACAGCATTTTCAGACAAGCCTATCCCAGCTGCCACGGGACAAAAGAAAGCACACACCCTGGACAGCTTTCCAGTCCATCACAAAATAAATACAGTATATAATAGTATTTCCTTGTGATTAAATCTCAACCTGCTTGCAGCTATTGTGTGATTTTATGTGTTATTATACATATGTATGTGCACACAGTGTAATGATTATTAGTTTTTATGTCCTGTAAAATGCTATAAGGCATATTAATTGCAAAACAATACATTGTTAGCCTTGGGTCGTTCTTCCCCTTCTGGTCTCCATGGGGGTTGAGAGTATTTATCAAATGGTGTCATCAACAGCAGCATTTTGGCCCGATGTTAACTTGTGTGTTTGTGTGTGTTCCAGATATGTTTACTTTCCCCCAGGCAGACAGAGCAGAACCCCTGCAGACTCATATGGCCTGGCATATGGCTAACTCTCCTTCTCTCTCCTCTGACTTGCAGCACACACACACACACACACACACACACACACACACACACACACACACACACACACACACACACACACACACACACACACACACACCAAAGTGAGTTGAATCACACAGTCATAATGTAACCACACAGGACACCACAACATGATGCAAACAGACAGACAGACAGAACATCCTTTTCTGCCCTGAATCTAGTTGCAGTATCTGGACTTAGATGGGTGGGTGTTCAGAATATTTCCCTTCTTTCTATTTCTTCTTTTAATTTCATCTCTGTCAGTGATTCAGGTAGATCTGTCATTGACTTTGGATTACTCTCCTCAATTTGATCTCAGAAGCTGCCTCTTCTTCAAGTTGTGCATAACTAGTGAATCTGCAGGACTTTGATAAATCTTTGGCAGCCTTGTAGGCATAGTAACTGTTGCTATGAAAAGAATTTGGAGGGAGGTTAAATACTGGCATGTACTCACTTGAGAACATGCACATAAATATGTAAACGTAATTTCCCATATTGATTCATTACTCTGCAGTGTGCAAATCCTCTCTCTGATTCATATGTGTAGCAAATCCCCTGGTGGATTTCTGTGTTTGTGTCTGTGATCCTTCATTATTGATTCTAAAAAGAACACTGACTAACATAACTGTAATTAATATGCAATAAGCTCTAGCACTAACACTAACAACACACTCAACATTTTTTTTTACAAACCTATGTCTCTCTCTGAGGATTAACTGACTTCCTAATAAATCACGCCCTAAGACAATTATCCACACCCTAACAATCACAGCTACCCTTAACCACTGACTTAAACCTAACCCTATCCCTAAAAAAATGCCTTATGTACACTTCCTTGAATTTTAATCAGAACGTGAGAACATATTCTGACTTCCTGCAAATGTGCTAATTTCCTCAGGTGTAAAATTGTTCCCTACAACGATGGATTTACATGGATAGACAAACAGAGACACTCATCTTTCATTTTCTCCTCTCATTTGAAATTTTAGAGTGAATATGATTGAATAAATTTGCTTATTTGCATTAAAAAGCTACACACAAAGAAACACTAATTGTATGTGACTTGCCCATGCACCATGGAGGTATTTTCCACTCATCATGAATGGTACAAAACAGCCACCTCAATTAGAACACCCTTGCACCTAATCAGCTGAGCAGTATCAGCTGACTATTACCTGTACTAATTACACTGAAAACAAGGCAGTGATGTGTGATTATCTGATGTACTCACTTTTTCACCTCTCTGATCCTTCATGTCACTGACTGTTTCTACATGTTACAAGTTGTTTTTCCTGATGACTCGTGCTGCCATTACTGATTATCCTGATGTCTGGATGTCTGGCTTTGCCGTCACAGCTTCCTCTCATTGTTTTCATCGCACTTGACTTGGTATCTTGTGCCTTTCGAGTTGTATGTGTTTGTGCATGTGTGTTTTCTGTGTTACTAATGTGTTGTGGTCTTCCTACTCCTGAGAGGTCTCTACCACCAGTGTCGAGTGCAACACTTTGAACTACATACAGTGTATTGCACATTATATTGGCTTGTAATGCAATAGTCTACAGTTACAGTTTGCCTGACTTCATTTTGTGTGGGAGAGACAAAAAATTGCAAAATATTCTAGACATGCAAATTACTTTAAATTTACTGTGTAAATAGGGTAAGAATGTGATGTTACAGTGCTTAGGAACACGTGGTATCAAGGGTCAAATTATCTAATAGTCTACACTACCGCAGTAACTTCTTTTGAGGGTAAAATGTTAATGAAAGATATTCAAGAATAGATTAACGTGGACCACCAGTACTAATGAACTTGTACTCTTTAGAAACTATTGTTTGAGCTGTTTGGTACAGCTCAAACAGCAGGAGGTAGTAATTGATTATTTGATCATCTAAACTGACTGAGCATAGATGCTTCAGTTCAGTAAAATTCAGTTGAATTTACTGGATCAAATGCTTTGGATAGCTCAATGAAAAATGCAACACAATATAAATCTAAATAGTACATATCTAATGTACACTCAATGGCCACTCTTTTCAAAACCTGCTGGGATTTTTCCCACATAATCATCTCTAAAGTTTACAGAGATTTATTTGAAAAGGAGCAAACATCCAGTGAGCGGCAGTTCTCTTGACAAAAATGGTCTGTTGATGCCAATGGTCAGAGGACAATGGCTAGACTGCTTTGAGCTAACTCAACAGTAACTCAAATAACCACTTATTACAATGATTTATAGGTTGGTTAAATGAACTAGTATTCTGTAAACCTCACTCTGGTTTTTTGATATAAAAGATAATTACTTTCAGCAGACAGAAGTACTTGGACGACAACCTACAAGCAAATGGCATGCATCTAAGTGGTAGAGAACTGATTATTAAACAGGTTCTCAGATGAAATGATATTTCAATATTAAAAACCTCAAAAATATTTGATGTGGTCAATATTACCTGATTTCAGAACTGATTTCTGGGGAAATGGATCCAGGGGCATTCATTTTCATACTTATGAATGATTTCTAAAACTCAGATGCTTTTTCCAGAGATAGCTTCCAAACACTAATTAACCTTTTATAATAAATGTGAGACAGTTATTTTGTTGTTGCTAAAATTTTGCCATTCAGAAGACTGGTAGTTTGGGTCATTTTCAAAACTGAATTTCTAATGATGACAGCCTTGGAATTGTTTTGGGAGTGCTAGGAATTCGAATTTTTCTTTTCTTTTCTTTTTGTGTGTTTGTTTTATTACAGGAATCGTGTTTTTATAGGTTATTCTTTAAAAATTCTTCAAAAATAAAATCTTAGTCAGGGAAAATTTTTTTTTCAATATGTTACATATCAAACTGCTGCAAGTCTGTTTAGAAATTGCCATTATATTTTTTAAAATTTATTTTTGTTCGTCACTATGGATAGCTTTCTGTTTAAATGTCATATAAACAAAACAGTTTTCATCCCTGCATCAAAAAGGAAAAACCAAATCAGAGTCTAAAACAAAACAGGTGTTTTCAGTGCTCACTTTCACCTGTGAAGCAACTGAGCCTGCATAAATAATGTTTATCTTTTATGTTTTTGACCCATGGTGATTTGATTGTATTCCATCCCAAAAAAACTAAAACAGCTAGCAAAGTGAGTCCATATGTGGCAGAAAGAAATGACTGGAGTGACTGTTCAAATGTAACGGTTTCTAGAACCAACCAATGCTGCAACCCAGTGTTGGAATCAGACTACTGACCAAGTTGAGTAAGGTTTTGCTTCAGAAGCTCAAACTGTTGGTCTGCAGTGTTGTTTGAGCACAGATGTGGCACGAAATTTCTCTCTATGGGATCCTTATCTAACATACTGGAGATCTCCTGTTGCTTTTCATTATATTTCTGTTAAGGCCCTGGACTGTGCCTTCAAAAGGCTCAGTCTAGAGTCAAGAGCTGGTATCCTCTGGAGGTCTTATAGTAATGGAACTGGACCGGGGATGGTGGTGTCATTATCCATTTGTACCAAAGTTAGGCAGTCAATATTGTGCTGTTTCAAGTTGTGGACATCAAGTTGAGAGGAGCCCAGTGTTAGGGTGCCTGGGTCGTCGACCCAGTGTTTTGTGTTTTTGGTTCTTTGATTTTGTTTATTTCATTATATTCTAGCTTTGCCTTATGGGTTATAGGATTATTCTTAGTTTAGGTTCTCTGTGTGGGTTTTTTTTAGAGTTTTAATGTTCTGGTTTTCTGTCTGTGATCCATAGTTGCTGTCTCCCCTGTCTGCTGTATCCCCGTGTCAAGTCTGCGTCTCTGTGTTATGTTTCCTGTTTTACTTT
Organism: Pelmatolapia mariae; assembly: GCF_036321145.2. NCBI lineage: Eukaryota > Metazoa > Chordata > Actinopteri > Cichliformes > Cichlidae > Pelmatolapia > Pelmatolapia mariae. The sequence continues at coordinate 31,173,482 of NC_086232.1, read as the reverse complement.
GAAAGTCCGTGTCTCATGTTAATGCGTCTGGTTTTGCTTCCTTTGTCTCGTCAGCCCTGATTTGTCCCAGCTGTGTTTCCCTCCTGCCTCTCATTCCCTGATTGCTCCCTCTGTGTATTTAAGCCCTGTGTTTCTCTGTGTCCGTGTCGCGATCTACCCTCACCTTGCTGTGTGTTCTGTCTGTCTGCCAGTTCAGGTTATTGTTATTTTCAGTTTAGTGTTTGTATTCTCAGTTTTGCTAGTTCGCTGTTTGCCATCTAGCAATGAATCTGAGTTTGAGTTTACTTTCTGCCTCCAAGTGTCTGCTCATTGGGTCCTCCTTACCACCACTCCTGCCTGCACACAACCTTCACATGACACCCAGAGCAAAAGGATTTGTAGAATAGGTGGTATGGACAGCTGAGAACTTCACAACAAGTTATTCTTTCTGTTCAGCTGTTCAACCCATGAAACAAGTCGGTCATTTTGGTCATTACAGAACCCACATGCAGCCATCAGGTAATAGCAACTGTAGGGCAAAATGTAGATAAAACCTTTAAAATAATTTAAAATATACGAGCCAGAAAACTAGCTAGACAAGTAGTTTTAGAATAGTAGTGACTCTAGATATACAGGGTGGGCCATTTATATGGATACACCGTAATAACATGGGAATGGTTGGTGATATTAAAGTCCTGTTTGTGGCACATTAGTATATGTGAGGGGGCAAACTCCTCAAGATGGGTGGTGACCATGGTGGCCATTTAGAAGTCGGCCATCTTGGATACAACTTTTGTTTTTTCAATAGGAAGAGGGCCATGTGACACATCAAACTTATTGGTAATGTCACAAGAAAAACAATGGTGTGCTTGGTTTCAACGTAACTTTATTCTTTCATGAGTTATTTACAAGTTTCTGACCACTTATAAAATGTGTTCAATGCACTGCCCATTGTGTTGGATTGTCAATGCAACCCTCTTCTCCCACTCTTCACACACTGATAGCAACACCGCAGGAGAAATGCCAGCACAGTCATCCAGTATCCGTAGTTTCAGGTGCTGCACATCTCATATCTTCACACCATAGACAATTGCCTTCAGATGACCCCAAAGATAAAAGTCTAAGGGGATCAGATCGGGAGACCTTGGGGGCCATTCAACTGGCCCACGACGACCAATCCACTTTCCAGGAAACTGTTCATCTAGGAATGCTCGGACCTGGCACCCATAATGTGGTGGTGCACCATCTTGCTGGAAAAACTCAGGGAACGTGCCAGCTTCAGTGCATAAAGAGGGAAACACATCATCATGTAGCAATTTCAAATATCCAGTGGCCTTGAGGTTTCCATTGATGAAGAACGGACCCACTATCGTTGTACCCCATATACCACACCAAACCATCACTTTTGTTGTTCCAAAAGTCCTGGAGGGATCCATCCAATGTGGGTTAGTGTCAGACCAATAGCGGTGGTTTTTGTTTTTTAACTTCACCATTCACATAAAAGTTTGCCTCATCACTGATCATCAAAATCTTCTGCGTGAACTGAGGGTCCTGTTCCAATTTTTGTTTTGCCCATTCTGCAAATTCTGTGCGCCGATCTGGGTCATCCTCGTTGAGATGCTGCAGTAGCTGGAGTTTGTAAGGGTGCCATTTGTGAGTAGCTAATATCCGCCGAAGGGATGTTCGACTAATGCCACTCTCCAGTGACATGCGGCGAGTGCTACGCTGTGGGTTCTTGCTGAATGAAGCTAGGACAGCCACTGATGTTTCTTCATTAGTGACAGTTTTCTTGCGTCCACATTTTGGCAAATCCAACACTGAACCAGTTTCATAAAACTTAGCAAGCAGTTTGCTAACTGTAGCATGGGAGATGGGTGGTCTCGTAGGGTGTCTTGCATTGAAATCTGCTGCAATGACCCGGTTACTGCGTTCACCAGATATCAACACAATTTCGATCTGCTCCTCACGTGTTAACCTCTTCGACATGTCAATGGCTGTGAACAAAGAGAAACTTGTAAATAACGCATGAAAGAATAAAGTTACGTTGAAACCAAGCACACCATTGTTTTTCTTGTGACATTACCAATAAGTTTGATGTGTCACATGGCCCTCTTCCTATTGAAAAAACAAAAGTTGTATCCAAGATGGCCGACTTCTAAATGGCCACCATGGTCACCACCCATCTTGAGGAGTTTGCCCCCTCACATATACTAATGTGCCACAAACAGGACTTTAATATCACCAACCATTCCCATGTTATTACGGTGTATCCATATAAATGGCCCACCCTGTATATTTCTTTCAGTTTAACCCTGGAGAACCCATGGGGTCAGAGCTGACCCCATTGGTTTTCTAGGGAAACCATGGGGTCAAATTTGACCCCATGGGTTCTCCGGGGTTAAAGAAAAATATGTCTTATTCTTTGTAGATCAGAAGAAGAGAGACACTGAAGACACTGAAAGTAAAAAATAAAGAATGTGCATCACTGTAGTGGTAGATGCTGTCAGTCTTAATAAAATTCTAATTTGTATTGGGAATAATCTAATTGAGGTAATGCCTTACATTTAAGGCAGCAGTGTCTTATTGATTGGTAGACATGTGAATAATGGCACAACTTTCAAGGTCAAACACTCCACTGGCCAAATCTACCATCACAATAAGTGGTATAACCTCTTAAAACTTGTGTTTTGTGTGCATGAGTCATTTCGATTTCTAAACTAAATCAGAAGCAATTTCCATGATCTCTTTTTTTCATTTCCACTGTGTGATCTTTAAATTGACTTTTTTAGAATAATAAATGGACCGTAGAGTGGCATACCATATAGTTTACATCCTATTTCAGAAATGTTCCATCTTTTCAGACAGCAATCCATTAATCACACTCTACTTTGATTGAGCGAAGGAGTGTGAGCAGGACAAACAACCAAACATTGGGGAAATTGGTGAGAAATTGAGTTGGTTGGCAAGTCAGTAACATTCATGCATGGCATTATTTGTTGGGGCTTTACGATTTTGTAAATAACATGCAGAAAGGTGTGCAACTTTTAATAATTAGGAGAAAATATTAGATGGTGAAAGAAAAATGTTGGTGTGTATGGTGGAGAGATATTGAAATTGCAACTTAAATTCTATGATGGGGGGGCGTTAAAAAATGTTTTAATTATTTTGGATTTCTGTGTTTTCTGTGTGATCAGGAGTTTGTAGTCTGTGTTTATTTGGTTCCACATTTCCTTATGATATCCTGCTAACTGAAATGTAGAAATTTAAATCCTCACAGTAGCGTTACAAGACCTAAAGCAGAGTTTGTTTGTTTTTTTAAGAAATAGGTATTTGCTATATGTCAAACATATACTAGTGCTCAATGATTGTAACTCACCTCAGAATTTTTCAACCTCTATCGTCTTTTTTGTTGCTATGCTTATATTTGTTTCTATGTGCTGTATTGTGTAATTAATGTAACAAAGGATACGTAATAGCAGTTAAGCCAAAGTATTTGGGTTCAGCTCATACTTACAGTCATATAAGTATGAGCTGATAGTTTTCTTACTTTGTTTGTTTTTGTTTTTGTTGTTGGCTTTTGTTTGTTTATTGTTTTGGGTTTGTTTTGTTTTTTTGCTCTTTGTATTTATTGACTGTGTTTCTCTCTTTCTTATATCTGTCTGTTCACACTGCATTTTCTTAAAATTGAACGAGCCTGTGCCTAATTACCTTTGCCAAGTCACCAGATCTCTCTCTCTCTATTTTTTGCTCTTTGTTTCCTTCTGGCCACTTCTGGCCTGGGGCTCGGTTTCATACTCATCCTTGCAGTCTGCCTGCCAACACCTCTGCCACAGCCATCTTATCCTCATCACCCACCACCAGCTCTCCCTGCTTCCCATTCAACTACACCGCTGCATCATCTGCAGTAAAGTCAGTCCTCTGCTTCTGCCATTATCTCACTTTTATCTCTCTTTCTATCTGAGGACAGAGAATGTGTATGCCTATATTACTGCACTTATACTGCATGATATAGTGTGATGGAGAATACAACACAGCTTGAGGTATAATTTCAACATGTTCAATACCAAGAGTCCTTATTGAGACTGTGGGGTAAAATGACATACAAGAAAAGAAACGGGATGGGTTTAATCGAACAATATGTGACTTGCAATATGTGCAAATGGTCGACTTTAATTCAAGAGGTTTAACTGTTTAGGAATTGCAGCCATTTTTATACATAGTTTCCCATTTTCAGATGCACAAAAGTAATTGCACCAGTGACTGACAGTTATGTCATTGTTCAAAAACTTATGAAGCTAACTGTCAAGATGCACTCAAACAGAGTGAGAATGTCATAATTAAAGTTTGCTGAATTCAGTTGAAATATAAATCAATATGAGCCCTGCTTTGCTGTGCTATGCCAATACAGTGAGTAATTTTTGTGGAGGTTTCATCCCATTAAACATACTATCTTTGTTAAGATAGAGCAGTTGATAAACTGTATATAAAGTGGGGGGGTTTTATGCTTGCAAGCCAATCAGGCACAAAGATGTTCTGCTGTGTGCAAAGCACAATGAATGAATAAAGGAGCTGATTGTATAGCATAAATTAAAGCCAAACAAATCTTTCAAATTACCTTTTAGAAATGCTTCTTCGGTGGTGTATACTTATGGCCTGATTATGATCACAAACACCACTGTGACAGTGGTGCAGTTCTATTAATATAACTCATTTGTGCTGGTTGTCTCAGATTGTAATTGCCCCTTGTGAATTATAGTAATTTCTTATTGGGTTTAAAGTAATTATCTTTTTTGATGTTCATCTGCATTATCTATGTCACAATTAGAAACTTTATACAGTTTTTATAATTAGCCCTGGCTCAACTATATCACATTAGATTATCTAATTGTTTTTACAGAAATGTCCAAGGTGCCAGACATAAGCTATGTAAAGTCCTTATAGCAGTTCTAATCTTTAACATACAGAATGAGAGCTTCACATATTGCTATTGTATATAAAATATGCATTCAGAGTAGTAGGAGAAGTGGTTTGATTTTGTAATAAGGTTTAAACACACACAGAAAAACACCTGATATTCCCTTAAAACACAGCAACCTATAGCAATATGATCAGTCCCATCAACAGGTGAGCTGACCTTTCTAAGGCTTGCTATATCAGCAGAATCACAATGTACATGACTCAGATGTGAGTATGCTCAGCTGTATCTGTGTTTTTTTTCCTTTCTCTTTTTATCGCCAGTCGTTTCTATGCATTGTTGCAAACCTTTGTTTTTTAAGCATTTACGTATGGTACCAATGTCCAAACTTTTGACTGATATTGTATTCCCTAAATTTGAAAATATCGCAATCTAAGGAGTTTGGAAAGAAAAGCGATTGGACTTCTTAAAGTTTCTTGAAGACCTTTCACCTCTCATCCGAGAAGCTTCCTCAGTTCTAAGAGCAATTGGTGGAGAGTCCCAGATTTTAAGCCCTATTGGGAGGGTCCCCTAGAGGGTCGGGGACCCCTATTGATCCTCTACCTAATCACATGAGCGAAGGTGTGAAAACGGGTGTGGGTCACTATCAGTGTTGGGAAGGTTACTTTTAAAATGTATTCCACTACAGATTACAGAATACATGCCTCAAAATGTATTCTGTAATGTATTCCGTTATGTTACTCAATGAGAGTAGCGTATTTCAAATACTTTGGATTACTTAATATATTATCATGCTTTTTTACAACTACATGAATGCACTATTGCTGTGTGATTTATTACTATTACTGAAGGTTACTCGCCATACAAATACCAACTAGATTTTTAAATCTTAATATAAATGAATAACAGTAGGGTGGACATTAGGTAAGGCTGCACTTTTTGCAGCGATCTCATATAGAAAACTATTCCGCACGTATATAAAACAGGTCCGCGGCTCCGAACCGTAAATGTGTAAAACTGTAATGGGACCTCTGGCTAGTACATCGGGTTCGTGTCGGGCTTGTAGCCGAAAACTAGCTAGATAAGTAGTTTTAGAATAGTAGTGACTCTAGATATACAGGGTGGGCCATTTATATGGATACACCGTAATAACATGGGAATGGTTGGTGATATTAAAGTCCTGTTTGTGGCACATTAGTATATGTGAGGGGGCAAACTCCTCAAGATGGGTGGTGACCATGGTGGCCATTTAGAAGTCGGCCATCTTGGATACAACTTTTGTTTTTTCAATAGGAAGAGGGCCATGTGACACATCAAACTTATTGGTAATGTCACAAGAAAAACAATGGTGTGCTTGGTTTCAACGTAACTTTATTCTTTCATGAGTTATTTACAAGTTTCTGACCACTTATAAAATGTGTTCAAGGTGTCCAGGTGTGCCTGGACAACTCTCGCTAGCAAAGTTGTCCAGGTCAACTTTGCTAGCGAGAGACAGAGAGAGGCGTTGAAAGGCTGCTCCAACGGAACTTATTGTTTCGGAGGAAAACACGAAGACAGTGTACAGTCGAGTCTTAATAGCTTACTTACAACTGGGCTCGTCAGGCACTCTTTTTGGCTGCAGTGGTTATTATTATATTTACATGCTTCCAGCTCCAGTTTCTGCTCGATGACAGCTCGTACTTTTCCACTCTCCTTTTTCTCCCTCCCTCGCGCTCACAGACACATAACGGGTATAGCAGTCCATTCTCCCTGCAGCACGGACTACACTACCCATGAGGCTACATTCTTTAGGGCGATGCCTGTAACACTCTGCCTTCATATTAAATCATTTTTTAAAATATTTCTTCACGTCATTATGAGACGCGAGATTGAGACACAGGCATTAGAGCCTCTTAATGCGTGTTTTGTTTGGGTTTCCACCCGCGTGGGATTACCAAAAATAGAGAGAGCATAGCCGAACATATCAAACAGGAAAAGACCGTCGTGTAATCCCTTTATTTCAACAAAGTAACTGTATTCTAAATACCACCTGTTTAAACGGTAACTGTAACGGAATACAGTTACTCATATTTTGTATTTTAAATACGTAACGGCGGTACATGTATTCCGTTACTCCCCAACACTGGTCACTATCAGCCAAGGTTTCAGGTGAACCCATTGTGAGACCTTGCCCCACGCTTATATGTGACTTACTGAGCTCAAATGACCCAAGATGTTAGGTAATCTGTCTTCAAGAAAATTAAAGAAATCTAGTCACTTTTCTTTCTAAGCTCTTTAGATTACCATGACCTGGATGACTGAGAGCCTTCACAGACAAAATATCCCAATGTTACAATTGTTAGAATTTAGTTTTTCAAAAATTCTATAAAAAAATATCCCAGTTTTTTGGGAATTGTTGCAATATTATTTACAAATTTGAAAAAAAAATTAACAAGCCTTTCACTTTGTATCAAAGTTTATCGCCTAGCATATTGAAATGTTGATTTGCATTATATTTATGTGTTTCACTGAGAATAACTTTACAATCTAGTATTATAATGTTTCTGTTTTTTAATACATCCTGTTCCCATCCTGTCATGACTTCTGGCGTGTTCCTGAATAAATCAAAGTTGAAATTTCATATCTCAATTAAATCTGGAACACCACCTCAACTCGGATTTCCTACTTGGAAAGTAGGAGCAGCAACCCGAGTGGCCAAGTTGGCCACAGTGAACCTAAGCAGTAGTCACACTGTCATCTGTAAAGCCACTGTTGTTTGACTCGCTAAATAATCTACACACAGAGCACTGGCTAGGCTCCAATGTGCTGCAGTGGCATTTTTTTTTTTAAAGTATTATGCTGTATTCCCTGTGATAACTGAATGGCTCTACCTTGCTACGAAGCTAAATAAATCCATTTTTCCTCACTTTTTCTGGAACATGCTAACCCATGAATGACATTGCTCGAGAGTTCAGAGATGTCTAGAATGCGGCATTCTAAACATGCAGCTCTTAATGCATTACCTTTATGACAGAATGGAGCTCTGTGCAGCACAGCCAAAGTAAGGACATCTGACTGGTAGACATCCCTGCCTAGGAAGCCAATGTTTTATAAGAAGTCATTTGTGCAATCATGAGTGCTATGAACAGAATATACAGGGAAAAAGGGAATGTAAGTAACTCCATGAATGACATTACAGGCTTAGGCTAATAACAAGTGAAGTGAGACTGAACTTTAATTTAAAACGCTTCTTAAAATATTTTATGATATTTTGGTCCCAACCTCAACTGAGTGTCAAGGAAACCCTTTATACGTTATATCAGTGTCAATTTACAACCTTTGAAAAATAAATGTGAGCCTTAGCTGCTTGAGAAATTTTCTAAATTGGTATCAATTTGATGAATACTTGATACAGAAAATGTAATGCATATGAAATGAATTGATCAAGGACCAAAGAGCATTCAAAGCAAAATCACTGACTTCACACTTGATAGGAAAAAGCATATATTAAAGTCATATTTTATGTAGATCTTTTGTCATTTATATGAAAATTGTACAGAAAATATTGGACTCATGGATAATGGCACTTAAATGCCTTGAAACTCATTTCTTAATTTGCTATAGTGCTAATCTAACACTTATTTAATTCATGAAAATCCCATTTTGAAAATTTTCTGTTTTGCTCTATGTCAGGTTTTTCCCTAGTTCTTTTCTTTTTTTCTTTTTTTCTCTGGTTTTCATTATCTTCTTGCAGTTTTTGAAGCAGCAAATTAATGCAATTCTTATAAGCAAGGTGATAAAAATGTATTATGAATCTCCTGCACTTTTGAACCTCACTGTGTGTGAAAATGCATTAAACTTAGAAGGAACAGCAGAAGATGAGAAACCAAAAAAAAAAGAGTGAGAGAATGGGGGAGGACAAAAAGGGGAAAACTTCACAATAGTGCATTGTCAGCAGAAGGACCAGGGTGATCTTTCATATTGAGATGTTTGTGCATGTGCATGTGCATGTGCGTGTGAGTGTGCGTGCGTGCGTGCGTGCGCATACACACGTGCATGGATATGCATGCATGTTATCTTTGTGAGGTCCTATTTAAATGTTAGACCCTGAAAGTCTTCAATTGAAAGATATTTTCACTGTGTGGATTTTTCTTTTGTCCTGTCTAACTCCCAACCAGTCACACAGCAAATGGCTTCCCTTTCCCAAGCCATGTTCAACCAGAGGTTTTTTTCCTGTTAAAAGAGAGTTTTTCCTTCCCACTTTTACCAAGAGCTTGCTTAGGGGGATTGTTTGATTTTTTTTTCCAGTTTTCTCTGTGTTATTGTAGGGTCTTTACCTTAGTATAAAGCAACTTGTGGCAATTGTTGTTGTGATTTGGTGCTATAAAATAAAACTGAACATTAAACTGAGTATTTTTGGAACATGAGAATATTTAGATTGTTTGTTGTCAGAAAGAACTTCAAGAGTCTGGGATTTGAGTGGGTTGAGGCATTTATGGTAAGGAGCTCGTCAAAGTATTATGTTAGTGACAGGTCCTCACACATATATAAGTACAGATATGTGCATAAAACCTGTATGTCAGACATAAAACAAGATTGACTAGCAGGGGTGAGAAGATGATGAGAGGAAAGAAATGCAGCAGGTAACAACATTTATCAGGACAGATGAGAAATACTGTCAGTGTGTCTTTTTATGTTCATGCATAGTGTGCAAAAAGAGGGTACAAGAGGCAGTGTAGGGAGCATAGTATGGAGTCACACTAAAGTATGCAGATTAATATGTATGAGACCATCATATGGATAAATATAGTAATATCACACTTCTGGTCCTGCATACTTATCTGAAATGAACACTCGCAATAAACACATTTATTAAATAATGCACACATACACACACAGAAAGTCTATTAGAAAGACTTGTAGTTTGTGTCACTCCTTTAGTACTGTCTCTATTGCACATATCCCATGAACAACTAGTTCATTCCCTCCTCTTTATCTCCTCCTCCATCCCTCTTACTAAATTAAATTTTCACCATTTAAAAAATGACTGACTTTTTTTTAGAAAACACTTTCTGCTAGTTCATACTACCATTCTTTTTTTTTTTTACTCTGGACTGTTGACAAAAATATATACTTTAAAAATATAAATGCAGCCAATAATGCCAAAATTCTCATTAAATTCAATCCAACTGCCTTACCTTTTCCAGAGCATTCATCTACATATCACAACATTTGTTTGTTTGTTTGCTCAGTTACTTAGATGACTCATATGAATACAGCAATCTGGAAAAGAACATTTTAACAGGAATCTATGCATTCCTGTTAAAAACTAACTACACCCTATGATTCAATAGCCTATAGCACCACCTCTAGCAGCAATAAGTCGAAGTAATTGTTTTCTGCATGCATTTGTCAAGCTCTTATATCATTGTGGAGTTACAGCATTGCTTGAGTTCACTGAGGTTTGTGCAAACCTCTTTAAAGAACTGGTCACAGCATTTCAGTTTGGTTGAGGTCTGGACTTATCCTTGCAAAACTGAGTCTTGCATCTCCAAAGTACATTATTTTACACGTCTTGCAGTTTGCTGAGATGCAATTTTGAAAAGTTTAGCAATGCTGCAATATTCTTTTTGGCCAGAAAATAAGCCCATCCTGGAAACCCTTACAAGCAAGCAGTTTTTAGTCTTTTTCTAATTCTGTCATGAACGCCCAGTTAGGATAATCATATGTTTTAAGAGCTTTCTTTACAAGTACATGTGTACACCTTGCCACATGTGGCCTCAATAGCTCACAGAGTGATGGGATGGGGCAGCATCTCACAGAGGTTTCAACTGTCAGACCAGGTGACCGTAATGGCCCATGCCTTTTTTTCACACCTTGGCTTGTGTGACAACTCACATGATCACGGCCATGTTCATTTTTATTACCTAGATCACCAGTTGATTTATAACTGAAGAAACCTCTCAGATGAGAGCCAAAATGTCTTCAAAAACCAAACATTTTGGAGACCAGTTGCCTGCTGACTTTTTTTTCCTCCTTCTTGTTGCCAGTTTCAAACACAAGAGGATAGTTCACATTATTTTTCAGCCTTTTCCAGTAGAAGCTTATCTCAAGAACCAACGCTTAATGTATAGCATGATGATTCAATTAAATTCATTGATTTTATATGAACTTTTAGTATGGAGTGGTAATTACGGTGTTGGACTACAAACATCCCTTATTATTCCCCAATTTAATTGGAAAAAGGTATGACAGCATAGGAGTTCAGTTTACACTATTATATATAATCTAATGAGTCAATCAGCATTCTTTCGCATGAATGGCAAATCTATACTGTGTCTGCAAAGGTGTACAGTGTTTGCCTGATGGTGTGTGTTTGAAAGTCATGTTGGTGTACAAGGGCATTTGCAAGTGATCACTGGTGAATGTGTATAAATAAATGCACTCATGTGTGAGTGTCCCTTTGCAGAAATGATGATCTGCAGGCTGGTAATCATCGCCTATCTACCTTGAGATTTGAGCACAGAGTGGCAGAGTCATCTCAAAGACAATCAGAAAGCTTTTGCATGGCATGAGCCTGTGCTCTGTTCTAAGGCATTAATGTTTTTCACAGTGTGTTATTGTCTCTTTATTACTATCTATGAGCTGATGATATGTGCTTGAGTGTTCATGAATGGATGTTGAGCCATAACGGCAACAGCCAGCAGATTGTTAGTGCTCTGTAGTTTTATATAATCTATCTTAAACTTAGATAAAAAATTATACCTTTAGACTTTGCGTTCTCCATAAGCGCATACTCCAGACTGAGAGCTATGGAACATGGTTGTGCTCCACTATGAAAATCAATGCAGCTTCATTTTCTGAACTTTGTCATTCCAAATGCTATTTCACACAAGTTACACCCTTTAATAGGTTTCCCCTACTCTTCTCTGTGGATCAACACCAAGAATAATGCATGCAGCACTTATTTAGCCAATTGGGACTTGAACACCATTTCTTCCTGGCACTGGCAGCCAATAGATAGGACTGCTAGGCCACTGTATTTGCTTCTATCAAAACAAATACAGTTGAAAATCATTTGAAAATGAAATTTAAAAACATCATCAGTCTATTCATCCATTTTGTACAAGGAAGCCTTTTCACCTCTGTGACAAGTGTTTACACAAACCGTTTGACTAAGAGAAGCTACATGTATGTGGAATTAAGTATCGTATGAAGATCAAGCTTTTTTGATGTGAAAGAAGAGTAAGAAAAAGTTCTGTTACGGGACTCAGGAGTGGTGCCACAATAATAAAGATAAAATTCCTGCAATTGCAGATAAAGTTCAGGAGCAATGAAGACAGTGCACTCGGTTTGGCTTCCAGATTGGATCTGAGTAGTGGGCGGAAGTCAGCAATTGGGGCACACCTGCCTTGAAATCAATAATTCCACCTGTGGTGTTGCTCCATTTTTTTCTGTTCTTCTGTAGAGTCCATGTGACAAAATAATATATTACAGATATTAGTCATTTCCAAAGTCGTTTTAAGTCCTCATAGTCACAGAAAATAGGCAATAAACAAATTAAATAAGTTAAATTAAAAGATCAGCACAAAAGTGGACACATTTTGGGTGTGCCACAGTTTGCAATCAGAGTATAGCATGAATGTGCTTATCTGGGCCTAGCTTAAGGAGCTCATATATATTATATATGAGCTGCTGTAGTGACACTATCTCTAGCATCCTCTTTTCTCACACAAAGCCCTCTGCATGTCCTCCTTCAATACAGCCGTGAACCTCTTCTGGGGTTTTCTTCTTTTCCTTGCCAGCTCCATTTACTAATTGATGTGTGTGATCTGGTTTCCTGGACAGATAAAGCTGGACATCATCTGCATGGCACCTGAATCCTGTGAAGAAGAACAAGACCTCCCCCATGTTCCATTTACATGAACAAATTGAATTTGGTTAGACAGATATGATTCAAAACCACTATACCACAGCACTTTTAATACTTATGACGTGTTTTAATCTTACTAGTAAAATACTGTGGTCAACACTGCACTGAGATCTAGCAGGACAAGCATAGACTACTTCACTATCAGAGGCCGTAAGAAAATCATTTGTGACTTTCACTTGTGTTGTTTCTTGTGGGGACCTTTTATGATCAGAATTTTTCAGCCCTGTATTAAAAGTCTGATGACTGCCTGCTGTTAGCAGCCCCCTTATTTGAGCTGCCAAATGATCGTGAAGTGCCATTAACTTCTTAAGTCAGTACAAGTAGATCATATCAGACCCTGGTGCTGTTCAGTTCTTCATTCCACAGATTCATTTTTGGAAGTCTACCATTGTAATGTTAACTGGCTTTTGCTTCTTGTTGGGTGATGGGTCTTTCTCCCATATGTTCTTCAAATGTTGCTCAGTTTCAACTCTCAGCTATTATTCCCTAATAGCTGAGAGTACATCTAGGGTGAATCTTTGGAGAACAGGTTTATTCTCTTCGCCTCTGCTTCTCTGGTATATCTCTTCAACCTAGTGGCCAGAGCTTTGAGCCTTTGTTTGGCAGTTCTAGAGCCTCAGTGATGGACATCTTGTACCTCTTTTTCTTTCCAGGACCTGTCTCTCATGATGCCCTTCTGTATCTCCTTGATCTTACAGTGTAGGAAATAATTATTTGATCCCCTTCTTTGTTTGTAAATCTGCTCACTTACAAAGAAATGAAATCTTTATTTTTTAATAGCAGTTTCATTTTAATGCAGAGACTAAATTCAGGCGTTTGTGAAGACTGAGCTTACATCATCTCTCACGGTGAAAAAATATAAAAGCAATCACTGAAACGTTTTATTTTTGAGATGGTTTTGTTTTTGTGAGAACTGAAATATCTGTGTTAATTTTCCTGTCTGTTTTTCTGTTTATTGAGTATTAATCAAAACAACACGTTGTGGATGCTTTACTTAAGTTTCACACCCAGCAGTCTTCTGATTTTTAAAAGTTAATGTTCAAAGCTACTCATCAAGAAATGATAGTAAGAATGGAGGCTGTGGAATAGAATTAAACCAGTTATGTTGTGTTGGATTGGATTTATAATTTCTAGTGATAACCTCCAATATAACAGCATTTGAAGTACCAATAACAAATATCCCATAACACTGAGGCTGTCCACAGAGGTATAAGACATTCAAAGGTTGTAACAACAGGCTGAAATACAGGAAAATGAAGAAGAGACAGAAAAAATAATGTTTATATCCAGATTTTTTAGGCCCCTTCATAGCCCTTCTCATTGAACCTAGAATAGATAACCTTCTGCCTTCTAATGATTCTGAATGGTATTCCAGCAGGCACTGGTATAAAGACAAAACTGTTGCACCACACCATCACTTTTCTCTTTTCCTCATAATGTAGTCACCATCAAAACAGCACATGGAATGACGAACAGAAAAAAATAACTATGTTAACTACATTAAGAATTCATTGAAAATTCAGCCTTTCATTGCCATAACTCCTCTGACACTCCTTATTTTACAAAGAGGAGGATGGAAAAAAGCATGTTCCTTATGCTTTTTTCATAAAACAATCCCTGAGTGGATCCTACTTGTTCTGTTATTAGTCAGTTGTCTAATTCTAACAGGCAAATGCTTTTATTCTTCAAACTGAAGTCACAGGTCATTGGTGGCTGTTACTTGCTTATTTTTAAAACAGCAGTCATTTTCGGGACACAGATGGTTATCAAGAGGGCTAACACTGCTATTGTATAAAGCAATACAAAGTAAAAAATATATATACTTTTAAACTCCAATAATACAGTTGAGTAGTATGCTAAGGTCACATGAAAAACCAAGTTGGATGACAGAAAGACAGATGGTTGCCTGTTTTGAAGCCCTTCAAGAAAAGAAATGGTTCTTATATACCACTTTTCTACTCATGCACTCATACCAGTTTATACAACATATCTCATTCACCCAAGCACTTTTTTCTACACCTAAGTGCTTTCTAACATTCACACGCATTCATACTCCGATTAAAGCATTGAAGAGGAACTTTATGTTCAGTATCTTGCCCAAGGATACTTAGGCTTGCAGACTGGAGACAGACTGGAGCCAGGGATCAAACTACTTAGATGACTAGCTCTATCTCCTGAGCCACAGCAAACCAAAAAAGTCTGTTCAAAAGCTGGTGGCAACAGTGAAAAAAGATGTATAGATAACCAATCCAGACACCATTTCCTAGGGCTATTAAAAAGAGTAAATATGATGGATTTTATAATAAAAAGTTAAAGCAAAAATGTTTGAACTCGCAGAGTAGTCAGTATCAGCCAGAGAGCTGTGGCGCTTCCTGGTCAAAATATCTATGTCATTGTATAATTAAACTTTGGTTTCTTAATTAAAGACTTATTTTCTAGGTACTTAAGTATCATCCTAATTAATACATAGAACTCTATTTTAAGACTATATAATTATGACTTTGGGGGTTTTTTTACCTTTAAAAACTAAAAATCACAGTCCGATACAACAGCACTCAGACAGCGCAACTCCCCCTGGTGTGCAAAGGCTATACTAAAGTATTTATGTTTTATGATGTTTTTATTACAATGTGCTGATGTCATCATGTTTTGATTTGATATTTAATATTATTTTTCAATAATCACATATTACACAGACTGCATAATAAATTCATATAAGATCCATGACTTTTTTACAAATTTATATAACAATATGACGACATATTGATATTGTTTCATGAAATTTTGCTAAGGCCAACATTGACCTTGGGCGCAGTGAAGTGAAGGTCAAGGTCAAATACTTAGGCACGTGTACCCCAAGGTGTGTGTGTGTGTATATATATATATATTTGCTCTACCAAGTTTTATGCCTAACTGAAAACAGGAACAGGGGATATGGTAAAGTATAGTATACATTAGAACATGACGATTTTCATGTGTGTGCATTTAGCTAATGCATGACCTGGTATTCTGATTTGGT
Source organism: Pelmatolapia mariae (assembly GCF_036321145.2). Lineage (NCBI taxonomy): Eukaryota > Metazoa > Chordata > Actinopteri > Cichliformes > Cichlidae > Pelmatolapia > Pelmatolapia mariae. The sequence goes on along the minus strand of NC_086232.1, from coordinate 31,157,657 downwards.
TTTAATGGACAGGTGCATCATTATATTCCTGAGAAACCTAGTTAGAAGTTTGCGCTTTTCTCCCCTGGACAAAATTCCCTGCAGTCCCGCACTCCCACACACAGGCAAATCTGGGGCAGAGAAAACAGCCAGCTCTAATGTTGTTAGAATATGATGAGCATTGACTAGTGAAGAACCTGTGAAGTGAAAAATGACTTCTGAAGGTGTTCAACAATCCACCTCACCCAAAAGTTATCCAAAGACATACAGGCCAAAGTTTCACAGAACTTTACTTGTTAGAAATTTGCACTGAAAAAAGACCCAAACTAATATTTTTTGAAGTGTATGGTAAACATATTGTGAAGTTCTGATGTGAGGCACTCTATTGTTCATCAGCTTTCAAACCTCCTACCTGTTTCCTCTTTATCAGGTCCACTTGTCATAAAGTCAGTTTCAATCTCTATTTCATGGGTTTTTTAACAAGGCATATTGTTTCGAATTCTTCTCAAGCCACTGAATAATCTTTTCTTTTCCTATTAATGTATTCTCACACACAACTCAATATCAGTCTCTAGGTATTTCCACTATTTATATACTGACTTCACTAAGCTATTTCTGGTATTTACACCATTGTGATGGTAAATTCAAAGAAATAATTTAAACACAGACTCAATATTGGGTCAATATTGAGAGATAGCACTAATACGTTATACCATATGAATTGTATTGTTTGAGTCCTGTAATAATAATAATAATAATAATAATAATAATAATAATAATAATAATAATAATAATAATAAAAGTACAACTTAGTGGCAGTTAATAGCTGGTAAATGCTACTGACTGACATACAAGTCTGTTTTCTGCTTTTCAAGAAAAAAGCTACACCCCATCATTCCTGCACAGCTCTGTAACAGAATTTGCATTTTCTGGAAGCAGAGCATCTGGGCTTTGTGCATACCCAGTGCTTCTATTTTTACCCTCCGCTTATTATGAGCCTGAGGTCTACACTGGTGTTGCTTTGTCAGAAATTACAACCAAGGAAATTATGGTTGTGTGTATGTGTAGGAAAAGCTGTATGTCTGCAATGTTATTACTCATACTTGACTAAATTTACATTGTCCTCTAAGTCAGCAGGGTAGCATAATATATGTATATATATATCTGTGTGTGTGTGTGTTTGTGTGCGCTTGTGTGTGTGTGCAGGCTCGCTTGTGTGTTTCACTGTGGACTACTTGACCTCCTCTCCACCTCTTCCCTGGTCCTACTGCCTTCATTACCATCAGCATACTTCACACTGCTGCTGTCTGCCCACACACTGAGGCATATACAGGACAAAAGACAGATACACACAGAGGCACAGGCATAGAAGGACAGCTTCGCTTTGCTGATCACATCACACTCTGGATAGTTAGACAACAGTGAGTAAGGGTTCTGTCTAACTAAGTAGAGGACAACATTACAACATTAAATGCATGTCAGCCTTTATTATTTACATGCTATTTTTTTAACCTGCAAGTTTCTGAGCAACAAGCCATGGACAGTTTAAAAACTGAAGTTTGCATTCGAACCTCTTGACCTGAACATATTTTATAACTTTTATTTAATCAGAAGAAGAGATGGGACATTTTTAGACAATTACTCCTTAGAAAAATGATTCAGTTCAGTCAATATTTTTAGGATTCTTGATTGAGCAGCCTCCTTCATGTGAGTCCATAACATCTTGATTGGTTTAAGGTCTTACCTTTGAAATACTCATTGTAAAACTTTTAAAGGAAAAGAAAAGGAAGTTAATTTAGAACATGTTTGAAACTTAGTGTCTAATAGTGAGATGGTTTCATTATTTCATATATATCTTTTATTTGTGTTTTTGAGTGTAAAGTTGTGGTTACTGAGGGTGTTTTTTACTTGGGATGTCTCAACTTTCATAATCTCACTTCATGATCTCATATAACATTCTTTTCATCTTAGCTTATCTTTTGCAAACTTGGGACATATTGCAGGGTTGTTTTTTGTTTGTTTTTGCTTTGTTTGTTTTAGATTCTGAGTTTTTGATGCCTTCCCATTTAACAATATCAAATTAATCCATTTCATAGTGAATGCATTACCCAAAATTTGAACACATTTTGGAGATTTCTGCAGGTAAACACCTGCAGAAATCTTGCTTTTGATGTGGCTTCTTTGTTTTTTTTTACCTATTTCAAGATTCCCCCCCCCCCCCCCTTTTTTTTAGCAAGGTCTTGGCAGGATCCCCTTTGAAGGGAGAAGACTAAAAACATTCCAGAATTTCCCCCTTTTCAGACAGCTTTTCTCATTATAGACTGATGATCACCCAGGTCTTTAGAAATACTTTAGTAGCCTATTCTAGCTTAATTCATCTTTATATTGCATCTTCACCTAAAGGTCCTGTGAAAAATGTTTTGATGAAGGGACAGCTCAGACCAAACGCTTTTTTGAAAACACCCCACTTTGTCATTTATCATATTCTGTATGCCTTTTTTGTAATCGGTGCCTCAGTAACCCACACTTTAATTCTTCTCTCCTTAACTGACTCGAAGGAGTTTTCAGAGAAGCTATTAGCGCAAAGGTTTACTTAGTTTTTCAGCCTGCCCCCAAAATTTAGTCAGTCTCTTCAATTAAGACATGAAATGTACAACTGTTTGTGTGTTAATAGCATAGTCAGATGTTTTTTTGTTTTGTTTTTTGGAATAATCATGACTTAGAAGATTAGACGAAGTCATTTTTTGTGTTTACAATGAAGAAATTTTTTTTTCGTCTTTTTGCTTGTGCATTTCTTTATATAAATAGATGACGTGAGAACAGCAGCTCCCATTAACCTGCCATTTCACAGTCCACAAAGTGCTATAATCTGAGAGAGAACACACACACACACACACACACACACACACACACACACACACACACACGCTCCTTTAACACACACTGCAAAAGTGTAGGAGGTGATTGCTTTGACTACACCTGTAATCACACCACTTCACAAGGCGTCTTTACAAGCTTGTCCCACACACACGGACAATACTGTATACGATATTTCCCTCTGGATATTGTCACCATATCGCATTACATCTGATTTAAGTTATTAAAGATTAGGCACCTGATGCCTAATAACCTTCAGATTGCAATGGGTAATATCAAAATGTGTGCTATTGCAGCTTTGAGCTTTTGGTGTGTATATATCCATACAATGTATATATGGGCACAATTGGGTAACAAATTAATTATTTATCTAACATACATGTAGTAAGCGAGCACAGTTGCAGCAGCCAGACCAAGCCCAGTGAAAGCACTGATAGGCTCCAACACCCCCATGACCATGAAACGGGTAAGCAGTTAAGAAAATGGTTGGCTAGATGGATGGATCTGTTGATTTGAAATACTTGTTTTACAGTTGAATAATATTTTTTTCATGCTAGTTATGCTACAAGTAACAAAAGATTATCAGGACTATTTTTGCTATTTCTTGTGCTTGTTTTAAATCCTTTTGCACCACTCAAGGTGGAGTAACTCGGCTGACAGTGGATTCATTTCTCATGGAAAAAGAGACTATGTGTAAGAAAGAAAGTAGAAATAAAATGGAAAAAAGGCCGTGTGGGAAAAAGTGAGATGGGCAGGGAGAAAATCAGTTTAGAAAATAGAGAAAAATGAGGAGGATGAGAGAGATTAAAGGTGACGTTAGGGATTTTGCTGGAAGCTTCAGCACTCTGCAGGATGTCTGTCAGCAAATTTTTACACACTGGGACACGATCCAAACCTAGCATCCAGTCTCTTGAGGGAGGACACTACGGACTTAACAGATCATTTTCCAAATGTATACAGCATAATAAATCTTTCCTTTGCATGGATCAAACATTTGCATTAAATTATTCTGGCAATAATTTAATACTTCTATAATAATCAAAAGAAACCACATGAGGTCATGTACTCCTAACTAGACGGTCAGGTGAATGTTAAATGCCATAATCATAAACAAAACCATAAACAAAAACAAAACTCCAACATCATCCACAAGTACAGTGAATTTAACAGCTTCTTAATAGACCATCTTTTTGTGAAATCATTTGGAATGGCCTTCATGACAAGTGCAAAATCATCCCATTAGTTGTGTGAAAAAGTACAGCCCCTTTCAATTAAAGGTTCTAAGGTTCTACTTTTCAAGACATGAAAAGTCATCTGGTCTTTACCAGGTCTACAATTACATAATGACTGCCTTAGATGAATAAAAGCACATGACATATTTTACAATGTTATTAATAGTTTAACAAAAATTAAGCTGAAATGCAGAAACAGTGTGTAATAAACTAAGTGCATGCCGTGATTGAGCAGTTTATATAATCACTTTTATAGGCGATAACTTGAAGAACTGTGGCCCACTCGACTTTACAGTATTGCTTCAGTTCATTCATGTTTGCAGGCAAAGCTCTTTTAATGTCCTGCCACAGCAGCTGGATTGAGGTCTGGACTTTGACTGGGCCATTGCAACCCCATAATTCTTTACTTTTTCAGTCATTTCCTGATGTGCTTGGTAATCATTGTCCTGTTGCATGGCTTAGTTTCAGTCAAGCTTTAGGTGTTGGACAAATCACTCTAGCATACTCTGGTATACAAAGGAGTTCATGTTCCACTCAATATCTGCAAGGTGCCCAGGTCCTGTGTCTGCTCATAAGCCCAAATAGTCACTTTTCTACCACTCTGTCTGACAGTTGGTATGAAGTGTTTCTGCTGAAATGCTGTGTATTTTAGCCAGATGAATCTACTTTGGTCTTTTCTCTCCAAAAGACATTGTTCAGAAGTGCTTGGAGAGTAGAAAATGGTTCATAATTGTTCCATGTTTTACCATTTTTTCCAATAAAAACTCAATGCACCGTGGTACTCTACACATTCATAAAGATATTTTTACTTGTAATCCCTGGATTGGATTAACATGTGCAATGTTAGATTTTGTAATTAAAGTGTCATATTTAAAATACACATTTTCTTTCTGTTTACCCAGTTGATAATCAGCTACAGGGCACAAAGAATAAGATGGAATCTTCAACTCAGAGTTTACTGCCAGTGTCAATGACTGTACAGTTGAGTTTACTCAAGAAAGAAACAAAGAAATTACATTGATTTTCACCATTCATCTGCTTTAGATAAAACTCCTTTTAACCTTTTTTTTTTTCTGTGAATGAATTACATTACTCACATCCACAATCTCTCATCACACTGATTACAAATCAAACCTGTGGCAGCTACACAGTCCAGTGGAAAATATGGGGTTCGTGGGCTTCATGAAACTGCAGCACGCAGTGGAAGTCACAAAAAGTGTGACTGTGGGACACACATTTTGAAGTAAAAAAGAGTCAATACATCCAGATAAAATACTTCACCTCTTGAAAGCAAAATTTCTTTCAATACTCTAGACACACCAACACTCAGCATGCTCCATTCCTCCCACTGTGTTGCACTGCAAACAACTTTCAGAATCCAACAGAATTACATTCCAAATCAAACCAAACAACAATATGAACATGTTTTATTGAGCTGCAATGAAACTCTCAAGAAGTTAGGTATCAGAGGCAGAACAGTATTATCTGAGCAAGGGCTGTAAGTAGCAGTGACTAGAATGTGTAGATTTATATTTAAAATTTGCATCATATATTGATTTCAAGTGGTCAGAGGATTTGCAGGGAGCATACTTCAAAGGCCAAAGCAGTAAATATAGATGAAATAGATACGCTTTTACATATGATTTCCTGAGATGTGTTCTTTCAACTCTGTGTTTAATTTGCAATGTATATTTAATCAACTTATCATGTCAGAGTCAAAGATTTCTGGTCATTTTATTCAAAGTACCTCTGCACTACTTGTTCTCTAAATTTACACGAAAGAATGTACAGTTCACTGCAGTGCTATGATTCTGCAGTTATTTACCTTTAAACTAATTGTTTCAATTGTTTTTCTTTACATGTTTTTCTGAAGAACATTTTCCAATTTATGTGTACTCAACTAAATTGTTTGAGTGATTTAGTCACCTCAAGAAAAATCCATAGAAGCCAATTAAGTAATCAAGTTTTGCTTATTTAGCACTGGAAACAAATCAAATGCAATTCAAAGTGCCACACAAAAGAGAGTCAACGAGAGAGACTTTTAGATTAATGCAAATTAAAACACTACAGAATTGTAAATAGGTAGTTAAAATTATAAAAGGTCATAAAAACAATAAATCAATATCAGTTAAAAAAAAATATTACCTCTTCTGTCTCACAAACTTTCCACATGTCTTCCTTCACAACATCCATGAATCTTCTTCTTGGACTTCCTCATTTTGTCCTGTCTGGCATCTCCATATTTAACATCCTTTGTCCAATATATTCAACATTACTTCTCTGTCCAACACTAAAGTGATACTAAGGGGCCCAAAGTGTGACAAAATACCATAATTACATCACCACCAGCATGCTGAACTTTTGATAGGCAGAATGGATCCATGTTTTCATGTTGCTATCGGTCACCAGATATTTGCACTTTTTCAGACCATTCTCTATAAACTGTAGAGATGGGTGTATAATCCTCAGACCTGCTCATCAAGCACCCATAGCTACTTAAATTAACATTTTTCCATATTCTGATGGCTGATTTGAACTAAAGAAGGTCATCTTGACCAAGACTCTTGACCATGTGATTGATATCAGATGCCAGTTAAACAAGTGTCCAGTGAACATATCGGGGAAGTGGTAAATAAACCAAACCAGTGAAACTAAGTAAGAGTGGCTCAGAATATAAGAAGGCAGAAAAAAACCAAGACATGACAAATACAGACGTTAACATCTGTATTTGTACTGTATAAAAAAAACAGAAACCAAAGATCACTAATTCAGTAATGACCACGAATAGAGCCACAGATTAAAATGTTTTAACCTGGCCATAAATTTCTTTTATAGATGCTTCAAGTTCTGACTTATTCTAACTTTTTTTTCTCCTCTGTGTATCTTGGAAGTATAAAGTTGTGTCAAAAACTCTACTCTGATTGTTGAGTATTACCCTCATATGGTGACGTGATAATTTCTGTCGTCACTCTCTGTTTCCTTTAATTTCCTCTTTGGTTTCTATCCTGTTCCATTTTCCACCTATGTCTCCTTTTCATCTTTGGTTTTGTTCTTGGATTTGATGACAGCAGTTAGAGGTTTCTGAAACCCACAGATCCTTACCACGAGCCAAGGATACTTAGAAAATATTTTTTTTCTATTCTTTGCACAATGCCATGTTTCCAGTAAACCCACAATGACACTGAATTATGGTAACATCCACACTAACACAGTTTCAGCAATATTCTAACCCACTCACATTCATGATTGATGTTCAGTGGCATGTATCAGTTTAACTGGAAAGCATGTTTGCTGTTTGAAGAAAATACTACAAAGAACAGCAATAGCAAAAGGTAGTTATTCTGTAATCAAATAGAATTGTTACCAAAAAAACCATTGTGACAGAAAACAGATTACGAGCCAGTAAGCAAGTATGGTGGCATTTTAATGACTGTCCATAAACACAGAAAGTAAGTGTAAGAATAGTAATGGGAAAGGATTATTCACATAATGTCGGTGAAATCACAGAATATATGAATTTTGTTCAAATAGGTTTGGTTGCATTAATTACAGATTCAAAAACCCTTTCTTCCTTGCAAGTTTTAGTCAGTGATGTTTCCAACGTCGAAAGATGTCATGGCAGTGTGAGTTCTTTTCAAACCCACATCTATACTTGCATGGTCAAATAGGGATGATTATGTAAATATCAAAAGGTGCTACATGAAGACATGACTTGATTGAGCCCCTGATTTCTTTGGGCAGAGTGCTTGCACAACATCTTATGTGGCATGACTGTTAAATTTTGATTTGTCACATCCTACTGTTTTAGAACATTTTTTTACAGTCTGTGAACAGCAGTGAAATAAACAGTGGAACTCTGTTGGGTCTCTGGTAGTGCAGATGAGGTGCCGTTGTCTCCTGAATCACAAATTTAAATGGTAGGATGAAGGTATCTTTATATAAAACTCTTGCTGGGGCGTAAGATTAAGGGCATTTGTGTTTGGTCACTTATTTTTTTGTTGTGACAATGATTCTTGGCAATACAGTACATGTAAATCTGTTAATTATGTCTGTTTAAATGGTTTCCAATGATTATTTTCATGTTGGGTTGAAATAAAATAGCTCCCTCTGTTGTTACTGCAGTGTAGTGCAACTTCCGCATGCGTAAAATGGACACAGTGGGCTGTATCTAATACATGCCGTGATATTGGGTTGGAAAGCGTTACCTATCAGTGCAGCAATCAGCATAGCATTATCCACATCTTCTCCACAGTTTGACCCTGCAATCCAGTTGCCATATTCAAAATCTGGACTCATCACTGAACATAACGTTCCTCCACATTTTCAGGTTCCAGTGCACATGCGGCTAACACCTGCACAAAAAGGCCTGACGGTGAAGTGCAATTCTAGCAAGCCTCCTAGCACCCCTATAAGACACAAGATCGGCTGCTTGCAGACTGTTTCAAATTGTCTTGGAAGAGAGTCATTGGCCATATCAACCTGCAAACCTTCACATGCACAACAAATCTGTAAAAGACTGGCCACAGTTCCTAAGTGCTAACAAGGTGAGGGAATGGTCCTCTTGAGGTGTCATCTTCTTGGGCGTCCACTTTGCGTCTCTCACATCGCCCGTTATATGCAACTTGGCTTCTAATTTGAAGATGTACCAGTGCTCATTTCAAATACTACTGCAATTTGTTTTTGCAGAATACCAGCTTGAAGTTGCCCTATGGCACAGGTCCTGTCAAGATCAGTTAAACGTGGCATACTTGGTGCAGACAAAATTGACCGATGTAGCAGGGTCCATGCTCATAGATGCCGCTAATCGGACATCATTCAGGCACCTGACTGTCAGCACCTGGGGTACCAGAAGCTCAAAACAAAAGTCAAGATTTGACAAGTTTTTATGTGGGCATAGCCCACATACTCAACTATGTTGCTCTACACACAAATTCATTTTGCTTACAAATGTGACACCATTTAAGGGGAAATAAACAAGCTTTCCAGTTATAAAGGCCTTATTGACAAAAACCACTTTTTAAAAAAAGAAATAATTTAACTTTTGCATTTCGACTGCAGGTATGGAATTTTTTTTAGAAGCCGTCTGTTTTGAAAGTTTGTCCCATTTGTTTTGTATGTCAGTCATCATCCGTGTTTTCTAGGGCCAGACTGTAGCATGTCCTCATGTTCATTTTCATCAGCTGCAGAGCCTATACCTCTGTTGCCACATGCTGTTCTATCAATCTTTGTCAGTCTGTTTTGAAAAATGAAGAACAAGCACGCACACACACAGTGTGATTATTGTTATTTCCCGAAACTTCACTGTGACTCCTGACTCCTGACCGCTGTTACTTTCAGCGGAGTTCATTTGAAGTACAGCAGGAAGTGAGAGTGATAGCACTGCTCTGGGGACTACTGCTGTTGTCATTGTATGCTGCCTGATAGTAAAGTAAAGAGAAATAGAAAGAAGAAAGAAGTCTAAAACCAGAGGAGACAAAAAAGGGGAAGAGAGAGAGCATTAATGTGGTACAAAATGTCCCAGTCACTCGGGACAAACATTACCTTGGGACATTCACTGATTTGTAATGAGTCTGAAAAAGTTGTCTTTAAAACTGGCTCAGTACGGAACTTAGTGCAACATTTTGGCTGTGGAGTGTTGCCATAGGCTCCTTGAAAACATGTCGTTTACAAAAGTCTGATGTGCCTTCCTTTGTTTTTTTTTTGTTTTGTTTTGTTTTTGGGAGGGGGGGGGGGTATGATTGTAGCTGGAAATTGTTGCCCAACATAAGTACAATATATTGTGTATGAAAATATTTCATTGCAATGTTTTGCAGTTTATATTAGCCATCTGGTTATTCCGAGTAGAAAACACAGAATCTTGCATTCTCTCTGTGTAATGGAAGTAATGTATGTAAACATTAGTGAACCTGTAAAGCTTTGTGTTGTGTTCTTTATTTGTGACTCACTAAATAAGCCACATACATAGCACTGACCAGGCTCCATCACTGAATGTGCTGCAGCTGTGTTTTCAAGTGCAAAAACCAAGCACTGGGCTGTAGTACCAGTGATGCATGAATCACTCGGCCTTGCTATCGATCAAAACAAATCCAGTTTTTCCTTGCTTTTTTGACTTTACTGCTAGAACACGTTCAATTCAGGAGTGATGTCACTTCCAGCTCCGACATCTTACCTTTAAAACAAATGGGACATGTGTTCAAGCTATATGTGGAAAATGGCAACTAGTACAGTCATCAATATAGATCTGCCTTAGACCTTTTCTCAGCGATTAAAAAAGCAAGAGGCAATATTCTAATTATCCTGCCATGTTTTTCAGATCTAAGGAGTAACTACTTGTGATAGACCTAAAAGATAGGTTCACAAAACCATTCAACAAATTCAAGATGAGTTTAAGTTTGATGTCCAATAATATCAAAAGTTTAGTCCTTCTTGTATTCTCTTGAAATATTTGTTACTATTTTGTTTGACACAGCAGGCATTGGCTATTGTTCTATACCTTGTAGTAATGTTGCAACTTACCACAACCTACCACCACATCATTGACTCAAAACGATATTTTAATAAAGGAGTTTATTGTTATATATATATATATATGGAAAACTCAAATTGGGTGGTCCAGATTTCTTTTGAATATTCTATACATCTTACTACAGGGCTTATTCAAGTTGTCCTTATTTCAGAATAACACAAATCACGCATAAACAGAGCTTTTGAAAATATAAGGGGAGAGAAAACATAAAATAGGGACAAAAATTAAGCAAAATTAAATCCCAAAACAGAAAAAAATAGAAAATGGAAAGACAAAATGAACAGTCTTGTCTCAATTTGCCCTCTCAAAGCTGTTAGACTTAGTATTATATGGATTCATACACTACTATGAAGTAGAGGTAAAATAGGAATAGAGGATAAATGTTTACACACACATGACAGTACACCAATTTTGTATGATAAATGTATCTTTCTGCAGTCTCTGTGACTCTCCTGAAGAAGATATCTTCTTCTGTTTCAACAAGGACTAACTCAACACACCATATCACTTACCCATGTCCTTTCCCTCCTCTTTTGTTGCCTTTGCCATCTATCCCTTTCCACTTGCTTCTTCTATTTTCAGTGCATCTGCCATGGTCAGATTCACATAAAGTGCAAACGTTCATTCAGTTTGCTTTTTGCAGTCCTCATCATCAGTTTTCCAAACCAGTCCCTTTCAGGCTTTCACATCTCCCTGAATTTTTATTTTATTATTTTTTTGGTTTAACCTTTTAGATCAGTCTATCATTGCAGTATAACTGTGTTAGTTTGAGGTAAATCCCTGAAAAGTCCCCCCTTTGTGTGTATTTATACTTAATGTGTGAAAGAAAGTACTGACAAAACCTTAAAGAAAAGGATCTGTATAAAAATATATATTCCCTATATGTATTTTCTCTGTGGAAAAGCTGATTTAATATATCTATAGACTGCATCATATTGCCTTGACATGCCAGTCTCTTTCTTTCCCCAGTTTCTCTCTCCCTGTCCATCTTCTCTTTCATCTTTGCTGCTATCAGCTGGAGCAAATCCACCAAAAATACATAAAAAAAAAAATCCATCGTCATGCTTCTCAGATGGTGGTAAATCACTGTTATCTCTTTTATGTACACCTCCTCCACTCTGTAACGTGTTGCCTTTTTATCCACCCAACCCTGCATCTGTCCACATCATCTCCATCCCTCCTCCTCAACCTTCCTTTGCTGAAACTAAAATCCATTTCTAAACTCTGTCCATTTCATATGCCTCTACAGCCATCTATCCTCTCCAAGTGGAGCTTGAGATCAAAACACGAGGTAAATCTGTTTGTTTTCTGTCACGATGAATATTTCATGGATTGCTTGCCTGGCTTTAGTTACATAATATGAGATAGCCTTGATTCCAATTTTTGCACTTTCATCTTCTTTTTTCACCAAAAGTTCATTTGAAGGCTTCTTACGTTCCTTACTACCTGGACTAGAACTAAATTGTGTCCTGGGAGTTTCTGTTCGTATGTGGCATTTCTAGACTTGTGCAATGGTCATTCGATAATTCATTTACTGACAATCACACAAGTTATGAGCTTGAAATTAATTCATGCAATTTGCCTTTTTGTAATTGATTGTTATATAGAACTAATAAACTTTTCAAGATGTCAGACTCTTTCATCATACCACAATTTCCATATACTGTCGAAACTTATCTACACAAAGTTATTCTCTCCAGGGTCATAAATGGGGAGACTATGTAGCAAATATTGCGTGAAAGAAACAATACATCATGGCAGCTTACCAAAAGTGAATGAATATCCTGACATAGTCTCATTTTCCTTATCATCTTGGGTAAATTCCACATAAATGATGCCAGTACTGTGAACCTTCCTCATCATCTGTAATGCATCCTTCTACTATTGCTTTAACAGTCAGCATTTCTTATTTTACTTTCACCTTCATCCCTTTCTTGTTTTTTCATATCTTCCCTCCTTTGTCTTGTTTATTTTCTTCTATTCTTTGAGCCCCTGTCCTTATTTACAAAATCATGTTTCTTATCCCATTTTTTTCCATCATTCTTGATGATTTCTCATTTTTTATAGCTATACATTTACCTATTGTCCTCCTATTCTCCCACCAATCCCTACTTTTTGTCCTCAAACTTTCCTTTCCCTGTTATCTTTTTTCTGTATTTCTTTCATTCCTGTTCATTCACTCATATTGTCACATATTTATGTCTCTTTCTGCCCATTTGAGTTTTCTCGATCTCTGTTTTGCTGCTGTCCCTTTTCCTAAGCATCAATTTTCTCTCTTACTGCCAAAGCTAACTCAGTATGTACTCGGCATTTTCATTCTCCACTCACTTCCTTTCCATCCATACTAACCCCTTTCTCCATTGGGAATGTTTGAGTAATTCACTTAACACTACACCCTTCGCACCCACACATATACTCTTACCTTTGTTTGTACTCATTCTCCTGTTCTCTGTTCTCTATTTTTGTTTTTATTTTTCCTCTTCCCCTTTGCTATATTACTATGTTTCCCTGCTTCTCTCTTAGGTATGAAGCAGCTCAATCACATAAACACTACAGATAAAAAAATCTCTACACCAATCCCTCCAATCTTCTCACAAGGATTACCTTCATTGTTAGCTTGAATTCAGCTCAGTCTTCATACCTGGTCTTCCTGGCTTTGCACTTCTGTCTCTACTGGGCCTTGTATGTAACACTCATAGCTTTTCTGATACCTGTTGAATATCTCTCTCTAGCTTTCATGACTTATCATTTCTCTTCCAAAATAAAAAAAAAATTAAAAAAACTCCCTCACTTGCAGTATTTCTGTGTTTTGCCTTACATCAGCACTCAGAGCATCTTACATCCCTTCTCCCTCCTATTGGCTTTGCAATTTCTCTCTTTCTCTCTGCTCTCCACATTTCTCCAACCACCTCTTACTATCTGTTTTCTGCTGAGAATACTGAAATGTTATCAAAATGCAGTAGGACCAAGATATACCAACAAATGCACACAGAGAAACTTGAATCTAGGCACTAACAAAAAGCGGTAGGTGTTGAGAACATCTCAGCATTGCCCAGTGATTTGAGGCCAAATCATTGGCAATGCTGCCATCCACTGGAATTTGTTGATAGAACATATCTTAAGAAGTCAATAGTTCTCACAGAAGATTATCTGATATATCACTGCATTGCGTTACATAATCAAATAGTGATTGATCAGTTCAATTTAGCTGTTGTAATATCAGGGTCCAGTTTTTGTGTTTTGAAGATAGAAAAGCACTGATCCATTCAGTCTTTTAAGTTAAAAACAAACAAACTGAAAATCTCCACTGTCACATGCTCATGCATTTGGAAAATTGTGGTTCAAATTGCCAGATGCATTAGACACTAAAGACGCTTAGATATGCAGACTAGAAAAATCAAAACACAAACTTTGTGATTGGTAGATGATGTCACGGCGTGGGCCGTATAGGGCGGATTGGACTCTAAACTGATTCAACACAGACACCGGGTGAACATGACAAGAATTTATTACAGCAAGTGACAAAAACATGAATACACACTAATGTGGATTTTTTGGCTACGTCCACACTAATTCGTTTTCGTTTGAAAACGCATCGTTTTCTCTCCGTATTGGCCTCCCGTCCACACTGAGACAGCGTTTTCCCCGAAGGAAAACGCAGCGTTTTCAAAACGCTCTCGAAAAAGAATACATTCGAAGACGGTGCTTTCGCGTCGCAGTGTGGACAGCGAAATGTGGGGACACTACACGATTACACTTGGGCTGGGGATATACAAAGGTTAAGGCTGATATACACACACTGTGTCCTGGAACTGCTATGACTGACACCTGGAAAGGAAACAGGCAATGAAGGGCTATAAAATTAACTAGCAGTAGACTGTGACTATGAACAGGGGCTGGGAGACTATGACTGTGGGAACTATGCAGTGTTGGGGAGTAACGGAATACATGTACCACCGTTACGTATTTAAAATACAAATATGAGTAACTGTATTCCGTTACAGTTACCGTTTAAAAAGGTGGTATTCAGAATACAGTTACTTTGTTGAAATAAAGGGATTACACGACGGTCTTTTCCTGTTTCATATGTTCGGCTCTGCCCTCTCTATTTTTGGTTTCCACGCCCCAAACAAAATACGCATTAAGAGGCTTTAATGCCTGTGTCTCAATCTCGCGGCCCATGTCACCCCTACTTGCGGCCCGCATAATGACGTGAAGAAATATTTTAAAAAATTATTCACAAAAATGATTTAATATGAAGGCAATAGGCAGAGTGTTACAGGCATCGCCCTAAAGAATGTAGCCTCGGGGGCAGTGTAGTCCGTGCTGCAGGGAGAATGGACTGCCATACCCGTTATGTGTTTGTGAGCGCGAGGGAGGGAGAAAAAGGAGAGTCGAAAAGTACGAGTCATCACCGACCAGAAGCGGGAGATGGAAGCATGCAAATATAATAATAACCACTGCAGCCAAAAAGAGTGCCTGACGAGCCCAGTTGTAAGTAAGCTATTAAGACTCGACTGTACACTTTTTTTGTGTTTTTCTCCGAAACAATAAGTTCTGTTGAATTAGCCTTTCAACACCTCTCTCTGTCCCTCGCTAGCAAAGTTGACCCAGACAACAAAGTAAAGCTAGTTTTCAGCTACAAGCCCGACATGGAACCCGACGTATTAGCCAGAGGTCCCTTTACTACGGTTCGGAGCCACGGACCTGTTTTATATATGTGTGAAACAGTGTACTATACAAGATCACTGCAAAAAGTGCAGCCTTACCTAATGTCCACCCTACTGTTACTCATTTTATATTAAGATTTAAAAATCTAGTCGGTATTGCTATGGCGAGTAACCTTCAGTAAAAGTAATAATTCACACAGCAATAGTACATTCATGTAGTTGTAAAAAGCATGATAATATAATAGGTAATCCAAAGTATTCAGAATACGTTACTCTCACTGAGTAACGTAACGGAAAACGTTACATAATACATTTTGGGGCATGTATTCTGTAATCTGTAGTGGAATACATTTTAAAAGTAACCTTCCCAACACTGGAACTATGACACTAAGGCTTCTTAAGACATGAGCGGGCATCTAAAAGTCCAATGGAAGACGGAGGGTGCTGGGCCTCTGTAATCACAGGAGAGGAGAGTTAAAGGTAGCCGGGTGGAGTTTGAAGAAAGGATTTTTCTGAATTTTTTCTGAGTTTGTTCAGGTTTACTTGTCAGCAGGTGGAGATTGCTTCGGAGGGAGGCTAGGTCCGGGTGAGTTTGCGACGTCGTGAATCCAAATGGGGTCGAGCGCTGAGGCGGGGGGAGCAGGCAGGTGAGGAAAAGTAGAGAGATCCGTACCTGGCCAGCAGTGGAGTGGGTTGGCAGAAGCGACTAGCGACCAGACTGAATTAACAGTGACAGCTTGCAGACATGGTCCATGGATTTAACTGAAGACAGAGAATTAGGCTAGCACAAATACAAACAACAGCAAGAGACATGAACAGATTAGCACTAATGGTGATTAGCAGACATTCAGGTGACAAGTGGTTTCAAACGCTGGTCTTAAATACTGCCAACATAATCAGCCTCAGGTGTGACTCCCACGTGGAATGAAGGTCTCCGCCCAGGGGAGGAGACCTAGAGCACAGCAAACCAACATGCCACTCACCCGGACCATGACAGATGGCGTGCTTTGGCTCCAAAGCCACAACTGCCTCAAAACACAACATTCCACCCATCCATCCATCCATCCGTCCATCCATCCATTCGCTTCCGCTTATCCTTTTCAGGGTCGCAGGGGGCGCTGGAACCTATCCCAGCTGTCTTAGGGCGAGAGGCAGGGTACATCCTGGACAAGTCGCCAGTTTGTCACAGGTTTTACATGTAGACACAGAAAACCATTCACAATCACATTCACTCCTGCATTCAAACCTATGGGCAATTTAAAGTTGCCAATTAACCTAACCCCACTGACTGCATGTCTTTGAACTGTGGGAGGAAGCTGGAGTACCCGGAGAGAACCCAAGCAAACATGGGGAGAACATGCAAACTCCCTCTTCCATTTTCCTTTTTTTCAACAAAAGTATCACACACAGCCTTCAGTCATCACAGTTGCAGCACATTAACACACACGCATGTATACTTTCCTCTTCAGCTATGCACTAATTATTGATCCACTGGTAATTAATGACATAGTATTTATATAATGTTAACAAAACCCCTGTAGATGATATATTCTGAGTTTAATACAGAAATAGCCTTAGATTGCAAAAATTCTGCTATTATTTGTGCTCCCTTTCACAAATAATGTTTTCTAAAGCTATTCTCTTTCTTTGGCCATTGATGTTATTTACATTGCATTTTATATTTTATGGAAATACCTTGGCAGTGCGCACTAAATGCTTCTCAGGTGATGCACTCACACAGCTTCACTGTAACCACGTCTACCTATTCACTGTGTCTTTCTCTTTTATCAGGCTTTTAGTCTGGTGTTAAACCAGCAGAACGCAGCTCAGGTTGGGATCAAATGACTGAATGGGAGAGTCAAGGGTACTCTACCACCATGAAAATCTCTTTGGTTGCTTTTGTTGTAGGTTTATGTCTCTCTGAATAATGAAATGCCATCCATTGAGTTTTATTGCATTCATGTTGCTTCTGTCAGCATTGAAATTATTATGTACAACAAAAAAAGTGTATTTTTGTGTCACAAGCTTTTTTGATTTGTTTTGTTTTGTTGTTATTTTATTAACCCATATTAATATTAATATATTAACATGCATTCACCTATATTAGCATGGATTGATCATGTTAATTTTTAAGAGATAATCTGGAGATAAAATTTATGTATGTTTAAACTGCTAGCAATTTAAGCTTTAGGTAGCAAAAGAAAAAAACTGTTCGTCTAAAAAGTAACTTCCTTAAGTCAAAATCAGTTTTGTCCTGGAGAATTTCTGCAGAGGTGAAGTAACTCTGCACTTCTCCCACAGGCAGAGAGAGAATCCTAATGACCTTGTAAACATTAAGTGTAATCACTCTAGCTTTATTCTGTTTTGAGGAACGGGCTGTGGCACAATCCCTGACAAGATGGAAAACAATGCCAGCTTCATTATCAGATAGCTAGTAAGATGGTGTTTGACCTTCCTAAAAAAAAAAATACAAGAGTAGTTCCAAAAACTCAACTTTTCTGACTGGATATGAATTTAAGTATAAACCTACCGACAATTCTGTATAACTAAATGCCATTCTTGATGCTACCATCAGATGGTGCTAAAGGAAAAACTGACTTCACTGTCCATAGATTTTTTTTTTTTGTATTTTTTTTTTTTTAAGATCCTAGTCACGTTTGTCTCTCTTCCTAGTAAACCTGATCTAAAAAAAAACCCAGGATGTTGTCCAGTTTAAAGGATCTGTCTTGTGGAATTGTAATTTTATCCCCCCCCCCCCCCCCCCCCCCCCCCCAAATACTTGGTTAAGTCTTACTGCCATTCTTTGACTGATGAATTTGAGCTGAATACATGGAAGCATTGACAAATGAAACATACTGTAGCACAAAATAAAGACTTTTACACAACATCAAACGAGGTATCACTGCCCACTGTTTTATTCAGAGAGAGGGAGTGAGGTTGGAGTGTCGAGGCATATATTTAAGAGTGATATAGTTTTACACATTCCAGATTAAGTCCATTATTCTGTAATGTGCTGATTTTAGAATATATATATATATATATATACGATTTTATAGACCCATAGTAGGTGTATTGGTTTTGGTTTTCTGGCAAACAGGCACATGTTCCATATATATATATATATATATATATATATATATACGATTTTATAGACCCATAGTAGGTGTATTGCTTTTGGTTTTCTGGCAAACACAGGCACATGTTCCATATATATATATATATATATATATATATATATATATATACGATTTTATAGACCCATAGTAGGTGTATTGGTTTTGGTTTTCTGGCAAACACAGGCACATGTTCCATTCCAAGTACCAACCATGTCTTTAGAAAGAAACATCCCATAAGTCTTTCTTTATATATCTAATCATGAACACTTTTTCTGAAAAGTTAAATGAATTCAGGAGCAAGGCACTCTTCTGCTTAACCAACACCATACGCTGATTGGTACAAGTTCAGCTTCTTTGTGTCCTTGAAATTTTTATTTTACGTCACAGATGTTTGTTTTTTCAACTAGCAGGGAAACCTGAATACGTATAGCCTTGTTTTATAAATTAAACAATGTCTGAATATATGTATTTGCGACATAATTTTGCATAGTTCCATTCCCAATTTACTTAGCATGTGAGGTAAAAGGACCCATCCCTCTTTATTCAAATTGTACGGCATATCTATAGGTTTTGCATGCCTGTTAAGAACTCGTGCGCATTATCTGGTTACAGTTCAACACATCTAAAGTCATTGATGGAACTCCTACTATACATTTGACAAATGCTAGGTAGGACAAAGGTTTTCTTTTTTTTTATGCTACATCTTTTGAAATCTATTCAGTGAAGCAATAACAAATTATGAAATTGTTCTCTTAAGTAGCTTTTTTTTAAACAATGTAACTTTTTGTTTACATAATAAACAGACAATTGTCACATTATGAAATTCTTTGTTTAATCGTGTTTTCTTATCACTGTGTATTTAAAATCATACTTGATACTTTGAGTGTTTTATTGCAGATTTGTTTTAACTACATTTAGTGATATAGTCAAAAACATAATGACTGGCTTCATACATTTGTCAAATCAGTCTCATGTTTAAAAAGAACTCCTCTGCACTACATTTATTGTTTTTTTCCACCACAATTTACAGGAACCATGAAAAACCTACCACCGGGCGAAAAAAACGTCACAGATTTTGAGTGCGGTTTCTGTTTGGACCCTCTTCTATTTAATTCTGCAGTCATTCCTTATATCTTGATCTCTCTGCCTGCTAACAGCTGGGTGCTATGGCTGATGAAATCATCTCCTGTCTTCTGGACAGATCGGATGGAAGTCTCTGAGTTCCACTTGGTCCTCACAGAGCTACTTTTTGGATTCCTGGGGCCACCCTTATTGATTATAAGTTTTTATTTCAATACCGAAATAATACAAACGGTGTCTAAAGTCATCAACACAATATTTACAGCTAGGGTTCAGTTTCAGTGCAGTATCTGCATAGAACGCTATATTGCAGTGGTGCATCCCTTGTTGTATCTCAGGTATAAACCTTTAAGGTACAGGATGAGCTTTTGTTGTGTAATGTGGTTGCAATCCATCCTGCCTGTTTTAGCAGAAATATACTTGTGCAATCGCATAACAATGGGCATTTATACCACTTGTGTTGTGTTTGTCTTCATCATCAACTCGTTCTGCTCCATATCAGTTCTTAGAGCACTGAAACAGCCATCACCAGGTGAGGGAGAGAGGGAGAGATCCAATTTGGTAAAGAGAAGGGCTTTCAATATAGTCCTGATATTCCAGATGACTACAATTGTTGGCTATGTACCTTTGATCACTGTGTTCTACTTAGCTGGGAAATTGGACAGGAACACACTATGTATTTGGCAGCCCTTGACCTATGCTCTAATGATTTGGCTTGGTGGTTTCTATCCTCTCTTCTATCTCCGCAGAGCTGGGAAACTCACAAGAAATCATTTATTTGCAAATTGTTTTAAGCATAGCTACACTTGAAACTGCTTTTCTTTTATTTGTAAAATTTGCATTTCCATTCCTTTGTTTTAGAAATGCATGGCATTGAATAGTTAGTGTTCTTGGTACTATTTGTTTGGCATTAAGTTTTTAAAGTAAAAACTTGACCCATGAATAGCCAGCCTCTATGTTGCATTAAAAATTGGGTGCTGTGTGGAAAAATCAGCAACATTGTATTTTAGTTATTTAATGTTAGGTGAGCTTCCATTGGTGTTTTGTAATTAAAAGAATTACACATGTGTATCTGAGGTCTGTTGCATTTTGTTTTACTTATACAAACAAATATTTTATACTCCAAAGAAATGTACTCAAGTAGATGTGATTGTGACATAGTGATATGTTGATTAAAAAATTAATACAAAAACTACATAGTAGTCTGTATTCTGTATTATTACTACTAGAAAAATAGAATAAATAACTACAATAGATTCATATGTATGTGGATACTGGGCTACTATGATGGAATCCAAAGCAAGAATAAGTACATTCAGATATATAATTTATTGTGCAAATACTAAAAGGAATGCTACAACGAGTTACAGCAGAGCAGCTATGTAGCCAAATGATTTGAGGCAGAAGAAGTGTTTCACAGATCTCCAAAGGTAAACTTATTGGGCCAGTGTGATATGATACTGAGTAGGGCTGTGCGATATGACCAAAATCTCATATCCCGATATAAAACATGTACCGTCGGATAACGATATAAATCACCAGATTTTAACATTTTCTGTAAATTCAGTGAATCTCGGGCAGCTCGACTTGCGTGAAGCGTTTCCAGCTGGGCGTTGTGTACCTGGAGTCGAGTGTTTAACAGATGCATGAAACTATACATTTTTAGACATAAGTTGTAACGGCCGCCGTTTTCTTTGTGAGTATTTATTACACAGCGTGCTGCGGGTAAAAGGCTGTTCTAACGTTTGAGTCTAAGGTTTGTTTTTTAGCACCCGACGGCAATTTTTTGCTTCTCATCCGTAAATACTCCGCATACGCTTTCATTTTGAAAAGTCTCATCAGGATCTTGAGCTTTATTGTGAAAGGTTTATGTGGAAAATAAACAAGCGGACACCCGATGGTTTTACCGTCATTGTTGCTAACGACAACTATAAAAACAGGCGCTTGTCCGTCTGTAGTGTGGTTATATTAAATATAAGAGAAAGAGAGAACTTTAAGAAATTAATATAGCCACTACAGTGACCATCAAAACGATGAAAAAATATTGCCGTAAACAGTTTATTTTGCGACACCACGAAACAAACGATAGCGTAAAATGAAAAGATAGATGTTTTTATATCGTCATCCGATATATATCGTTATATCAAACAGCCCTAATACTGAGATACAATATGTGAAATCTACCATACTGTGGTGGTAAATTAGGCATAACAGGGTTAGGAGTGGAAATAAAGCAAAAGAGGACTTGATGAGAAGTGACTTAATTTAAAACATCATCTATGTGCCAAAAAGACAAACAGTTTCTTGTATCCCAACGGATATGTTCAATCATGACACCATTTATCATCATCATCATCATAAGCCCCTACATTCTCTTCTTCTTGTAACAGAAACTTAAAAACACTTCTAAAATGGTCTTTTCTTGATTGTCCATGTTTTTAGGAGTTTTTCTTTGTAATATGGCCACTCATCTGCTCAATCAACCTCTGTGTTGCTAAAGAAGGAGAGGGCGTATAGTCCAGGAAGACAGAAAATATACATTCAAGAATATAAATTTCACTTAAATTTATTTTCATTATATTCTTCTGCATTTTTATCCCCATGCTTCTAAAACTTTCCATGGAAACTATAATTTAAATCTTGGCACTACAAAAGCTAAGAAACATCATCTTTATTCAAATTATCTGCATACAGGTTTTGGATTACCCTTGGCCATTAATTTGGTTACAGTTCAAAAGCCCTGAAACACCAAGGGAATTCTGTAATGATTTGGCTTGCATGTGTTTGTCTTCTCGACAATCTCAGCAGAACTCAAAAACTCAACAAAAAAATAAAATTGTTGCACATTGTTTTTCACATATAATGACCCCTGAGACTGTAGTTATACCAGTTATACTGTATAGAATTATGTACCACATGGAGCAGTTTTCAGTCTCTCTTTGTATATTCTTCAAAAGGAAAACAAGGAGGATAAATAAGTGCTTTGTAATTATATGAAGTACACTTCTTTGGATCTTCCGTGTACTAGTTTCACTATAGACCTCTTCAGACCTGCACTCCTTTCTATTTATCTGATGGCATCTTAATGTGTCAACTTCATGTGTGGTTGCCAATCTTGGTCACTTTTTTGTAAAAGTCACAATGGCAAGTTTACCAAGTCAGAAAAAGTAATATTTACATATCACTTTTAACACATCATAATTCTGAATGCATGTCTTAAGTTAAGTGGGAAAACATGCACAAAATTATAATTACACAGTACTGTTGCATCTCTGCAGCATCTTGACTTGTTGGACTCATGAAAGATGAATGAAGATTTTAACTGTTTCAACTGGTTCATCTGTTCACTCTGTTTTTTTGTTTGTTTGTGTTTTTTGGCCCTACATTGTGGTAGTATTGAACCACATAAAACTAAAGTATTTTTCTTGCATTTCCTCACCCATCCTGATGTAGGAGACTATTTCACGGTGAGTTGCTATGAGTATATTGCAAAGAATTTAATTTGACTAAGAATCCATGTATTTTCATTGTTTTAACTAACCTCTTGCACACATTTACATACTTCTATGGAAAATTATAAGTGAATCACCACTTATGCCAAAGTCTGGAAACACCAAACCCTGTTTATTCAAATTATGTTCTCACATCAACAGGCTTTGCATGCCAGGAAGGTACTCATAGCCATCATTTGGTTGCAGTTCAGCACATTTTTTCCCACTTATATTATAAAAGATGCAGCTCCAACTTTACATGTTAAATAATCTTCAAGAACTAGACA
The DNA here is from genome assembly GCF_036321145.2 of Pelmatolapia mariae. Taxonomy (NCBI): domain Eukaryota; kingdom Metazoa; phylum Chordata; class Actinopteri; order Cichliformes; family Cichlidae; genus Pelmatolapia; species Pelmatolapia mariae. The sequence continues at coordinate 31,134,399 of NC_086232.1, read as the reverse complement.
AGGTTTGTACTTTCAATTATTTATACTTATCAGTCTTTCTAGAAAGCAACTAGAAACAAATAAACTTCTTTATATGTGGCTTCCATCCTGCAATTTCTGCATTTTCTTTCAATTTGTAAAATGATCTTGAGCAGTCGTTCTCTTGGATTTTCTAAAGTTCTTTCAAAAATATTCCTTGAACATTGGCTTCCTTTTCACTTATTTTCAGTCCAGTACTTGCACCTGACCATATTCAGAAATATGTTTTTTGTTTGTTAAGCCAAATACTGACCTATAAATGAATAAAGCATGAAAAAGGGTTGTGTTGCTTTTACAAAACCAGTGTTGGTGTAATCACATTACATTTTCGATTCATACTGTAATTCAGTAATCACATTATGTTGTCGAGATATGTCGTTACTTGTGTTATCATAGGGATTTGTATCATAGGGACTGTAGCCTAAGGTTTATGTTTTTAATTAGTAATTATGTGATAATGAGTTTCTGGTTTTATTACAAGGTAGCAAGAAAGTAATGTTATGAGTAGTGTAACATATGACTTTCTCTGGTGAGTAATTAAGTGACTTACTGCACTACTTTTAGAGTAACAAGTAATTTGCAATGTATTACTTTTTGAGTAACGGTCCCTACACTGTACAACCAACAACTTGACAATGAAGCAATTTTTAATTGGATGTTTAGGAATTTTGTTACTAACAGCCTGTTACAAAACTCTCTCATTCAGTTACAGGAAATCCACATAAAATGTAGGATAAAATGGCATGAAATGACTCAAATAGTATTTTTGCACCAAACAACTATTAGCTAAAAATGTGGCATATTTCAGCATGGTTTTCCAAGTAAAAAAAAAAGACTCTTAGGAACCTGGACAAATGGAGGACAAAAGAAGAAAGAGAAGGCCTAAAAAAACTATCAAAAGCAGGTGAACAGTATCTGAAAGTCGCATCCTTAAGAAATAGGTCCAATAAAGACCAAACATAGGTCGTGAGTGATATATCTGTCCCTTCAATTGACTCATCTATGATCAATTGCCTCATCAGAAACGGTCTCAGTTGAACGGTACCTGTCACAGCTGGGCAGCCGGTGTGTTTGCAGAGCAGACCCATGAGCAGACACAAAAGAGACAAAAACTAAGGCATAACGAAAAGCGAGCCGTTTATTTGGCTGAATACCAAAGACAGAAAAACAAGATGAGGTGAGACAAGGGCAAAACTAAACTAAAACCTAAACTGGGAAAGAACTAAACTAACTATGAAAACAATGACACGAGACAACATGAAAACTAAACAGGAGCATGCAAAACTGTGAATGTGGAGTAAACTAAACATGACTTGAGCATGAACAAGACTTTATGACCTGACCTGATGTGACATGAAATAAACAGACGGACCAACAAAGAACAGAGGAAGACAGAGGACTTAAATACAGAGGAGGGTAATGAGGGAAGAGGAAACACCTGGGAAAACACAGCTCACACAAATGAACATGACGCCACAGAGGAAGCAAAACTAAACACACTGAACATGGAAACACAGGACTTTCAAAATAAAACAGGAAACATAATGGAACATAGACATAATAACACAAGCTTGACAACTGGAACATGCAGATATGAAATACCCGAGGATACATGGAACACAGGGAGAGACTAAAGCACTGGCATAACTGAAAGTAAAACACAGAGGACAAGACAGACTACACAGAGAACAGGAAAAGACTCATAAATCAGGAGACATAGAATAAACATAAACTAGACTAAAACTCAACTAAGACAAACTAATAATACCACTAGAACTTTACATATTTCAATATAACATAAGAAATCAAAATAAACTGAAAATGCTAGGTCACAGACCCGACCCCCTCACAGGTGACTATAATAGTTTGGAGCAGTAGTTAATCTGGTTGTGTTGGGGATATTGTAAAAATTGATGCTTCATATGTTCATGTTTGGCTTTTGCAGTAAGAAGTACTTTGTGTAGCAATGCAGCCAAAGACGACATAAAACCAGAATTTTGATTTTTATGTCTTATACTACAAGTCAGCAACATATTTCATATTTAATAATAAGAATGTTGAAAAAACATTTCACTGTTCAATATTTCTGATTTCCTCTTTTAGGAAATATTCAACACTTACCAATGAGTGGAAGAAACTTCACATTTTCTGAGTGTGGTTCCTGTCTGGAGTCTCCCATTTTTCTTCCTGCAGTTCTGCCTTATGTCTTGATCTCTCTACCTGTCAATAGCTGGGTGCTATGGCTGATGGCATCATCTGACATCTTCTGGACTGACCGGATGGAAGTCTTTGAGTTCCATCTGGTCCTCTCAGAGATGATTTTTGGTGTACTGGGAACATCTTTAATGATTATTGGCTTTCACTTCTATATTGAAATGGCACAAACCGTGACAAAACTCATCAATGAGATATTTACAGCCAGGATTCTTTTTCAGAGTGGTGTCTGTATATAGCGCTATTTTGCAGTGGTGCATCCTGTGTTGTATCTTAGGTATAAACCCTTGAGATACAGGATGAGCTTTAATTGTTTTTTTCTGGCTCTACAGCATCTTATTTGCTGTGGTTCAAATGTTCTTTTGCAATCGCATAATGATGCGCATTTACCTATCGTGTTTCTTTGTAGATTTTAGTATCAGCTTTTTCTGCTATGTATCAGTTCTTAAAGCACTGAAGTGGCCCTCACCAGGGGATGGTGGGAAGGAGAGATCTAACTTAGTCAAAAGAAGGGCTTTCAATATAATCTTGATCCTACAGGTGATTACAGTTATTGGTCATTTACCACTGATTACTATATCCTACATGTCTTGGAACAGAGTTTGGGATACACTGTGTATCTGGAAGCCCTTAAGTTATGTTCTAATGATTTGGTTTGGAGGCTCTTATCCTGTCTTCTACCTCCACAGAGCTGGAAAACTCACAAAGTGCTTTTGAGTGTAACTACACTACACTTTTTCCCCTGTTAATATGCAAGACATTGGGTAGTTAACAGCCTCTGTACAATTTTTTTAGGGCCATATCACCTGTGTGTGTGTGTGTATGTGTTCCTGTCTAGCTATCTTTGTGAGGACCGAAATCTGCATTCTACTATATTGTGAGAACCAACAGTCACTTGTGAGGACACACTCACTGGTCCTCACAAGTTTGAAGGCCTTTTTGAGGCTCAAAATGTGGTTTTAGTGTCGGGGTTACAATTGGGTTATGGTTAGGTTTAGGGTAAGGGTTAGGGTTAGACATTCATTTTTAATTGTTAGGGTTAGGGTAAGGGGCTAGGGAAACCATTATGTCAATGAAGATCCTCACTAAGATAGCTGAATGGGCTTGTGTGTGTGTGTGTGTGTGTGTGTGTGTGTGCGTGTGTGTGTGTGTGTGTGTGTGTGTGTGTGTGTGTGTTTGGAATGTGTTGCATTTGTATGGATTTGTATTTGTTTGCTATTCAAACATTTAAATGACTAGCACATTACTCAATATTGCTTTTATTTAACACACAGGCATACTCTTCTAGAAACATGCTGTAATATATACATATTTTACATATCACTTATATTGCATTTGTATTGTACGTATTATAACTTCCTGAGTACTATATGTTCCAATTGTGATATAAAGGATCCTACAGACTTTTTGTTTGTTTGTTTTCTAATGTTACATTACAGGACATGTAAAACAAAGAACTATTTTCCCATGTATGATCAAATTTTGCATTTTAGATATTTATTTAGATATTTGCAATCACTTCTTTTAAATTACATTTCCATTCACGGTGCAAATGGGCATTCTTTATTCATTAAACTTAAAAAGACAAAACATAGTGAAAAGAGATGTAATAGGAGGATTTAAGGTCCCATTATGATTACAAAGAAAGTTTAAAAAAAACTGTTTAAGTAATTTATATGTTTAGCTTCATCAGTACCAGAATCTAACTCTTTGTTCTTCGCTGCTTGGTGTTTTTTGTTTTTTTGTTTTTATTAATAATCAAATAGTGTTGCACTGTGTTCTTTCATGCCTATTGCATTTTTCTAAATAAACTGTTAAAAACTGTTAATTTCATACTATGAAACTATGATGAAAATAATGGGCACTGATTGGTCATGTAACAAAGGCACTGAAATATAAAATGAAAAGCTCGCAGAGCAGCTACTGAGATAGCGTCATTCTTGATACCAGCTATGTTTTTATCCTTTGCATTATGATTAACAGAGCATAGCAATGTATCATAGTATTCACACTAATGGCTATATATTTAGTAAGGCACAGTGTATAGCAAAGCAGAGTAACAATATGAAGCATGTAGTTTCTTTTTTGGTTCCAGCAGAAAATACACAGAACACTTTTACTTGTACATGCTGTATAAATCATGAAATTCCCACTTTGTTTTGTCTAACTAAATAAAACAGGCATTAACTTCTGTTTAGTACCCCTAACTAAGTTATTGGTGAAACATAATAATGGCTAGCAGTGTTATGCCTCTTTCACTTTGTCTTCATAACTGCCGCTGCCCTTGTAAGCTGCCACATAACCACTGGTGTCTGGGATGTCCTCACGCCCAGCCTTTCCTTTGCCTTTTCCTGTGTCATCAAACCGCTCCTTGTGTGAACCAGTGTACTTGGAGGTGTCAGTCAGTCTGTCCACTGCTCCTGCCTTGGCAGCTTTCTGAAAATAATGGAAGACAGAATACTGATATAGTAAACTGAGTTTTTTTTTTTTTTTCCCCTTTTAACCTAGTAAAACAAAAATTCTGTATTGTAGTGTCTCTTTAAAGATGCAATGTGTTGTATCTAGAGTTTCTTTGGAAATCCAGTTATATATCCAAAATAACACACTGACAGTCAACTATTTTTTTCTGATTTGTGACCTAAACAGTTGCACAAAGATTTAGTCATCAAAAACAAAAAAAGGTAGCACTTTCTATTCCAGCTCAGTAATAAAGTGGTAACAGTGGGGTAACAAGGTGGAAACAAGAACATAATAATGTGGTCATTTCTACATTATTACTACTCAATTACCAAGATAATAACCAATTACTATCCTAGTAATATCATGGTAGCATCATTATTACCTTATTACCAAGGTGTATTTCCACAATCTTGCCCCCAGTTTTTGGGCACTTATTATCCAATTACATAAATTTCAGTGTAATATTACTCAACTGTAACCACTGCTGCTATCATGATATTACTTGGAATTTAAGTGGTTATTAGTTTGATAATTGAGTTGTAATAAGGTAGCAATTACCACATTATTACTGTCTTGTTTACACCTTGCTACCCTACTGTTACCACTGTATTACCAAGCTGTAATAGGAAGTGCAACACAAAAGAACAAAACATGTTAATACATTAATCTCACTTAAACAAATTTTACCTAAGATGATCTATTTTAAAGTTTAAATTTAATTGTATGGTTGAGGGTCAATCAAACTACTACTACATATATAAGTTTAAAGGGATGCATAAGTGTAGTACCTGGTTGCTGCCGACTTCTAAGCAGTGAATTTTGAGTTTATTATGGTTATGACTTAATACTCACAGTAACACCAATGTTGGCAGGTTCTTTCCCAACTATGAGACCATAAAGCTGCTGAAGTGACTCTTCCTTGTTCTTGCCTTTAAAACGTTTGGGAGCCATCTCTGTCAGGGCCTGGTTAAACTGCTCAAATGTGATTACACGAGCTGACTTTGCCCTGAGGAAACACAGAGTGTTGCCAACTATATTTTGAGAGAAATAACAAAATTAATAATATAATGTCTCTATTTGTATATAAATATACACTGCTCAAAATAATGAACAGAAAACTTTTTAATCAGTTTATGGCATCAGGTCAATTACATACCAGGATATTAATCTGGTCAGTTAAGCAGCAGAGGTTGTTGTTAATTAGTTTCAGCTGCTCTGGTGTTGATGAAATTAACAACAGGTGCACTAGATGGGTAACAATGACACAACCCACAAAACTGGAATGGCTTTTCAGGTGGACACCTCTGACATTTTTCCCCTCGTCATCTTTTTTTGATTTTTGTTTCACTAGTTTTCCATTTGGCTAAGGTCAGGGTCACTACTGGTAGCATGATATCTAGAGCCTACAGAGATTCCAGGGGTACTCCAACTCCTCCAGGATCACACATCAATACCTGCCTATCTGACCAAACAATCAGAAATAGTCTTCATGAGATCGAAGAGGAACCATGAGAGGAAACAACATCCTCTAGTGACCCCTGTGTGCACTGTCTGTCACCTTAGAGCCTAATTGGTATTTCCAGTACAATACCAGGATTGGCAGGTCTACCACTGGCACCCTGTGCACACCTTTCCTTTGTTGTCTGTGAAGGTTCTCAGTCATCCAGGTCATCGTAGTCAAAGGAGTTTGCAAAGAAAAGCGTCTGCACTTCTTTAAGTTGCTTGAAGACGTTTCACCTCTCATCCGAGAAGCTTCTTCAGAACTGAAGAAGCTTCTCGGATGAGAGGTGAAACGTCTTCAAGCAACTTTCCTTTGTTGGCAAGTATTTGCTCAGAATAATAATAATAATGGATTGCATTTATATAGCGCTTTTCTAGGCACCCAAAGCGCTTTACAATTCCACTATTCATTCACTCTCACATTCACACACTGGTGGAGGCAAGATACAGTTGTAGCCACAGCTGCCCTGGGGCAGACTGACAAAAGCGAAGCTGCCATATCGCACCATCGGCCCCTCTGGCCAACACCAGTAGGGTAAAGTGTCTTGCCCAAGGACACAACAACCAAGACAGAGAGAGCAGGGGGATCGAACCGGCAACCTTCCGGTTACAGATGAGCGTCCCAATCCCCTGAGCCATGGTCGCCCTCAGAGGTGGTCGTTTGTTGGGGTTTTCTCTGTAGTATTGTAGGATCTCTACCTTACGATATAAAACTTGCCTTAAGGCAACTTCTGTTGTGATTTAGCGTTATATAAATAAAACTGAATTGAATTAACATCACTCAGCATGATTGCTTTAGTGGAGGATCAGTGATTGTCTGATCTACGGATGTGGCGCAAAGACCTCGAGCATATAACCCCAGTGTTGGCCTCTCCATGCTGGCTTCCTGTTCCTTACAGGATCCAATTTAAAATTATACTTTTTGCTTTTAAATCACTAAACGGCCAAGCCACCTCTAAGTTCCTATTTATTTATGCTCCAGAAAGAACCATGAAGTCCAATTCAAAACTAATGTTATCCAATCCACAGTCTACACATAAATCTCATGGCAACAGAGCCTTCTCTGTGGCACGTCGCAGACTTTGTAATAGTCTGCCTCTAAATATAAGATATGCACAAACAATGGAACATTTTAAATCTTTAAAGACCCATTTTTATGGACTGGCTTTTAGCTCACATTGACCCAAATATTTTTTTTTTTTTTTTTAACCACCTTAGCTGTTGTTGTTTTAGTTGCATTTATTGTCTTACTGTTTTATTCCTTTTCTTTCATATTTTATTGCATCATTGTCATGCATTTTACTTATTTTAGTTACATTTTAGTTTTTAATGCGCCTTGTGCAGCATGAGCTGTTGGAAATGTGCTATATAAATAAACTTGACCTTGACCTCTACAGAGTAGGCAACAGCACCCTGACTGCCATTAGGTATCGAGGTGAAATCCTTGGACCCACTGTCACACACAATGCTCGGTCTCATGTGGTGAAGGTATGCAGGCAGTTCCTGGAGAATGAAGGAATCGATACCACTGACTGGACCTCACACTCTCCTAACTTAAATCCAATAGAGCACCTCTGGGACATTATGTTTCTGTCCATCCAATGCTCTCTGGTTGGACCTCACACTGTCCAAGAGCTCAGTGATGCCTTGGTCCAGATCTCGGAGCAGATTCCCCAAGGATACCATTTGTTGTTCCATTAGGAGTATAGCCCAACATTGTTAGATGTGCATACAAGCACATGGGGGGACAAATAAACTACTGAGTAACGTTCTTACAGTAGTTGCTGCAATGAACTTTTGGCAAAATGGACTCAACTACTGCATCATTTTTTTTTTACCTTGACTTTCAGGGTGTCTTTGAATTCAGTCCTGTGTAGGTTGATCATTTACAAATCCACCAAATGATGTGAAATTTGATGCACTTTCAAAGTGTTCCTTTCTTTTTGAGCAGTGTATACTGTGAAGGGACAAGCAATGAGTAGATGCTACAATGCTATAATGTGATTATGAGATGTCTTAAAACCTTTGCATTTACATGAATCATGAAGTTTATTCTGTAAGGTAGTCCCAAAACAACAGAGAGCGAGTCACTAACTAAAAATTGACTGTTCAGTTACTGAAAACCAATAACCACATTGTGACACACATTCAAACCATTATGTTTTTGCTGTGCAAAGTCAAAATGAAATCTTACTTGACTTTGCTAAAAACGATGTCAACATCTGTGGTAGTCACATTCTTCCCATCAGTGATGTTGCAGTCTTTGCAGAGCTTCGCAAAATTCTTGCCGTTCATCTCCTTCCCTGTAGCTTTTGTGTCTCCATGGACTGCAAACTTCTGGAAGGAAGTCTTGACCTCTTCTAGTGACACCGAACCCTCGGCCATGCTGACAGATGAACACATGCAGTTTTTAGTCAATTCAAATACAAAAGATTGTAACACTTTGTTCTCTTGATTAAAATAATAATCTAAAAAAAGGCCCTTAAATAGTTTGGATAAAATATCCTTTGTAAAGACATTTTGTGAAAAAAAATTAAAGAAATAACTGTATGTTAACTGGCTGCTGGCCTGCCAAGACATAGCTGCCAAGATAGTGCATCTAATTTTCTCTCTGTCTTACACACACACTTTTACTGTGTATCCATCATTATGCTAGTGTGTCTAAAACTCCGCTCGAGCCCATTTAATTCAATCAACTCAATTTCCAAATGGCTTCTCTGCTGTTCAGTCTATAGTGAATGAACAAACACATTCCTTCTCCTTCTCTTCTGCCCTGTCTCTCCATCACACTCACTGACACTTACTTATTCATGAGTTAAGTGTTACCAAATGTGGCTTTTGATTGAGCTACACTGATATGAAATTTATATTAAATATTCACTGCATATAAAAATAACCATAAAAACAAATAGCACAGAAAATGTTTTAATGAACACTTTAAAACTAATGCATTTTAGTATGGCGTCATCTCAGTTTACGAATAATCCTAAAAAATAATAATAATAATAATGATGATTACCAGTGCTGGTGGGTGTAAAAATATACATCAAGCTATTATTACATGTAATCTTTCCATATATTTTTTTTCAAGATTATTTCTACTGCCCTCTCACTGCAGCACTGCAGGTACTAGATGATACAACAGTAAAGCACTAAATCACAAAAATATAAGATGTACCTGCTAAATAGAAGGATGCCGTGTGGATAGTTAGCCAAATCCGGAATTGCTAACAGCTGCTTGATCTCTTTCTCCGCTTCTGCCTCTCCTCCTTCCTGCCACTCCCAGGCTGTCTGACAGTTACGTAAAGGATGGAGGGATGCAGAGAGCCAAGGAGAAATGGAAGGGAATGGGAGGGGGGAGAGAGTACCGACAAGCACAGTCAATGACATCATGGGTGCTCAGCCTCTCTTCTGTCTGCTCACTGTCATTAGCTTCCTGCCTCTCTCACAGACTTGCTCAAGGCTTTGTTATGTTATACAACATTCTGTGGAGTTAAACCTTTACCAACATTCTCTTGTATACCTCTTGTACACAAATAAATTTTGCTGTTCAGTTCTTTACCCAAAATGATTTTTTACCATGCTCTTTTTCTGACTGGAATATTTAATTCAACTCACAGATAGATATCTGTCTTGCTCTTATCTATCTCTCAGCTAGACATTTGCTTTCTCTCTTTTGTGCTCTTGCTGTCATTTTCACAATAGCCTTCTTGTTTGAGCAAAGATGAGAGTGCCCCTTGACAGAACAAAGACCAGTGACAACATAAATCTGACACTTTACAAGAATAACTATTCTCTCTCGCAACGTCATATCAGCCACATAGAATAATGGTTCTGTATTAAATCTAATGCATAATAACGTGCCTAAAGATTCAAAACTATACCTATGTCTGGAAATTTTTTGGACAGTAGCAATTATTACTCTGTATGCCACCAAAGTTTGACACAAAAATACAATAAAAGTGCAGATGAGTAATTGCTTGAGGCTGCTGGCTTTCACTATGTGAAAGCTCATTTGATTGTTTTGGCCACTTGGAGATATCCCATAACTTCAAGGTTTAATTTTATTTTAGTCATTTCTCTTAATGTTTCACAGGCAGGCTGGGTTTATCCTAGCTATAGGCATGCCTATAGCATTAACTATGTTAGGCAGTGCTTGGTTAGACAGGCTAACACAGATAGACACACACATACATTCTCACATGCTTGGCCAATTTATAATTACTATTTGGCTTGCATGGATGTCTACAAACTGTGGGAGGAGGATAGTGTACACAGACATAACATACACACAGGGGGAAGAGAAAACATATTCAAATTCAAATAAAAAGGCCCCAATCTTACATATTTATATATATATATATTTTTTTTTTTACAATAATGATGTAAAAATTAAAGATTAATATATTGTTATGTCAGCACTGTTTTTGTTTTCTTTTAACCTTTTATTTTTGTTAATGTGCCAATGGGGGTATGTGGGAACCCACGTTTTGTATTTTGTTCACAGCAATAACAGAGAAAGCTGTTTTGACATCACACACCATCATGAAACTCAGTGCTCAGTCAAATGGAAAAGGTGCAAGGACTTTACATGTTTTGTTTAATGATCTGAGACAAAGGTCTCAAGTCTCAAATGAGTTCTTTGGTCATTGGAGACTCTCCCATGGATAATTTTTTTTTTGTCCAGTCAGATGATTCATTGATGTGTTCTTGGAGTAATTTTTGTAGGACAGTCACTCCTGGGGGGCTTTGCTACTGTTGTTTTCTTCATTTGTGGATGGTGGCTTTCGCCGTCTCTCCACGGTGACACATTTGTCCATGAGTCACCATGCACAAGGTTTAGAAGTGGCCTAGAAAACCTTTCCAGATGGACAGCTGTCAATGAGTTTGGTCTCATCTGTTGTTGAGTTTCTGCAGATCCTGACATGTGTTATTTTTATTTTAGCTTTGTCTTTAACTTCTTTTTGTCCTCCACACCAAAGTGAAAGACTCATTGCCAGTTATCACAAACTCATGATTGCACTTTCTTGCATCCAAGGGTGGTATAACCAGTTATTAGGTTTCAGAAGCAATAAATTTTTTCATGTAGAGCAATTGAAAACTGCATTTTACATTTAATCTGGTTGTTTTTTTCTAATATTAAAATTAGTTTAACGGTCTGAAACATGTACAGTGGCTTGCAAAAGTATTCGGCCCCCTTGAACTTTTCCACATTTTGTCACATTACAGCCACAAACATGAATAAATTTTATTGGAATTCCACGTGAAAGACCAATACAAAGTGGTGTACACGTGAGAAGTGGAACGAAGATCATACATGATTCCAAACATTTTTTACTAATAAATAACTGAAAAGTGGGGTGTGCGTAATTATTCAGCCCCCTGAGTCAATACTTTGTAGAACCACCTTTTGCTGCAATTACAGCTGCCAGTCTTTTAGGGTATGTCTCTACCAGCTTTGCACATCTAGAAACTGAAATCCTTGCCCATTCTTCTTTGCAAAACAGCTCCAGCTCAGTCAGATTAGATGGACAGCGTTTGTGAACAGCAGTTTTCAGATCTTGCCACAAATTCTCAATTGGATTTAGATCTGGACTTTGACTGGGCCATTCTAACACATGGATATGTTTTGTTTTAAACCATTCCATTGTTGCCCTGGCTTTATGTTTAGGGTTGTTGTCCTGCTGGAAGGTGAACCTCCGCCCCAGTCTCAAGTCTTTTGCAGACTCCAAGAGGTTTTCTTCCAAGATTGCCCTGTATTTGGCTCCATCCATCTTCCCATCAACTCTGACCAGCTTCCCTGTCCCTGCTGAAGAGAAGCACCCCCAGAGCATGATGCTGCCACCACCATATTTGACAGTGGGGATGGTGTGTTCAGAGTGATGTGCAGTGTTAGTTTTCCGCCACACATAGCGTTTTGCATTTTGGCCAAAAAGTTCCATTTTGGTCTCATCTGACCAGAGCACCTTCTTCCACATGTTTGCTGTGTCCCCCACATGGCTTGTGGCAAACTGCAAACGGGACTTCTTATGGTTTTCTGTTAACAATGGCTTTCTTCTTGCCACTCTTCCATAAAGGCCAACTTTGTGCAGTGCACGACTAATAGTTGTCCTATGGACAGATTCCCCCACCTGAGCTGTAGATCTCTGCAGCTCGTCCAGAGTCACCATGGGCCTCTTGGCTGCATTTCTGATCAGCGCTCTCCTTGTTCGGCCTGTGAGTTTAGGTGGACGGCCTTGTCTTGGTAGGTTTACAGTTGTGCCATACTCCTTCCATTTCTGAATGATCACTTGAACAGCGCTCCGTGGGATGTTCAAGGCTTGGGAAATCTTTTTGTAGCCTGAGCCTGCTTTAAATTTCTCAATAACTTTATCCCTGACCTGTCTGGTGTGTTCTTTGGACTTCATGGTGTTGTTGCTCCCAATATTCTCTTAGACAACCTCTGAGGCCGTCACAGAGCAGCTGTATTTGTACTGACATTAGATTACACACAGGTGCACTCTATTTAGTCATTACCACTCATCAGGCAATGTCTATGGGCAACTGACTGCACTCAGACCAAAGGGGGCTGAATAATTACGCACACCCCACTTTTCAGTTATTTATTTGTAAAAAATGTTTGGAATCATGTATGATTTTCATTCCACTTCTCAAGTGTACACCACTTTGTATTGGTCTTTCACGTGGAATTCCAATAAAACTGTTTCATGTTTGAGGCTGTAATGTGACAAAATGTGGAAAAGTTCAAGGGGACCAAATACTTTTGCAAGCCACTGTAAGTTTGACAAAAGAATGAAATTAGGGCAGCAGTAAATACTTTTGGTGGAAATTTGACTAAATCTATTGATTTCATTAAACCATTTTAATTGAGGATGTTAGAACTTCCAAGGCTCGTTTTTATGTTCTGATAGCCAAAGGTAGAGTTTATTTTGCTGACAACTTGACCTCACTGTGTGACCTGAAATTCCTGCTTGGTAGGCCAATTCCAGTGTATAGTGAAGACCAGAGTGATTTTACTCATGCTGGGAAAGGTGTTGTGTGGGAAGACATTATCAGGTTGTTTACTGTAGAAACAAAGCCTTCCCTTTAAATGTCAGCAGAAAGCAGCAGTATCTGGTTTGAAGAAAGGTAGGATCACAGCAGGTTATCTGGATGGACGGTTTCTGGACATCATTCTGACTGACAACACTGGACTTACCAGTCCAATATTTGATGGACTTCTAGTCAACACAAAGAATTCTTAATAATTTTCCATATTGGTCTTATTGAGCATTATGGCTGATTCTGGGTTCCCATTACCACCAGAGGCTTTCTGTCTTCTATGTGCGGACACAGTGAGAGATCCAGTCACTATCCCCTGTGGTGACACTTTCTGCCTGGAGTGCATCAAGATTTACTGGGATCAGTTCGACCACATTGGTGTGTACAGCTGCCCACAGTGCCGTGCAACATTCACACCTCGGCCTGTCCTGAAGCGAAACCTGCCAGATGTATACAATGAGCCACAACGAGAGCTTCCAGAGCTTACTCCTTTCCCCTACTTGAATCGTGAAGTCTACTGTGACTTCTGCATTGGCCGTCGCAATAAAGCCGTCAAGTCTTGTCTGATGTGTTTGGCTTACTACTGTGAAACACACGTCAAGCCTCATTATGAGTCATCTACCTTCAAGCGGCACAAACTCGTAGATGAGATGGGTCATCTGGATAGGAAGATTTGCCCACAACACGAGAAAGGTTTGGAGCTGTTCTGCCGCACTGACCAGATGTGTATTTGTGTGCTGTGTACTGTCAGAGAGCACCGCAGCCACAACATTACCTCGGCAGAAGACGAACGCGTTGAGAAACAAGTGAGGTTTTTGGGGTTTTTTTGTTATCACTGAGTCTATCTCAAAATCTTTTAATACTCTTTTTATTTTGATATGAAGTTTTCATCAGTTTTTGCATACGTTAGATGATGAAAAGAGTCACTCTGGAGTCTAGAGCAGGAGTCTCAAATGAGCTATGGGTCACTGCTGTCACTGTCATCTCATTGGAGGGCCACTTTAGTGTTTGAGAATTACATAAACAAAAAAACAAACAAGAAAACACTGACAAATATGTAGTGTTTTATTTTTTTTTTTTTCAAAGTTTCAAATATTGTATAACAAGACAAAACTGCAAACGAGACCGCAAATTGTTTTCTCACTCTTAACTAACTGAAGCCTTTCATTGAACAACCAAATAAACAAACTGGTACCCTCTTTCTGGCCAGACACGTGGCAGCATTTCTGCTATAATTTTGTTCATATTTAACAAAATAAAAATACAGACACAAGTGTACACTTTAGTTTTTAACTGCTTGTGAAAATTGTTTTGTTTACAAATAACTCTCTCACTGAACTAACACAGCCAATCCCTCAACATGTTTGCACTCTCTGCTCATATTGCCTTCATATTAAATCATTTTTTGCCCTTTAAATACCTTATTTTAACATTACACTTAACAACATATAAATCCGCCCTAACGAAAAAAAGTAACTTCAAAGGCCAAATTGCATTATATTTCTTCACGTCAATATACGGGCCACAAGTAGGGGTGACGTGGGCCACAAGAGGCCCTCGGGCCGAAAGTTTGAGACCCCTGCTCTAGAGTGATAAAATCCTGTATTCTTGTCTTTTATCAGAAAGTCCTGGTGGTCACCCAAACTGAGGTCCAGCACATCATTCAAGAGAGGATGAAGGAGCTCCAGGAACTTAAGCATAATATTGATGTTCTAAAAGTAAGATCATAGCCCAGTCCAGCATAAATTACTTTTCTTCCTAAATAAATTTGACATGGTCTCATTTTTTTACAGAACTGTTACATGTTATTACCACTATATAAAGGAACCCATTGGTAATATCAAGGATGACCATTGTAACTAAAAGCTCCTGGAAAAAACTGTCTTTACTTTTCAGAGTGCAGCCCAGCGAGCACAGGCAGAAAGTGACAAGACCTTCCATGAAATGCTGCAGGCGGTGGAACGCTGGAAGTCTGAAATCAATCAGATGATAATGGCCAACATGCAATCAGCAATGTCACAGGCTGAGGGCTATGTGGATCGTCTGGAGCAGGAGATAATGGAGCTACAACGTCAAGATGCAGAATTACGGCAGATCCTCGAGACGGAGGACAACATTTACTTCTTGCAGGTGCTGGAAGATCAGACAAAGCTGCAACAATTCATCTCTGTCTTTCTTGCTTTGTAATGTAGCACAGAAAAAACAGTTAATGTACTTATCACTTCCAGCGCCTGTTGCTATAGCATACTCAGTATTTCTTGCTACCTCGTTACACTGACTAACACAAAACAAGACCACGACTTCTTTATGTATGTATTTATGTTTTTAGTAAAAAATCATTACACTTCTTTTTCTTGATAAAACAGAGTTTCCCAACCCTGTGTGTTGCTCCTGAGGCCATGGTCCCCAAAGTGCTAATTAACCCTCAGTTCTCCTTTGGAGAGATGAGCAAAACGGCCAGTGACATGAAAGAAAATCTGGATGACATCTGTAAAAAGGAAATAGGCAAACTCTCCAAGACAGGTTTGTTCCAGTAGTCATTGTTAACACTTCAATTACCTTTTACTGGCTCACTAGTTTTTGCTGCAATCTAAATATAAATGAATTTATATTTTTACAGTGAGTGAAACTCCTGTGTACATACTGTTGCCAAGAAATGGAAGCAAACGACTCAAAGGTAAGTGAGCTGAATAATTTCATTAGTACTATTTTGTACATGACATGCAATTTTTTAAACATAATATTGTTGCACATTTTATAACACATGTTATGTTTTTATATTCAAACAGTTCCTTCGAATGTAAATTTTCAGGAGCCAAAAAACAGAACAGACTTCCTGAGATGTAAGCAAATTTTATGGTTCAGAATTAGTACTCAAGAGCAACGTTTTAATATTATCTAAACAGAAGACATTTATAAATGTATGTTGTGGCTGTGTTTTCAGATGCCTGCAAGCTATCCTTTGATCCTAACACAGTTTATAAAGAGCTGGTTTTGACAGATGGGAATCAGAAGGTCACCCGGAAGAAAACAACCCAGTTTTACCCAGATCATCCAGATCGCTTTGATGGCTACTCCCAAGTTCTGTGCAAGGAGCCTCTCGCTGGTTTCAGGTTTTACTGGGAAGCTGAATGGAGCGGAGAATTTTCCATAGGGGTCGCTTCCAGGAGCATCAGCCGTAAAGGGAAGAATTCACAGAGCCTGCTTGGCTACAATGACAAGTCTTGGAGTCTCCTTTGCTCAGACTCTGGTTACTCTGCCTGGCACAACAAAGTAGACAGAGACCTTCCTGGTGCTCCCAGGGCTACACGCATTGGTGTGTACCTAGATTATCCTGGAAACACAGTGACCTTTTACTCAGTGTCAGGCACTATGACACCTATCCACAGATTCAAAGCTCAGTTTACCGAGCCTTTGTATGCTGGCTTTGGTGTAGGGTCCTCAGTTACCCTCTGCCAGCTAAAACAGCCTTATTAACTAAAAAGTGCAAAAATTACCTATTACCAGTAAAGAATTTACACCGATACAATATGTAAATAATAATGACATACATTGCAAAATACAATATACTACCAGTTATACTAGCAAAATACACAGGATACAACAACAAAATTTACACCAGGAAAACATGTTAGTAACTTATTAGTAAACAGTTGTCTGTTTACAACAAATATGGACCAAGTTTGGGGCAACGGGGTCAAATTATCTCTGACCACACCCAGCCACAATCTTTCCTCTGGCTTAGTTTGGTCAGAAGGTGATCTTTTGCACATGTAAACTGATATCACTGGAGTCGTGGATACATCTCAAAATCACTCCTGCAAAGTAAGAAATTGAACCACTGATCAGCAGGGGACGTTAAATTACTCTGAATTATAAATGCGTTTTAAGGTAAAACCTTCTAGAATTAATGTATTAACTGAAGAAATGCTATAAATCTACAAATATTTGCTTAGAGAAAAATACTAGGGTTAGGTAATAATAATAAAAAATCTGAATTTGTCATTTGCTAATATTAAGGGCAGTCTGTCAGTCATTAAAAAAGACATATACACATGTCCTAAGCATAGCATGTGCTACATTTTGTGTTATAACAGCCTGTATTATTATTTGGTATTCATTGCTGTATGTAAAAACAATCAATTTTACATTATATCTGGCGAAAGTGCTGTGTCTTTGTTATTGTTTTGTTTCTGTTTGTTTGTTTGTTTTCTAATATCTTCTTAATAATTTATTATCTGCTCATGGAATTTCAAATGGACACTTTGTTTTCTCTGTTTTCCAGTAGATCTAACCAGCCAAACCAGTTAATCTAGCATCAAGGGATGCTAACAACTGAAGTACCAGTTTGGAAATGAATGAAATATTTGTTTTCGTTTCGAACAATATGCAAGTCATTTGTAAATGTCCTCTTAGATAACATTAATTACATAAATAATAATGTTTTGAGAGGAAATATGTTAATTAATATGTTGCATCATACAACATCTCTTACAGCAGTTTTTCATGTGGTTTACAGGGACCTCATTCAGTAAACAAAAAGCCTATTTCTTTTTCCTCTTTTCTCTCTGTTGCTCTCTTTGGCTTTTTCTGGTCAAGGATCTGAGTGGCAGGAGAACATTATCAACAGGGGAAAAAAAGAAAGATAAACTTTCTCATTTAATAATAATGATTACCTTTATTGTTCACTGTATAATTTTTTTAAGCTATTACCTTTAACTTCCAATGTGGGTCATAGGACAGGCATTCCATTTGCTTAGATGATTTGCATGCCAAATTACCCAAAGGTACAACACTGCTTTGAAAGTTTCCCACAAAACAGACATGAAGCACAGCCATATCCCCATATGCAAATGTTCAAGCGTTAGAGGCAATCAGTCATCACACTACTGTAGAAGTGTTATCAAATGCTACACTGTACACATTTAGTCTAATAATATTTTTGGTCTTATTACAAACTTAACTGCTATAGTAACTGCAGACAGTATTGCAGTATTGTATGCATAACATGTTTATTGTGTGCTGCAGTGTAAAACCTTACAAAAAAGTGCATTACAAATCCTGGGTCAGGATTTGTAATTTCAAATGACATCTGGTATCAGCAGTGTGCCTTTCAGTGGAGAATTTCTAGTTCTAATATATGGAGATGTTTTGGATGGAAGAGTCTCTGTAAGTTTTTTATTACACCTGCACAAAGTAAACACTATTCTAATCACTTTAGCTGCTGGAGAAACTGTGGGGCCCAAGGAATAAAACACTTCCACTTGTTTTGGTCTTGCCCATTGATCAACACTTTTTGGGTATCGATTCACTCCGAGTTACAGACCATTTTTAGTATGCAACTCCCCTTTAATTGGGATGAACTTTTGTTTGGATATTTTTACTCAGTGAATGTAGATAAAATGTCCAAGCTGTTATATGGTATTCTGAGTCTGGCTGCCCGAAAGACTATTACTAAGAAATGGCTAAGCGTGAAAATTCCATCACTAAATGACTGGCATGAGACTGTTTATGGGTTGTTTAAAATGGAAAGAATTACCTTCTCTAACAGATTTCAATATGACATATTTATTGAGATTTGGGATAAATGGAAACATTATATTTTGACAAGGAGACCCAATTTTGTTTGAATCTCTGTAATTCTGTATGCCATATTTGTATGCCATACACAAACTGCTATGTGTATATATGCGTATGTGTGTATGTATGTATTAGGGGTGCAACGATACTCGTATCGATATTGAACCGTTCGATACAGTGCTTTCGGTTCGGTAAGCATGTGTATCGAACAATACAAAATTTTTAATTTATTTTATCAACTTTTCTTCTGACGATGCTGTGGATCTGCGTTTGACTACTCCGCCTAGGCTGCACTGTCGAGCGCAGATCCACTGAGCGCAGCGCAAGCTAGCAAGACAGAAGCTTAGCTCGTTGCAGCATGGCAAATTGAACCTCCCCCACCCTCATTCAGATCTGGCCTTTGGAACTATTTTGGTCTTCATGTGAAGTATGACCCTGAAGGTAAGCGCATCATGGACAAAAGTAAAACAGTATGTCAGATGTGCCACGCAATGCTCAATTACATGGGTGGGAACTACTGCGTTAGCGCAGTTTGCTCGTTAACGTGTTGACGCCGTCCAGCCCCACGCACGGGGCGATCCACGGTAGCTCGTTAACGGAGATTTGCCGTGTTGTGGCGTTAATGCCATTTCAGATTAACGCTGACAGCACTAGTGGGAACACAATGAATATGACTGCACATTTACTCCGACATCATCCTAGTGCAAAGACAAGTGGAAGCAGACAAAAACAACAAGCACGCATGCTACAAACTTTACCCGAGTCATTTAGACAGCCGTTAGCACATGATTCTCCTTATATAATATAGCCCAAAAGAAGCTATAGTATAGCTTTTATTTTGGAAAGAGCCATTTCTCTGTAATAAACTCTCTTTTCCAAAGATGAGGGATTTCTCGATCAGATATTTATTTTTTTATTACTTTGTCGTTTCAGCAACATTAAATTTAAAAACTGTACTTTTGAGTTAAAATATATATTTATCATTTTAATAAATGACAAATTAAAAAAGCATGAACATTTTTTGTATCGAAAAAATATCGAACCGTGACACCAAAGTATCGAACCGAACCATGAATTTTGTGTATCGTTGCACCCCTAGTGTGTATGTATAGGCGTATATATATATGTGTATGTGTATATATATATATATATATATATATATATATATTAATTAACTAGATGGTACACCCGTTTGTTTATTTTCGATTACTTGTTTATTTCGGTTTATTTGTGTTCTTATAGGTTGTTTTGTATTACGTTCCTTATTTAAAAAATCTATTTTTCTTTGTTTCTGTGAAATTCTAAATTAAGAAAAAACAAAAAAAACCAAATCCTGGGTCAGGATGAAGTGGTCGTGGGTTTCTGCAGACATGCCAAATTAAATTAGATAGTCTGAATGCATACAATGCAGTCAACAATATCCTGGGTCTTCCTTTAAATGTACATGTTATTTGACAAATATCAAAATGAGACAGAGGCACTTTGACACCATGTTCTTCTAAGATATATCTAAGATATATCTAAGATATATTTTGTCTTTATTCCTTCATTCTACATCATTTATGTAAAACTGACATTACTAGGCTGATTCAAAGCATTCATTTTCCCATTGGTCTTCTGACTTAATCTATATTGAGTGTTATGTTAACATTGTCCACCTTGTTATGTTGCTTGTACAGAGTGGTGCATAGTTGTTTGCTTGGCTGATTGCCTCTGTTTCTTGCATGTACTCTATGTACACATTTTCAAACCCTTTGCATGTTTATGTGTTGTTGTTTTTTCTTTCAAAATGTGTTTTTGTTCTTTGTAATGCTATTCTGTAGCCTCACAGCTATCAGGGCTCTGAAACATTTTGGGCCAAATGAAAGCACTTCAGAGAGGAAGAACAATAATACACTGAAGAGATGAAGAGATAATTTCCATGGCCATTAATTTATTTTTATATGTTGCTCCTTTCCCATTGCATTGTTTCATTGCTGATGTTCCTAGTGCCTTTAACATTTGCATAAGCTTATTTTTAATAACTGGGTTTCTACAGCTCCTTCTCTAAATTTGCGGGAATGGAAAATTCTTCTGTTTTAGGAGCTTTAATTATTTTTAACAACATAAATTCATACACATGACTGTGAGTGATCTAAATATTTCAGTATGAAGTAAACTTTTTTGTTTTTGTTGTTGTTGTATTTCGGTGTCTTTTTAAAAATAAAATTGCTGTAAAATCTGCAAATGTTAATGATTCAAAAATGGTAAGAGCAGGAGTGTAATAAGAAGGAATATACTTATACTTTGTCGCACACAGTTGTGAAAAGGAGTTAGTTTATAATGGTTATTCAAATGGTACTCCATTGTATTTTCACTAATAGAGTCCTAACTATTCGTCATTTGGCTTCAAATGGAAAGTGGAATGCTTTTTTTAACTTTGAAAACTAAGTTAAAATAACATAAATGACATGGATTTTCTACTCATGAGTTTGCATGCAACAAAGTGTGCCAACGTAAGGCAATCTATCTCCTTTCTTTTTTCTTTTTTATCATTGTTTTGTGACTGTTTGTTTCTGAAAGGTGATGTTTCTAATGTAATGCCATACAAAAATGAAAAACAAATGGAAGTATATTTGTGTTATGGCCACTTGATGGCACTGTTTCTAAACTGCCAGTACACTGATACATGGCTCTTTTTTTCTAGGCTTCAACATCACCCTAACTAAAGAATCACAATCTGCACATATAAACATAACCCTTATTTAGTCTGCTTTACATATAAAACAATGACATTCTGACAGGAAAAGCTGAAAGCTCTACTTATTTTATAGGAGAGTGTAGCTGTCTCTGCTTTGTGGGTGTTTCCATCTCCAATTAACAATGACCTAAGCTTGGCAAGCTGAGAAGCCAGAAGCTTTTTTTCTTGTTTATGCATGCACAGTGTGGATAAACCTGTGGTCTTTCATAGTAAACTGATGGAAGCCCAGCATGTAAGGCAAGCTGCCACTGGATCTACTTTTATTCTTACTCTTGCTGAAGTAATGACCTCACAGCCCCTTGTTCGCCACTGGTGCTAGTTTCAGTCATTGTGCAAAGGTACTGTTTATAAGGGTGGGGAAACCTGCAGTCAGCTGAGACTGAAGAAGTCACTTGGATGACACTGCGTCCCTTCTTGGGATTTCCTTGCCTGGATGACTGAGCATGCATCAAGACAGAAACTCTTATTGAAGTAATATGAGGTTTGAATATGAATAAATATGATACAATAGTAAGTGCAAGCACGTGCAAAAAAGTATGAAAGGAAACTGATGCTGTGTGCACATTCTTCTACACTCTCACAAAGGTTGGAGAGCTAAAATGGATCTTAGATTGCATGAGATAGCTACGCAGTATTTTGTGTTTGTTGATTAACTTCTTCGCATTCAGTGAATGGCTTTTTACAATTATTTTTTATTTTTACTTTGAAGTGTTTTCTCAGTTTGCAGCAGATTCACATTCACATGTACTTACTACGTGTGGGTGAAAACTTTCCTGCACACTTGTTCTGTCAGTATCACTGTTTACATTCAAAGAGGGACGTCCTACAGGTGGTAATACTCGCTAATCCTGTTTGGTGACTAGCTCAAGCAGAAACCAAGGCAAGTCTTTCAACCATAAAACACAAAAAGGGAACTAAAGCATTTTCACTCTGGAATTAAAAGACCACCTTAAACTGTAGTGCTGTTCATAATATTGTAAGTACTAAAGAAAAAGAAAATAGACAGAATTTTGAAATGTTATGTGCATATTTTAAATGTCTTTTCTAACCATTCACATATATACAGAGACATTACAGTATGTTGTTACCCTCTGTTTACTGTGATATGTTCAGATAAGTCTTACAGAGAAAAACTTTATTTAATTTTCTATTTACATTTTGGTTTGTCTGTGATAGTTTATAAACATTGATGTTGGAGGAATTAAGTATTCACAGACTGTGTTAGGAATTTAGGACCTATGTAGTTCTCTCATTGTGACAAGCTACAACAATATCAATTTGAATATAACATTTAATGATGTAATCCTCTGGCAGTGGTGTATTTTATTAAACATTTCAAGTTTCGTTTTGTCTAACACTCTGGCAAATCTCACAGATTCATATTTTCTAAACATTTTAGTTACAAAGACACACAGCACAAGCTGAGTTCATGCAAGTAGCTCTTTTTTCTCTCACATAGTAGCACTTTGATTCACCACAGTGTTATCACACAGCCCAGCATGCCTTAAACTAATATATATAGGGCAAATAGATGTCTAGACATATGTGTATATATAGACATATAGACTGAAACAGGCTTTTATTACACTTCTATTGTGTAGCGCGAGCAAGTAAATGTACAAAGTCATGTTGTGAAATATGTGGGGGGTGGGGTGGTGGGGGGTTAGTGCCAAGATACATGACATACACTGACATTTTACAGGTTTGCCAATTAATTCCACAAAAGAAAAGAAAACACAAATAATTCACTTTAAACTAAATTATCTTTTTTTTTCTCAGATGAATTATGGCTTCTTCAGTGACGCGAGTGTGTCAGAGAAAAACAATCATATGTGCCATTACTACTCTTATTTTTGTTGTCACACATCTGCCATTCAGCCTGCAGGATACTGTTAAAAAGGTATACCACTTTAAATTATTTAACACTGCATAATTTACAATATTTGTTTATGATTCAAGCTAAAGTTAGATGTAAAATAAAAGTTTTTTCTATGTTTTGGTTTATTTTATGGCACTTTATCATAATATTCATAACCAGTGTTTTGAAATCTTTACTCTTTTAAAGTGATTCTTGAAGCCATTATCTAAAAAAGACTATAAAAGAAGATGAATGCTGGCTGTTGATTTAATGCATATCGCCATCTGTTGGATATTTTTTTTTAACAAGCTGTTCCTCCTAATTTCAGACATCTACTGAGAATTTGACTTTTTACCACAGTGATGCCACGTTTGATGACTGCATATTTGAAGTTACAGTTTTAAATGATAATTCCATGATGCAAAAATGGGAATCCTGCTTTAAAAACTTCAGTGAAGCCTGGAGAAATGCAGAGCAACACAACAGAAAGCCTCAACACAAGCACCTGGAGAAAGATCATTCTGCTGCTTTATACATGTACACAAAATCTATATTGCAACCTGTAAACCTCAACTTCAAGTCTGCAAATAGAACCGGAAAACCAAAGGAGACATTTGAGTCACGCTCACTTTATTCTTTTCTAACTGAAGGCATTCAGATTTTAAAACACAGCCAGGTGACATGTGTTAGTACACATTTTCAAGCAGAGACACTTTTACATCTGAACATCTCTAACAAACAGGTTCGGTTTAGCACCTTCATGTTAGGCTCTGATGAGCGGGACTTTGCAAGGAACATCTCATGTTTTGAGGTGCACACGTGCTTTGGCGCTGACATAACATATTACTCTGCCCTGAAACAAAATAATCAGGTGCTAATTCCCCCATATGAGATTTTCAAAGTCACTGACATCCAGACAGAAGCAAAGGAATGCAGAATCAGCTATAGGCTCACGAGCAATATGAACTGTGTTTATAGCAAAGAAAGCAATATGTTGCATCCAATATCTGCTTTGGCAGTAGATGGATTTTGGGTCATTTTTACTATTATTTGTATTGTTCTAATTTGTCTTTTGTTGTCTTTTGTTTTGGTGAAAGTGTACCATAAGACCAATGCTGTTTATGGTTCTTCCTTTTCATCTAAGTTACAGCAGCCACATTGTGGATTATATTAGGCTGATCTTTGCATTTTGTGTTTTATTCTTCATGCATATGTTTTGTTTTTCATGCATTCATGCAAACATACATAAAAAATAAAATAATTTGTCACATCATGTGCATTGTTCTTTTGCCTTTGTTTTTGTGGAGAAGCAGAATAAAAACAGTTGTGTGTAGTGAAGGACACTTACAGTTATGTCCACAATTTGTAGGCACTTTTTTGCAGTTTTGCCTCTTTACATCACCAAAATGACTTTTAATCCAACAGTCAACAGTCACAGAAAAAAATTGCCTTAATTATTTAAGAATTATAACCACTGTCTTGCACAGTTGAATGGCAACAATTTAATGACCCAGTGAGGTTTGTTCTCTTGTTATTTCAAATAAAGTATTTTTGTTTTGATAATATATTTTTTAGGAAACTACCAGAAGTATGGATTTCAGTTGTGCCTGTAATTATGTTAATATATACTCTCTCTCTTTTTTTAATGAACTTCTACTTTCAACTGTGTCATGAACAAATATTCATAACAATTAGTAAAATAATATATAATCATAGATTACATTTATCGTGTCCAGTTCAATTATGACACACAAACACATCCAAAAATCACTGAACAGGCCTTTTACCTAAAAAGCCTGTTCTATTTATTACGCTCTTTTTCTTCTTTGACTGCTCCCTTTAGGGGGCAGCACAGCACAGTGCATCATTTGCAACTTTGCCATTTCATCCCGTCTCTGGGATCTTCTGTCACAACAGCCTTCTGCACGTCCTCCTTCACTAAATATACTGATCCTCTCTGTGGTCTTCCTCTTTTCTTCCTCCTGGCAACTAATGTTCAACACCCTTTTGTGTTGTCCTCCTAGTGCTTGTTAAAAATAACACAGCATCCACTTATACCTTGTGAGCTACTGCTCCAAACAATTTATTATACAACACCACAAATCAATCCTCTTTTATGTGCTCCCCTGTTGCCATCTATGAGCTTTCTTAAATACAGTGCTGGTTAACCTTATCATTACATCAACATCGCACTGCATATCAACACACCTTTGTCCAATTTATTGTATCCACTATCCCTTCTCTGCACATGTACAAACCATCTCAGCCTTGCCTCTAACTTTTCCCCCAAAGTGCTCTACCTGAACTGTCCCTCTGATACACGCATTCTAATTTTGTCTCTTAATGTCTCTCTCATTAAAATTTTCTGGCCTCCTATCTGTTTTATCACTACCATCTTGTAAACCTTCCATTTCACCCTTGATGGTAGCCTTCTGTCACAAAAAGAATCCCTGATACTTCCTGGTCTCCATCTGCTACACCTTGCATGCACTTCTTTACCTCTCTTGTACACTGTAACTTTGGATATTTGACCCCAGGTATTTACAATCAGCTACTGTAACTTTCCTACCTTTGACTTCTTGCATTTTTAAGGTTGCACCTTTTTTTTTCTTTTTTTGTTTTCTTAAATAATGGCAATTCATGACCACTATGCTGTAAGGTAAAGAAGTCTCAAAAATTGCGTGATTCCCCTAAGTGCATTTGGCAGCAGTGGGAAGGAAAAACTTTAAAACATAACCTCAGACCCAGGATCCATGAGTTTAATAATTACCTACTGTTACTCATTTTATATTAAGATTTAAAAATCTAGTTGGTATTGGTATGGTGAATAACCTTCAGTAAAAGTAATAAATCACACAGCAATAGTTCATTCATGTAGTTGTAAAAAGCATGATAATATATTAAGTAATCCAAAGTATTCAGAATACGTTACTCTCATTGAGTAACGTAACGGAATACGTTACAAAATACATTTTGGGGCATGTATTCTGTAATCTGAAGTGGAATACATTTTAAAAGTAACTTTCCCAACACTGCCTATGGGTTAATGATCAGGACTTGTTATTAAGGCAAAAAGAGGATTTTTTTTTTTCGATATTTATGTTACAGACATTGTCACCCAAGGGACTAAGCAATGAATTTTAACTTAATTCAAACAAGCAACTGAAAGTGTCTGCAGTAAAGTCCTCAAGAGAGGAAACAGAATATTTGGTGATGTCTATGGGTTAATGCAGTGCTTTTGCAAATAACAGTGAACTGAAGCTGAAACAAAACTGAAAGGCTGTGCTTCAATACTGATTGCTTGATTTATTATATGCTTTGGTGGTGTGCAGAGGCAAAAGTTCAAAAACGGGTTTTTCTTCAACCGAGAAAAATTCTACAAGTTGGCACAATCATGCACATATTGTTCTTTTTCGATATCTCTGATGATGTAATTCTACACCATTGAGTGTCAGCACCTTTGTGTATGAGTAAAAGTAACTTAGCTAGTTCACTAACGTCACCACAGAGAGAGAAGAGATTATATTTGATATCTTGTTTTAGTTTCTGTCCAATGATTCAGACATAACCAAACAAAGGTTCAATGCAAAATATGCCTCATCGGTCAAAGCCAAAGAACAGTGTGAGATGTAAAACTCTGACAAGGCAAATCCTTTTGAGCTTTTTCACTAATGCATTAGAAAAAGAGAAATTGGCACAAACAACAATAGGAGATAGGAGAGGCAAGAGCCAGTAACAGCAAGAGTGTTTTGCATGGTTTTTTTTGTTTTGTTTTGTTTTTCCTGACTGTTGTTGTTGGCGTCAGATTATTTCTAACCTGATATTGATGAATGCTGGTTCAAGCTCTGTGACTCGAATTGGGGCTGACGATAATGGCGATTTAGTAGGTAAATGGTTTTGTTTGTCCTGTCAGTAACTTGAGAAATAACCAGTTACATCACAGGCTAAGCTTTTTATGTACATAAATGTCCTTTTGTGAGCCAGCGAGTCTTTCATAAATTGAAACTATGTCACAATATAAGGTGTTGAAAGCTGCCGAGCAGTTGAATTAATAGGTATTAAAAACAATACCTTTTAAAGTGAAGCAGTTTTCAAACTGACAAATATATTTTTCTACAGATCACAATGGGGCATTCTTCTTACTGTTGTAAGAACAGTCTAGCACACCGGGAAGGTTTTTTTTAATTTATTTGTTTGTTTGTTTGTTTGTTTGGTTGGTTGGTTGGTTGGTTGGTTGGTTGGTTTTTCTGAAGTTAGCCTTAGCTGGTCCCCATCCCAAATGAGAAAGGAGGGGGGCTGACCATAGGGCTAGCAACCCTACCCCATAAAACTCAAGCTGCTACAGAAATCCCAAAAAGGGGACTCAAGGAGCCTCGGTTTTGAAAGAACTTGCAAAGACTAAGTATGTCATGCAGTGAAAGCCAGGGGTATTAAAACAACTCTGTATCAAAACAACGTATACACTGATCTATAGTCTTCATATACTCATACGACTCCTCAATTGCTTATCTGTATGTTTTTATAAGTTACAGATGAGTAGCATGTGTAAGATATGTTGTTTTGACAGAAATATGCATTCACTTCTTTGATTTCACTGAAGCATACAGAGAAAAAGATTTTGTGTGGGAGTTTTTCCATGGAATTTGCTAGCTTAAGAGAAATCTAAAGGAAAATGTTATATTATGTCACTCAGTGACATAATGTAAAAAGGAATGAATGACACAGTGCACACACAGATAAAGGGCTAGAGTTTAAATAGAAAACACACATCTGTATACAGCATAATCTAACTGAGAGTCTAGTACTGAAGAATTGCTTAAAATTGAATACAACAAAACCACCTAAGAGCACTTCACGCAGGTAAGATGAAAGACAGACTATATCTACACTATATTATATAATTATTTTTGATGGTGATGTTAAAAATATATTTCACCATCTGTAATATTTTTCCAGTATAAGCATTTCTATATTAAACTCATTGTATGATGTACCTCTGATCTTATCAATGTGTCTATTGGCATTACTCTGTTTACTGAAAATATCAAAATTTTGATAACATGATTTTCCTTACTTTGCAATTTTTCTCTTTCTTTTTCAAGATGTTTTTAAGAGTCAGACTGTTTCTCAGTCACTGCAAAAACATCTCTGTACTCGATTTTATTTTCTGTTTCTGCCAGCCCGCTGTAAAATGAATGTTGAAACATCCATAAAAAGATGTTGGCATGATAAAGGTTTAGAGGCTGTAACCATCTAGATTTCTATTTTTCTTTCAGCATTACCGTCCTGTTTTCCTGCTTTTGAACTATGACTGCCAGACAGACAGTGATGCCTCTGGTGGTGCTGATCCTCTCCCTGCCAGGTCTTGTTCATAGCTTCAAACCACTCTTCTCATCAGATTCCATCACTCACCGTTACATTACACGAATAGCAATCCTTCGAAAGACAGCAGAGGTCTGCCGAGATATCGCTGCTTCTAATGGACTGGACTTTACCCTGACTGTGAGTTGGAAAGACACTCTTAAAAATAAATGTTGTGAGAGCAGTGATGCATTCAGATATCTGAGCTTTGCTGAATCTTTGACAGTAACTAACGACTTCAATGTTGGAAAAATGCATGAATCAGCCACAACACCAAAACCAGTGACAAATGAAGTGAATAACATTTTCCTTGTTATAATTTTGTGTTCTTCTATGAAATATTGTGTATGGAATTTTGTATTCATGTGGGTGAATATACATATGGCCACACTTTTGGCAAAGGCACCCCCTGATAACAGAGCATTGAGCAATTCAATTCAATTCACTATTATTTATACAGTGCCAAATCACAACAACAGTCACCTCAAGGCACTTTATATTGTAAGGTAGACCCTACAATAATACATAGAATACATAGCAAGCACTAATGGGATGTGCCCAAACAAGCCCACTTGAAATATTGATTGTGACACATGTTTTAGTGCCACCAGGTTACGCAATGTTGTGGTTAACCAGTATAAACATGCTGTAAAACATAAAAACTCACTTATAGATTAAGTAAGGGAGACATTTTTGTGCTGTAAAAAAATCACATGACAAATAAGCAGCCTCCCTATTGCTGATGATGAGAACAACTCCCACTTATAGTGCTATATGTAGAACAAATAATGATGAACATATAAGTGACATGTTTAAGGTGTTGTAATATACAAATTCCTTGTTTTCAGATTGATAATAGCTTGTCAGTTGGAAAGGTGCAAAGGGCCTGTTCGTCTATAGGTACCTTCACATCTTTCGTTTCCACCATCAAGTTTGAAATCGCCATTGCTACTATGTACCTCAGCAATGCAGTGGTGGACCAAATTTTTGTGCTGAGTGCGGCGCGCCATTTTGATGATGAGACCTTCCACAGAGGACGGGATATCATCACAGAAGGTACATCAAAGCTTAACAAGATAGGCCAGAACAAAATTAACAAAACCGTTTTATGCTATATATATTAACTGTTTTTGAAGATAGACTTTGGTTCGTACCAGTTCTGACAGAAGCCTACATACTTGAAAGTTATAATATCAAGGAAAGTAACATTGAGTCACAGGGTCATGGTAAATTGTAATTTATTACTAAATAAACCATGAAAACTGGAAAAGAACTTAGTCTTGACCTGATGCTGTGATTGCAGCACAAGCCACACTATCGCAACTTGTATCTAACAATCTGTTGTATTTTGATGATGAGGTGTGTCTGCGGTCAAGGCCAGTGTCAAGCTAGAACATTTTTACAGAGGGAGGTGGACTCTAGGGCAAATCTGTCACACCCTACAGGTAGGAGTGATACTTGTTTTACTACCAATTTTTGAGAGAGTATTATATGACACAGCAAAATGCAAATGTGATTTTCTAAATTTGTTTCATACTCTGTACATCAAGGACTTTTACAGCCACAGTAACTGGGTGGAGCTGGGATATAAAACTCCATACAGTGCTCTGATCCGACCTGAACAACCTCTTGAGAACCTGGCAGGTAGGCGCCCTCCCCCCATTGTTTGTGTTCAGAGATGAGAATTCCAGTTCAACTACTTTAACTAACTACTATCTAGATTAAAATGTGCAGTTATCGCAGTGTATTCAGTAATTGGTCGACTGTTTGTCTCATGCCACTTGATGTTGAAAAGCATGCATTTATTGTATAATAAATAATAATAATAAATGTATACATTTAGAATGTTTTTTATTTCTATGTTGTTTAATTTTGCAACAGGACGAAATACTCCAACTTGCAGAAGTTGTGCAGGAGAGAACTGTATCAACAACATATTGCCTGACGTGCTGAACCGGGGACTTCTGACTTCAGGCTACTTCAGTATTTTCTTCTCAGCAAAACCTACAGGTAAATTGGAAAAATCTTCTGTTTGAGTTTGTTGTTGTGGGTGGCGTAATTATTTTTTGATAACGTGATAAAAATGTTATCCTTGTTTCAAGGTAAATGCAGCCATGGTGGATTTTTTGACCGCACAAGCAGGAAGGATCCAGTGGGAGGGATCAGTAAGGATACACTTGATTCCAGTCATGGCATCTTTCACCATGAAGCAGCTGATCTTGCTATTCATGCCACTATGGAATTACTGGAGGACATCAGATTAGCTGCTGGAGAGAAGAACTTCTTGAGGTATAGCCTAGTTATATCTGAGCCATTCTGTAGTCTCACACAACAGGAATAAATAAATGCTTTTCATTGTCTTGATAACAATTTTTAGATATACACTCATCAGTCATTTTAAGAGGTACACTTTGCTGGTACTGGGTTTGACCCCCCTTTACTTCCAGAACTGCTTTAAATCTTTGTGTCACAGACTGCTGGAAACATTCCTCAGAGATTTAGGTCCATACTGCACACACATGATATGAATCTCAGAGAAATTATGATATTTTTAGGTTTTCAGGGACACATCTAACCCCTAACCAGGCTTAACAGGAAACAGATGTGAAAGCAGTGACTTAGTAGAAAGTCCCTTTACTTCCTTAAAATCTAAAGTTCAACATGGTTTGTGGGCAGAGAAAAAACAGGAATCTTCATTGCTGAGTGATGGTTAATCATCCTGTGTTCTGTACTTAAACTCTAAATGCAGATGATGTGCTTACTCACCATGGAGAAAGGAAGGACGAATAATGAAATTTTTCCGATATAGCATTTAGTTATTTTCTCATGAACTCACTCCTCCATCTGTTCTTGTCTTGAGCAAGCAAGCAACAGGTACATGTACACCCTGTGAGTCATACATCCTGGGCCTGACCTTGTAATATTCCACTCATCTTATTTCTCTAAGACAGTATGGTGGGGAGAATTATTATTTGATCCCCTTCTAAATTTTTTATGTTTGCTCATTCACAAAGAAGTGAACAGTCTCTAATTTTTATAGTACTTTCATTTTAATGGAGAGAGACAGAATGTCAACCAACAATCTGGAAATCTATGATCTTGATTTGTTTCTTCTTTACCCTCTTTTTTGTTGCATTGGTCATGATGGAAAATCAATACAAAATCCATCTTCAGCATTGTGGTATGTGGTGAAGCCATCGTCATCCTGTACCCTTAGCAGAAAAACAGCATCAGAGAACAATGTTTCTGCCTGCTTGACTGTGGGGATAGTGGTCTTTGGGTTATACTAAGCATTTCTATTCCTCTAAATATGGTGAGTTGAGTCAATGGAAATTAAACTCAATTATGGTTTCATCTCGATTTTGACCTTAGCATTTTCTCCCAAGCCTTCTCTGGATAATTTAGGTGTTCCCTGGCAAATCTAAGACAGGCCTATACATTTGCCTCCTCACCAATAAATTTCCTGGTGACTGTTGTCCACCTTCAGATTATTACATAGCTCGTCACATGTCATTTTGGGCTGATCCACCACTTTTGTCATGATCATTGTCACCCTATGAGGCAATATTTTCCATTGAGCTCCAGACAGAGGGCGTTTGATGGTAATTTTATATTTTTTTCAATTTCTGAATAATCACACCACCAGTCACCTTCTCACTAAACATTTCGTTGGTGAGCCAACAGCCCATTCTAGCTTTGTGCAGGACTATAATCTTGTCTCTGACATCCTTTGACATCTCTTTGGTCACCCATAGTGGTGGAGAGGCTGGAATGGAAGAAAATTATTCTATGGAGATGTGTGAGAAGAATATATATGACACCTTTTGGGGGGGGGGGGGGGTGAGGGGTGTGGGGTGGGGGGTGAGGGGTCAGGGGGTCAGGGGAGGGGGGTTTTTGCCTGGGGGCATTGCCCCCCACACCCCCTTTGCCGAGCTTAAAAACTGACATCTTGTGCACGTACGAGCACGCGCGCATGCACTCTCATGTACGCGCTTTCACTCTTCCGAAATGGGGCACTTCCTGTGGCCGTGCGGTCCCACTGCGCATGCTCTGTTTCCTCCTAGCAGGGTGTTTTTTAATTAAGGTTCATCAGCCTCTGTAGGCATTTTGTTTTTCATGGTAAATTTATACAAACAGGAATTTCTTTGTCTTTTTATTCTATAGAAAGACTTTTGTTGTCAGATAATCGAACTGAAACAGCAGTGTGCTTTATAAGCAGATTTTCTACGGTTAGTTAGCGACTCCCC
Source organism: Pelmatolapia mariae (assembly GCF_036321145.2). Taxonomy (NCBI): domain Eukaryota; kingdom Metazoa; phylum Chordata; class Actinopteri; order Cichliformes; family Cichlidae; genus Pelmatolapia; species Pelmatolapia mariae. The sequence continues at coordinate 31,101,380 of NC_086232.1, read as the reverse complement.
AACCTTGTTGCATTGTTTCTAACAACTCATTGCTGGCTGTTTTAGACTTTAAGATGCCGTTTATCTCAAAAAATGGTGAATAAGGAGGTGGAGAGAGACCAAACTTTTATCCCTTTCATTAAATAATTGCATCCCACCCCAAAAAACTTTCACCTAAGAACAGTGCCGTTAGTTCGCATTAATTTTCAGTTAAAATTTAAAATAATTAAAACAATACGCGAAGGCTTTCCCAGACATTCTTTAAAACACAGATGTGCAACGCATTATTTAATTAGTGTTTATCAGCCGATGCGTTTTAGTTTTCAGTGTGAATATATACAAACAGGAGTTACTTTTGCAATAGTGTTTTTACACACTCTAACCGAAATGGTAGATTTTGTGTGTTTTTAACAACTGCACTTTGGGGAGGGGGGTAGTTAAGGTGAATTTGAGGTCTGTGCTTTGGGGTGGGGGAAGAGGCATAAAGGTTTATAAAAGCCAGCAAACTCTATCCTTGAGCCTGACACCCGCACGTTAGTTTGTGTATTCGACCGTAAATTTTTAGAGAAAATACGCATTGAATTTTGATGCCATTTTTAAAACATAGATGTGCAATACATTATTTTAATGTTGTTTATCAAACGCTGTGTGCGTTTTGGTTTTCACTGTGAATGAGTTACTTTTGTAAATGCAGGATCACATTTTTTTAATGGTGCTTTTTAGACACTGATCTGAAAGATAAATGCTTTTGGTAGAAGCAGCTTTGCTGGATTTGTTTTTTAACTTGGTGAAACATAGTGCAAAACTCTTAATTCAGTATTTTACAGGTTTTAACTGTGTGGTCTTTCTGGAAAATGTAGGTCCACTTGTGAAATGAGAGCATGCACCGTGCTCTTCAGAATTGTCAGCTTTGCTCGTTTCATGGGTCCTCTGTTGATAAAACTGATTTTTAATGGATCTTAATGTTTAGAGACAATAGCGAAGGTACTGACCTGTGCGTCTCTTTAAACTCTAGATGTTAAATTTTAAGGCTACATATTATTTATCTTGCACTAAGTCTGCTTGGCATATGCTCTGTATAAAGGCTCTTTCCAAAAAAGCGTAGAGGCGACTTTAGCGTGATTAATTTATTACAATGTCAGTTTCTGGGAAGTTTTCCCTCCTGTGTCTATGGTTGGTGCAAGCATTTTGTTTATTTGTGAAACTGAGCGTGGTTGTGGACAATACCGAGTGTGCTGTTTGAATTGAGTTTCATGTTGGATCACTTTCTATAATTGTTAATTCTCTGCGAGCAGTGAAGAACCAAACTAGTACTTCAAAGTTTTAAATCCATTTTGCCCCAGTGGCCAGTGCGAAGTTGTGCTGCAGATCCCAGCATGAAAGCTGAGGGTCCAGCCAGCCGGCAGAAAGGCCAGTTGATGCCTCGACGTGCGTTGGAACCGGCTTTGCCCGCACAGAGCGTTTCTGACAGGCTGGCGTTGCTTATGCATAAGAGAAAAGCAACAATACAGCGTGCTTCTCTGCTCCAAGACATCCTTTCACACGGTATGTATGTATGTCTCTCTGTCAGCTCTAATTATTCAAACCCTTTTTAAAAGGCGACTCATTTGTTGACCAAAAACATTTCCTCTAAATTTGCAAAGTTACTGATTTAAAAATATATATTTTCGATTTTTAGCTGGATGTCACACTCTAGACTCTTGAGCATATTTATATAGCAAAATTCACAGTGGTATAACCATGTTAAATAAAAGATGCCCAAGTGTGCACCAATGCACTCTAATGCATGCCTTTAAACTGTATGCTGATAAGTCTGTATCCATAATTTGTGGATCTGCTGATTTGTTTTTTTTTAATGTGGCACTTTTTTTTCACGAACTGCAGATGATGAAATCCTCTTTATTTGAGAAAGTGTCCCTAAGCTATTGTTGTTCATACTTACTGAGTTCCCTAACCACTTCTTTACTATGTCAGCAAACTTTCTGAACAAGAAAGGTATCGTAGATTTAAAGACACATCTTCATTGAAGCAAAGGCAAAACATTGAATTTTATGTTCATATTAAAGAGTGAAAATCCAAAAGCTGCTGCAATCTTTTGTATTAATGATCTCTCTCTCTCTGTGCATGTGTGTGTGAGTGAGTGAGTGTAATGCTATGTGTGTGTGTGTGTGTGTGTACAGGAGAAAGGTGATGGCAGGAGCTTTTTTTTTAATGCATTTCGAATCAACTTTTTTTTTTTGTTTTACAAGAAGTGTATTTCATACATTGGAACAAATATAATCTTTTCTATACTTTATAAGTATGAAACTCTAAAGATTTTAAGTTCATGCACATTGTGAAACAAGAATCTAAATCTTTCTGTCACAATGATTTCTATAAACGCATGTTGTTTATGGGATAATGTGAAAAATCTTTTGTGGGCTCTAATAATGATCAGTGGTGATTGAAGAGGAAGCTTGAACCCTGGCTCTGGAGATTTTCATGACAAGTGACAGTGCAGACATTTGTTAATGAGAGAACATGTTTTATCATCATAACGACTGTGAATTTAAGCGTCGTTAAAGTGTTGACTCGTGTTTTTTAATAGAAGACTTAAAACACTAAACTCTAATTTCAGGGGTTTATTTTAAGTTTACAGAATATAACATCTGGTATGACAATGAGTTTTACTTCTCACTGTCTGTGTTATGTGTATCCATTTATCATGTATGCTACTTTGCTCTGTGGACTAAAATGTTTCATTGTATTCATGAAATAAACCAGAATTTCAATGTCCGAATCTTTTACTGTTTTTCTGCTTTTGTTCACTCCAAGTTTGACAAAACCCACAGCTCACTAACAATGTGGAGCAATCTCAATGTATTTAGCTGCTTTTTCCCTAAACACAATCAGTTGACTGAGAGAAATGCCTGTAGTCCTCACTTTGGTCATTTTGAATGTTGAAGGAGATTTGCTCCATAGACACCTTATACTAGTGTTTCCTACACTTAATCCACCACTACTATGTTCTATTTAAACCCAGATTCCTTTTATAGTTTGCAGTGAAAAACCATTGCTTAATGGGACAGCAGTACAAGTCACTCTTCCCTAACACATTGTAGATAAGTTTATTGCTGGACAACACAGCTAGCAGTCTCACACACTCTTTAGGTTTTTGAAGTTTTGTGTGTAATGGTTTAGTGTATCAAACCTTACCCTTTTCTCCCAGTATCACAACAGTATGACTCCCAAAGTACGGCTCAGTAAACAAACAAGGACTCTGAAGTCAGAACAGAAAGATACAGTTGGAAGATGAATGATTGTGTTTTTATGATGCGTAGTAAACTACCCCCTCTTCTTTTTCTCTGTGTTGTTGTTCTTGTGTGTATGCTTTAGAAGTCAAAGTATACATTAGCCACACTTACAAAAAACATTTTGAATTTCATTTAGAACTGAGATTCTACGTTGTAAGCAGAAATCTTATGCTCAGCCATAAGTGTGTTTCCCCACTTTCACAATGCTAAGGTGTCAAATCCACAACCCCCCAACAGATGGTTTGTCACACACTGGGTTCAAACACTCAAAAAGCAACACAACAGCAGGTTCAAGAAGGACAAGGCCCCCTTTATTTGCACAGCCTCACACACCATAGATTTTTAAAGTTGTGGTGTACAATGGTTTAGCCACAGATGTGACTTCTACTTTTGATAAAGATCACTCCACATGCATATTTCTTAAGAAATGAAGCGTCTTTATTAAGCTCTTATTTATACATGTCTACACAATAATAGACACCGTGTGCTCTGTGACATTATAGTCTTCTACTTCAGCTTCCATTGGTTTGCATTTTCAACTCCCAACCTTTCAGGTTGTTATGAACGACTTATATTTCTAACACTTTGTGATGTAAAAGTGAACCACGCAGCTTTTTTATTTTCTGTCTGATGGAAGGACTTAAGACACGAGTTATTTAAACAATTCTAAATGACAGTGTGACGGTCATAGTACTTTATGCGGGTCAAATATGTTAAGGATAATGTTTCTCAATGTAACATGGCAAAGAACTTTTGGTTAGGATACAACATTTTGTAAACAGTTACCTCAGAACCTGTACTGTCAGATCTATGTATGTAAGGTTAAACTTGCCACAGTACATCCACTTAAGTAAGTAACCAAACACATAAAGTCACCCTCACCAATAATCGACTGTTCCTTGAAAAAACGTAGCACAAACAGACAACTGACTCAGCAATGATAAGTAGAGCTACCCGAGGCCGAGACTCAAGCAGAAGAAAATTAAAAGTTGTTTTGTTTTTTTATGGCTCGAAAGATTGAAGAAAAATATGTTTAATAATTCAACAAGAGCCGCACCTTCAACACATGTACATTCAAATTTTGGAACAGGCTCAACATTGATGTTGTTCAGTAGTTTTTATCCACTCTCAAAAGTCATTTTATGGCTTTAATATTTCCAGCTGATAAGGAGACTTACAGCATTTCAAATGTGCGTCCAAATGCTTTAAACATCCGCTTTGTCTGTAACGACAGTCTCAAACTGCAGAGCATTGTTTTTACTCAAATTCAGCATTTTCTGATGAAAATTTAGCTGCTTTTTTTTTCACTGTAACACCCCCCCTCAATGCCATTTTTTAGGATGATATTCTTGGAGATTCATTTTTTAAATATATATTTGTGCTTTTGGAGTGAGGGTATCTAATACGCACGTTGTCACTGTGTTTTGTACTACCAACTGCGAGGGCTCTGCTTTTACTTTGAGCAGTCTGGTTTTATTTTGTCTCGTGAGTGTGTGTGTTTTTCAAAGGAGATCTTCATCAGTTTCATTTTGTTACCACAAACTTTGTGTAAAGTTCACAACAGAGGTAAAGAGATTTAAACACACCAGTTTAAGGAGGCATGCAGGGGTTGGACCAGCTGCACATGACAGGTGAAGAAGAGAGTGTCGGCGGAGATGTGCAACAGAAGCAGAGGGAACATTTTACAAGATGATAAATGGCAGATTTAGATGATTACGGATTTTTGTTGACAAGATTAAAAGACACGTCCATCACAGTTTAGCAGCATTTCAGTTTGATTAAATTAAAGTTGTTGTTTTTTAAAACTACACAGGGTTTATTTTCTCCTTTGATAGTAATCATATTGAACATGTCAGTGATGGAAACAAGAATATAAAGAAAAATGCTAAACGTGTGTCTAATTAAACTGTTCCTGTGAACCATAAATCATCCTTTAGTATGTTCGGTGTTACAAACTTGAAGAAGCACAGAAAAGATCATCAGATATTAATCAGTTTTCAGCCTTCATTCATATTGAAATGTTGAAATCTTTCCTGCTAGACCAAAGTGTAGCGTTTGATACCGTTGGCCATAACATTTTATTACATCTATTATTAAATGGAGAGTCCTCTTAACACACTGAAGTCAGTTATGAAGCTCCACGGCTTCTGTGCAAAGACTAGTTCTGTTTACATTATACTTGCTTTAGAAGGCATAGCATACATTTTTACTGCTATGCAGATGATACCCACTTTTATTGGTTAAACTGCTTGTATGTCTTAGATACATAATGAGCTTTAATTTTCTGCTTCTAAGTTCAGATAAAACTGAGGTTATTGTAATATGGCATAAAAATCTTAGAAACACTGTGGCTAACAAGATCCTTACTCTGGGCGGCATCGTCTGTTGTAGTGATTTGACACATTATAAGTAAAATTGAAGCACACAATCCTGTCGCACAACATCAACATTTATTTATATACAAAAATAAAAATGCTTTTTTTTTTACATAAAAGAATTGTAACTTTACAATTCATCACCGATTACGTGGGTACATAGTCCTCATCCTTAGCCCATAGTGGTTCGGGTAATTCCTCAGGGCCATATCAGGATACGTGGTTGAAAACAGGATACATGTTTTTTTTTTTTGTTTGTTTGTTTTTGAATGCGCTAAAATGTAAGATACATGCTTGAAAAAGCGTACATGCTTTTAAAAGATGTGGCAAAATGCAGATTACACGTTTTAAGACAGAAAAAAAGGGTAACTGTTTAAAGATACAGTACCATACGTGTTTTTTTTTGGAAAGAATCAGTCTTTCAGAGAAAGCATTAGCGGCCTTCTTTGTAACATTCTGTGACCATCCACAGCTGTCCGATTTTCACCACATCCTCCCCCACTAGATTGTCGTAGGCCTCGGTAATGGCGTCAAAGACTTTCCTCACTGATTTGAGCTCATGCAAGAGAGTCTCCGCCACTGTGCCGACTTTGACATCGTCCGTTTTGATGTTCCGGGCAATCAGCAGGCGTTGAATGGAAGGAATGAAACGAGGGGTGAGGAGTCTTTTTCTGATGCTGTAATAATTTTCAGCGTAAAAGTCATCCTCCAACACTTGCAGACACTCGTGCTGTCTCTGGCTGGGTTGATCGAACTTACAGCCGTTGCATTCTTCGGTGCGGTACTTGTTGATTACAAGGTTGACTAGATGATACACCGCGGTTTTCACGGTATCGATGAATAAAGAAGGTGCCCAACCGTCAAGCTCGTCGGCTTGCTGCAGTTTCTCCAAGGGGCGAGAGTAACCGGGCGTGTCGGGTACTATTGTGCTCTCGTCCGAAGAACTGGCCAAGGAACTGTCCTCCTCAGCGCGACGCAGGGGTGCAGAGTCCATCTTTCTTTCTGTTTTTGAGCTAAAAAAAAGGCTTTTGAAGGAATGAGAAAGCGGTCTTCTTTTTAAAGTAAAAGAAGGCGGGCGTGGTCTGGAAGTGGGATGATCTTAGAGGGGCGGGTAGGAGTGGCAGCGATTTTTAAAACCGGAGAGCTGGCCGTCAACTTTAGAAAAGAACGGTAATGTCCTTTCTTATCTTTTGGGGTTGAATATCTCCATGAAAAAATGACATCTTGCAGCCCTTCTGCTCAATCAACCATCAATGTGGCAGAACTTGGTACATACTTGGTACTTGGTACTATCAGGGATGCTGTGCAATCTTTACTCTCTGAAGATCCATCCACAAACCCTACATTTGAAGATTGGAGTGAAGACGCACCGTATTCACGAGTGTCAGAGTGGAGCGCACCCCCTTCACAGCCACAAGTGTGGACTATGGACACCGACGATGAGGAAGATTTTTTGTATTTTGGCGACTCTCCCGACATTGATGAGATAGACTGGGCATGGCCACCCTTTCAAGGCCCTGAGGAATTACCCGAACCACTATGGGCTAAGGATGAGGACTATGTACCCACGTAATCGGTGATGAATTGTAAAGTTACAATTCTTTTATGTAAAAAAAAAAGCATTTTTATTTTTGTATATAAATAAATGTTGATGTTGTGCGACAGGATTGTGTGCTTCAATTTTACTTATAATGTGTCAAATCACTACAACAGACGATGCCGCCCAGAGTAAGGATCTTGTTAGCCACAGTGTTTCTAAGATTTTTATGCCATATTACAATAACCTCAGTTTTATCTGAACTTAGAAGCAGAAAATTAAAGCTCATTATGTATCTAAGACATACAAGCAGTTTAACCAATAAAAGTGGGTATCATCTGCATAGCAGTAAAAATGTATGCTATGCCTTCTAAAGCAAGTATAATGTAAACAGAACTAGTCTTTGCACAGAAGCCGTGGAGCTTCATAACTGACTTCAGTGTGTTAAGAGGACTCTCCATTTAATAATAGATGTAATAAAATGTTATGGCCAACGGTATCAAACGCTACACTTTGGTCTAGCAGGAAAGATTTCAACATTTCAATATGAATGAAGGCTGAAAACTGATTAATATCTGATGATCTTTTCTGTGCTTCTTCAAGTTTGTAACACCGAACATACTAAAGGATGATTTATGGTTCACAGGAACAGTTTAATTAGACACACGTTTAGCATTTTTCTTTATATTCTTGTTTCCATCACTGACATGTTCAATATGATTACTATCAAAGGAGAAAATAAACCCTGTGTAGTTTTAAAAAACAACAACTTTAATTTAATCAAACTGAAATGCTGCTAAACTGTGATGGACGTGTCTTTTAATCTTGTCAACAAAAATCCGTAATCATCTAAATCTGCCATTTATCATCTTGTAAAATGTTCCCTCTGCTTCTGTTGCACATCTCCGCCGACACTCTCTTCTTCACCTGTCATGTGCAGCTGGTCCAACCCCTGCATGCCTCCTTAAACTGGTGTGTTTAAATCTCTTTACCTCTGTTGTGAACTTTACACAAAGTTTGTGGTAACAAAATGAAACTGATGAAGATCTCCTTTGAAAAACACACACACTCACGAGACAAAATAAAACCAGACTGCTCAAAGTAAAAGCAGAGCCCTCGCAGTTGGTAGTACAAAACACAGTGACAACGTGCGTATTAGATACCCTCACTCCAAAAGCACAAATATATATTTAAAAAATGAATCTCCAAGAATATCATCCTAAAAAATGGCATTGAGGGGGGGTGTTACAGTGAAAAAAAAAGCAGCTAAATTTTCATCAGAAAATGCTGAATTTGAGTAAAAACAATGCTCTGCAGTTTGAGACTGTCGTTACAGACAAAGCGGATGTTTAAAGCATTTGGACGCACATTTGAAATGCTGTAAGTCTCCTTATCAGCTGGAAATATTAAAGCCATAAAATGACTTTTGAGAGTGGATAAAAACTACTGAACAACATCAATGTTGAGCCTGTTCCAAAATTTGAATGTACATGTGTTGAAGGTGCGGCTCTTGTTGAATTATTAAACATATTTTTCTTCAATCTTTCGAGCCATAAAAAAACAAAACAACTTTTAATTTTCTTCTGCTTGAGTCTCGGCCTCGGGTAGCTCTACTTATCATTGCTGAGTCAGTTGTCTGTTTGTGCTACGTTTTTTCAAGGAACAGTCGATTATTGGTGAGGGTGACTTTATGTGTTTGGTTACTTACTTAAGTGGATGTACTGTGGCAAGTTTAACCTTACATACATAGATCTGACAGTACAGGTTCTGAGGTAACTGTTTACAAAATGTTGTATCCTAACCAAAAGTTCTTTGCCATGTTACATTGAGAAACATTATCCTTAACATATTTGACCCGCATAAAGTACTATGACCGTCACACTGTCATTTAGAATTGTTTAAATAACTCGTGTCTTAAGTCCTTCCATCAGACAGAAAATAAAAAAGCTGCGTGGTTCACTTTTACATCACAAAGTGTTAGAAATATAAGTCGTTCATAACAACCTGAAAGGTTGGGAGTTGAAAATGCAAACCAATGGAAGCTGAAGTAGAAGACTATAATGTCACAGAGCACACGGTGTCTATTATTGTGTAGACATGTATAAATAAGAGCTTAATAAAGACGCTTCATTTCTTAAGAAATATGCATGTGGAGTGATCTTTATCAAAAGTAGAAGTCACATCTGTGGCTAAACCATTGTACACCACAACTTTAAAAATCTATGGTGTGTGAGGCTGTGCAAATAAAGGGGGCCTTGTCCTTCTTGAACCTGCTGTTGTGTTGCTTTTTGAGTGTTTGAACCCAGTGTGTGACAAACCATCTGTTGGGGGGTTGTGGATTTGACACCTTAGCATTGTGAAAGTGGGGAAACACACTTATGGCTGAGCATAAGATTTCTGCTTACAACGTAGAATCTCAGTTCTAAATGAAATTCAAAATGTTTTTTGTAAGTGTGGCTAATGTATACTTTGACTTCTAAAGCATACACACAAGAACAACAACACAGAGAAAAAGAAGAGGGGGTAGTTTACTACGCATCATAAAAACACAATCATTCATCTTCCAACTGTATCTTTCTGTTCTGACTTCAGAGTCCTTGTTTGTTTACTGAGCCGTACTTTGGGAGTCATACTGTTGTGATACTGGGAGAAAAGGGTAAGGTTTGATACACTAAACCATTACACACAAAACTTCAAAAACCTAAAGAGTGTGTGAGACTGCTAGCTGTGTTGTCCAGCAATAAACTTATCTACAATGTGTTAGGGAAGAGTGACTTGTACTGCTGTCCCATTAAGCAATGGTTTTTCACTGCAAACTATAAAAGGAATCTGGGTTTAAATAGAACATAGTAGTGGTGGATTAAGTGTAGGAAACACTAGTATAAGGTGTCTATGGAGCAAATCTCCTTCAACATTCAAAATGACCAAAGTGAGGACTACAGGCATTTCTCTCAGTCAACTGATTGTGTTTAGGGAAAAAGCAGCTAAATACATTGAGATTGCTCCACATTGTTAGTGAGCTGTGGGTTTTGTCAAACTTGGAGTGAACAAAAGCAGAAAAACAGTAAAAGATTCGGACATTGAAATTCTGGTTTATTTCATGAATACAATGAAACATTTTAGTCCACAGAGCAAAGTAGCATACATGATAAATGGATACACATAACACAGACAGTGAGAAGTAAAACTCATTGTCATACCAGATGTTATATTCTGTAAACTTAAAATAAACCCCTGAAATTAGAGTTTAGTGTTTTAAGTCTTCTATTAAAAAACACGAGTCAACACTTTAACGACGCTTAAATTCACAGTCGTTATGATGATAAAACATGTTCTCTCATTAACAAATGTCTGCACTGTCACTTGTCATGAAAATCTCCAGAGCCAGGGTTCAAGCTTCCTCTTCAATCACCACTGATCATTATTAGAGCCCACAAAAGATTTTTCACATTATCCCATAAACAACATGCGTTTATAGAAATCATTGTGACAGAAAGATTTAGATTCTTGTTTCACAATGTGCATGAACTTAAAATCTTTAGAGTTTCATACTTATAAAGTATAGAAAAGATTATATTTGTTCCAATGTATGAAATACACTTCTTGTAAAACAAAAAAAAAAAGTTGATTCGAAATGCATTAAAAAAAAAGCTCCTGCCATCACCTTTCTCCTGTACACACACACACACACACACACATAGCATTACACTCACTCACTCACACACACATGCACAGAGAGAGAGAGATCATTAATACAAAAGATTGCAGCAGCTTTTGGATTTTCACTCTTTAATATGAACATAAAATTCAATGTTTTGCCTTTGCTTCAATGAAGATGTGTCTTTAAATCTACGATACCTTTCTTGTTCAGAAAGTTTGCTGACATAGTAAAGAAGTGGTTAGGGAACTCAGTAAGTATGAACAACAATAGCTTAGGGACACTTTCTCAAATAAAGAGGATTTCATCATCTGCAGTTCGTGAAAAAAAAGTGCCACATTAAAAAAAAACAAATCAGCAGATCCACAAATTATGGATACAGACTTATCAGCATACAGTTTAAAGGCATGCATTAGAGTGCATTGGTGCACACTTGGGCATCTTTTATTTAACATGGTTATACCACTGTGAATTTTGCTATATAAATATGCTCAAGAGTCTAGAGTGTGACATCCAGCTAAAAATCGAAAATATATATTTTTAAATCAGTAACTTTGCAAATTTAGAGGAAATGTTTTTGGTCAACAAATGAGTCGCCTTTTAAAAAGGGTTTGAATAATTAGAGCTGACAGAGAGACATACATACATACCGTGTGAAAGGATGTCTTGGAGCAGAGAAGCACGCTGTATTGTTGCTTTTCTCTTATGCATAAGCAACGCCAGCCTGTCAGAAACGCTCTGTGCGGGCAAAGCCGGTTCCAACGCACGTCGAGGCATCAACTGGCCTTTCTGCCGGCTGGCTGGACCCTCAGCTTTCATGCTGGGATCTGCAGCACAACTTCGCACTGGCCACTGGGGCAAAATGGATTTAAAACTTTGAAGTACTAGTTTGGTTCTTCACTGCTCGCAGAGAATTAACAATTATAGAAAGTGATCCAACATGAAACTCAATTCAAACAGCACACTCGGTATTGTCCACAACCACGCTCAGTTTCACAAATAAACAAAATGCTTGCACCAACCATAGACACAGGAGGGAAAACTTCCCAGAAACTGACATTGTAATAAATTAATCACGCTAAAGTCGCCTCTACGCTTTTTTGGAAAGAGCCTTTATACAGAGCATATGCCAAGCAGACTTAGTGCAAGATAAATAATATGTAGCCTTAAAATTTAACATCTAGAGTTTAAAGAGACGCACAGGTCAGTACCTTCGCTATTGTCTCTAAACATTAAGATCCATTAAAAATCAGTTTTATCAACAGAGGACCCATGAAACGAGCAAAGCTGACAATTCTGAAGAGCACGGTGCATGCTCTCATTTCACAAGTGGACCTACATTTTCCAGAAAGACCACACAGTTAAAACCTGTAAAATACTGAATTAAGAGTTTTGCACTATGTTTCACCAAGTTAAAAAACAAATCCAGCAAAGCTGCTTCTACCAAAAGCATTTATCTTTCAGATCAGTGTCTAAAAAGCACCATTAAAAAAATGTGATCCTGCATTTACAAAAGTAACTCATTCACAGTGAAAACCAAAACGCACACAGCGTTTGATAAACAACATTAAAATAATGTATTGCACATCTATGTTTTAAAAATGGCATCAAAATTCAATGCGTATTTTCTCTAAAAATTTACGGTCGAATACACAAACTAACGTGCGGGTGTCAGGCTCAAGGATAGAGTTTGCTGGCTTTTATAAACCTTTATGCCTCTTCCCCCACCCCAAAGCACAGACCTCAAATTCACCTTAACTACCCCCCTCCCCAAAGTGCAGTTGTTAAAAACACACAAAATCTACCATTTCGGTTAGAGTGTGTAAAAACACTATTGCAAAAGTAACTCCTGTTTGTATATATTCACACTGAAAACTAAAACGCATCGGCTGATAAACACTAATTAAATAATGCGTTGCACATCTGTGTTTTAAAGAATGTCTGGGAAAGCCTTCGCGTATTGTTTAATTATTTTAAATTTTAACTGAAAATTAATGCGAACTAACGGCACTGTTCTTAGGTGAAAGTTTTTTGGGGTGGGATGCAATTATTTAATGAAAGGGATAAAAGTTTGGTCTCTCTCCACCTCCTTATTCACCATTTTTTGAGATAAACGGCATCTTAAAGTCTAAAACAGCCAGCAATGAGTTGTTAGAAACAATGCAACAAGGTTGGGGAGTCGCTAACTAACCGTAGAAAATCTGCTTATAAAGCACACTGCTGTTTCAGTTCGATTATCTGACAACAAAAGTCTTTCTATAGAATAAAAAGACAAAGAAATTCCTGTTTGTATAAATTTACCATGAAAAACAAAATGCCTACAGAGGCTGATGAACCTTAATTAAAAAACACCCTGCTAGGAGGAAACAGAGCATGCGCAGTGGGACCGCACGGCCACAGGAAGTGCCCCATTTCGGAAGAGTGAAAGCGCGTACATGAGAGTGCATGCGCGCGTGCTCGTACGTGCACAAGATGTCAGTTTTTAAGCTCGGCAAAGGGGGTGTGGGGGGCAATGCCCCCAGGCAAAAACCCCCCTCCCCTGACCCCCTGACCCCTCACCCCCCACCCCACACCCCTCACCCCCCCCCCCCCAAAAGGTGTCATATATATTCTTCTTGTGTGTTTTCTACACATAACAAGTTGAGATCAAAAATTGAGTGTTTGATTGATCGATCGTAATCTATGTGCCGCATGAGCACGATGTAGAAGCCAAAACTCTCACTGCATTATAAGGGATCAAAAACTTATTACACTCAATGACATGCAAATCTATTTATAACTTAAATGCCATGTGATTTTTGGTTGATGTTCTCTCTCACTTTATATAAGTGAAGCTATAAATTAGAGACTTACAAATTCAAATAATTATTTCCCTTGTTATAGAAAATTAGACTTTATTTGTATATTTGTTACAATGTTTGAAACAAGATTGATTTTGTTTTGGGGTTTATTTTTTTTCTTTATTTCTTTGTTTGATTTTTCTCATGTTTGTTTGTACAGACTGATGGGCCTCTCCCAGTTTCCTGTGTTGTGTTTTGTCATAGACACAACAGGAAGTATGAGAAATGAGATTGATGAAGCAAAGAGGGTTTCTTTAGAGATCATTGACAGAAAAAGAGGAACAGGACAGGAACCCTCTGGTTACGTATTGGTACCTTTCAATGACCCAGGTAGATCATTTACAGGGTGAATTTGTACTTTATTAAATAGGAAAGATGTTGTTTGGAAATGATCTTGTAATGTTATGCTGCTTATGAAGAAAATCGTAATTTTTTTTCACTTTCACATAAATAAGAATGAAATAGCAGCTGTGTTTATAATAAAATGCTTGGCAAACAAATCCATAATTTAATAACTTGTTAAAATGTTATACATTCTTCTGTATGTCCAGATTATGGGCCGCTGGTTATGACAGCAAATGCAGACGTCTTCATAGAGCGCATCAACTGTCTGTCTGCAAGTGGAGGAGGAGATATCCCAGAAATGGTCTTGTCTGGACTACAGGTGATATAAAAAGAAATACATTTTACTGAGTCATATTCAAATTTTGTAAGGTGTAGCCGGAGTATCATCAAATTGTTATGATACAGTTTAATTTAAATTCCACACGAGATTGACTTTTATTATTGAACGTGTACTTGCAGTGGATAGAAATGTCACTTTTCAGTCAGAGTGATTGATTGTATTTTAGATTTTGAATTATTAATTTTTAATCTTTGATACTTTGCATGTCTTACATAAAAACAAAAGCTTGCACTGACGGCAGCTCCACCCTTCTCTGAGATTTTTGTCTTCACTGATGCTCCAGCAAAAGATGGCGATCTGAAAAACACCATTATTGCTCTCATAGAGAGCACCAAATCTCAGGTAATAGTGGACTTTATACCATCCTTCCTCTTAAAAATTCAATAACTTGAGGCATGTAACTTCAGATTATTTTTACAGTATTTGTCTCCATGTAACTCTAAAACGTTATCTAAAGGGACCACACTATTTATAAAAGACTACATGCCCCCACACACCTGTATGCTTCTTTCCTTTTCATGTTTTTCAAAGTTGTCAAGCCTGAAATCTGCTACCTCTAGCCTAGCTCATTGATTCTCATTCTCAATAAATGTTTTTCAGTCACATTTAGATCTGTGGTGTTTGATCTTGAATAGAAGATTTTTTTTCCTCATGCTTGCAGGTTACTTTCATGCTCACAGGCAGTGCAGCAGGTCGACGGCGCCGCAGAGCCTCTCAGGGAATGGTTCCACGTTCAATGAGTCAATCTGCTGTCCAGTTATACCAAGACCTAGCTCACGCTTCTGGAGGTCAAGCCATTCAGGTCACTAAGTCAGAACTCTCTCTGGTTACCAGTGTTATAGTAGACTCATCAGCCAGCGCTGTGGTAAGACATCAGTCAAGAGAATCATATCTGACTGAAGATCACACTGTGTGAGTAAATGTGATGTTTCTCTCCTTCTTCTCTTAGGTGACAGTTTTTCAGGCATCAAGAAATCCTGGAAGGCCTGACAGTTTTAATTTTACTGTTGATGGCTCATTACAGAACATAACAGCTTACATCACAGGAGACTCTGCTCTCACCTTCAGCCTCACCAGCTCCACAGGTTTTGTCATAACACATGTCTCTTAATAATTCTAAGATGCATTTTTGATACATTTGTTTCATCATTTTTTTATCTCTTATATCATCATATTTTATAGTATCTTTATAATTGTTTGTCCCTCTCCTCCAGGTGTAACTCAGACTTCCAGTCAGTCCAGTGGTCCTTTGGCATCTGTCACCACAGCAGGAAACATGCATCGTTTAAGCCTCAACACTGATCAAACAGGGCTATGGCAACTCAGTGTTAGCTCAAACAACCCTTACTCTGTTAAGGTCACAGGTCAGTATCATTATTGTTAACTTTTAACCACTGAGCCATATGAGATGTTTTTCAAAGATTTTATTTGTCTGTGTCTACTGCTGAACTTGCATACTCAGGTCAAAGTTCAGTGAACTTCATTTATAACCTTGTCGAAGAGTCTGACGGAGCCCACGGGGACTTTAGTCTTAAGGAAGGACGTCCTCTCTCAGGTCAGGGTACTTTTATGGTTATTGTTTGTTCATTTTTATAGTTTGTAAAGTTCTCTTGTGGTAATCAGTTTTCCTCACTTACTTTGGTCACATAGTCATCTTTTGAACAATTTCGTTTCTCTCACAGGGCATGTCACACTGATGTAGACTCATGTAGATTACCTTTCTTACTTCATCGCTCTTTCAGGTGGTAATACCAGCATCTTGATCACTGTCACAGCAAGTGACACAGTAAAGGTCACTGAGGTCACTCTTTTTGACAACTCAGGTGCCACAGAGGTCAAAGGATCATTGCAAGTATGTCAAAAGTAATACATGAATAAATTAAGTTACAATGAGAATTTTTATATCAATACTGTCATTGTTGTGCATATGATATATCATGTGAAAAACAAAGTTTTTACAGGTCTCTATGCAGTCCTGTGACAAACTGAGTACACCCTTACTGCTTCCAAAGGAATTAAGAGGAATTAAATTCCAACCAGGTACACCTATACAAATGCGCTAGATTAATCAGCAAGTATAACCCCTTCTATATAAGCGGAAGGTTTGGCAGTTGGCTGGTCTGGAACATTCAATTGTGTGTCAGTGCAATTAGACAGTCTTTCCCAGTAGCAAATAAACAAGCAAATTCACCTCAAGGTCTGACTAAAACTGCAAATAATGCAAGTTCTAAACCTCTGACTCTACAGGCCTCATTATGCATGTTAAATGCTAAAGTTCAAGACATTACAATTAGAAAAAGACTGAATAACTATGTCTTGTTCGGAAGTGCTGCTCAGAGAAAGCATCTGATCTCTAAAAAGAACATGTCAGCACAGATTAGATTTGCAAAGTTGCATCTGAACAAACCACAAGACTTCTGGAACAATGTCCTTTAGACAGGCAAAATTCCTTCACAGAGATACGAGGGACTGATAAGAAAACAACTGCGTCATATTATTTTTGTTAAAAATAGTTCTGCGAGTCATGGGCTTTAGGTAGCTTTCCACAAGCCTGCATAGAGTCCTATAAAAACTTTCATTTTCAAATGACTGCAGCTTTTGCCTTCAGACTGATCAGATTCCTTTTTAAGGAAGGAAGGTCTGTCAAAAACAGATGAGATTAAGAAATCATCATTCTTGGTGGATAAAAGAAATGTTGCCAGATATAACAAATTAAAACTTTTAGCATGTAGCCAAATATACAGATTTATTTGGAACTGCAGAGCTTAATTAGAATTGTGTTAATTCATATGCCAAGGAAATTAATTCAACACCCTGAAGGCAGTTATATATTATTTTGTCATGACTGTCAATCTGGTGACAGTGCATATTACTCCTGGTCTCATGCAGTCATTAGGAAGCAGCGATTTCCTGGTGACATTTAGTGGAATCCCAGCAGGTGAGTTTGTGCTTATCCTGAAAGGAGAGGACAGCAGCTCCACTTCCAGGTCCACTTCAAGCAGCTTCCAGAGACAAGCGTCCACACGGATCAAGACCTCCAGCATCTCTGTCACTGTGAGAACAGTTAATGTGTGCTTTCTGAACAATCTTTGTCACCATATATAAACTGAAACATTTTTGCATTAATTTGTTTCCCGTTTTCTCTGATTTATGCAATAGCCGTCTACTCAAATGAGTGTACCCATAACAAACACATTCTCACTATTGTTTATAGACCAAGTCATATCAACATATTGTTGTCAACAATGTTAAAAATAATATTTTCCTTCCCCTGCTCCTCTTTCTCTCTGTTCTTGTCCAGGCCCAAGCCAATAATACCAACATCGAGCCGGGCACCACTATCTCCATCCCCTTCACAGTCGCCACAACTACTGATGGAGTTATAACTGACTCTGCAACTGAGACATTCACAGTGCGAGTCAGCAATGACCGCAGTTATACTTCCACTTCACCCAGCAGTGTTACTACTGTAGCAGGCAGTGGAGGTAAAGCCAATGGCACCGTGACCCTAACGGCTCCATCCAGTGCTGCATCAGGAACAGACGTGACCCTCACCATTGAGGCAGAAAACTCTGCTGCCACCGAAATCAACTATGTAGTTCTCAGGTTTTCTGTGACTGCTAAAGTGAGTGATATTTTCCATCCATTCTCGTTTACTTAGCGTTATCAGGGTCCAGAGGGGGCTGGGACCTAGGTGATATTTTTCAATGTAATATTTTTCAGCATTATTCTTAATGTACCAAACAAACAAAATTAAGAAGAAAACAGATTTTGGGGGGTAATTTTCTTTTAAATTAAAAATCCATTTAGCCTTTGCGTCTTTAACCATCTTTTGCATTTCATTAGATTTGATATTTGTGTTTTTGGTTGCAGTGAGGGTTTTTATGTCATACTTCTCTTGTGAATTTCTAAAGGGCATGAAAAGCTTTTATTCTTTTTTGCCATTTGCCTGTAACACATACCCAACCCAGCCCTTTCCATCTTTTCTGTATCTCTCTCTCTAGGTGAAAGATGTTAACCACCCAGTTTGCCACATAGTCAGTACATCAACAACATGTGCCTCCTCTACATCACTTTGTGCTTCCTCCCAGTGGGAGTTCATCGCTTATTTCACTGATGGCATCAATGGAACTGGCATTGATAGGGTCACCATTCGCCAAGGGAATGGTACTCTGAATATCACCACAGCAAATGGAGCAGGGGGTGACAATATCACAGTGGTTACCTACACTGCCTCCTGCTGCTCACAGATAGTGGAGCTGACTGCTGTAGATGGTGTAGGAAATGTGGGGACATGTGTGCAGCAGGCTAGATTGCTTGACACCGTCACTAAACCACCTCCTGTGACTAGTTCTGTAGTTAAGACAACATCCACTGGAGAGTACACTTTGTACATATCAATCATTCTTTGGATCAGTGTTGTGTTTTCTGTACCTTGGAAGTAACAGAGAACAAATAGAAATTATATTATGATCATGAATCTGTGACACATGAATCAAATAACTTATCTTTGATTAGTGAGCTGAACAGGCTATGAAGCAACACAATGAGAAAGAGCAGGTATGACATACCTGCACAGAGAGACAATATATCACAGCTAGTTATGTTACGTCTGACACTGAAGCCCCAAGTCCTGTCGGGCCTTCAGTGTCAAGCAAAGGGGACGTGTCCACATGAAGCCTGTGTCAAGACCCATATCATTCTTCAAACTGTCACCTGACCAAATACAAACGAGGCCCCGACTCTCTGAAACGACGATACTCTCTCGTTATGTGATTCAAGCTCTTGAAAAGATGCCCTATTAGGTTCTTCTGCCAGCAGGAGTAGAATCTTTGAGGTGTAGCACTGCCAGCCACCAGTATTTTTGTATTTGTTTTCGTCTCCTCACGTCTTTCTAGTTTATAATGGGGTGCTGTTAGAAAAGTTGATTTTATGTTTTTCTGTGTAAATTTTCTGCACCTTTGAGATGCCAAATAAGAAGATACCTAAGATGTCAGCTGTTCTTACATAAAGGTCAGAATAGCTAAATAATTAAAAGGAACTCCTACACATTGTCTCAGTTACTGATGCATCAGTCATTTCATGAGTCTGATTACAGTTGTGAAGCTATTTTGTTAAGCTGCAACCCACTGTCAGTAAACTCTGATAAAATCTAATCAATACAATCTTGAGGTCATTTGTTTACCTTTTAAATGCTGAATAAACAATACCTGTAATAACAATAATAGCTATCGTTACTATGTTTACGTTATTGTCATTAGAAATGTATTAATTTTATTTTGACTCAACATGAATTTAGATTGTTTTTGTTTTAAATCACATGCTTACCTTTTTCGAAGAAACTCTTGCTTTTTGTGTTTTCCTCAGTTAGGGCTATTAAATAAAATAATACATGTCTATTATATGTATAATTCTGGTTATTAATTCAGTTATACATTTTTATAGTTGAAATTAAAGGTTAAATGTGAGGTTAGCCTTCTAGTTCAGATTGTTGTTTCACTTGTGAAACTGTATTCCTGGCAGTTTTAATTACTTCCTGTAGCATTTATGAGAAAGGTGTTACTACTGAACATTTTTCCCACAACTGACATGTATTATCTGTTCTGCACATCACACACCAAACAGTGCAACTCTTCTGCATATTTGTACCATGAATAGAAATGGGAGGCACATTTAAAAAAAAAAACAACATATGATGAATAGAAAATCCATTAAAGCGTTACTTTAGTGTTTAAAACACTACCATAAAAATGGATTTTAACAATCAATTATCATTGCCCAGATCAGCCAGACAAACCTTTTGTTGTTAATCACAAATACCATTCTTTTTTTGTTTTTGTTTTTTCTTTTTTTACTGTGGAACCATTATATAATGGTTGTTTTACAATATAATGGTAAGGAAAAGAGAACATAGTAATGGTTTTACAAGATAATGGTAATTTTATTGTGGAAAAAACAGAAACTCTTTGGAAAAGTTGCACATTTTCCAAAGCTGTTAAGCTGTTAAGTGGGCTGGAGTCTTTGCAGACTGAACCAGAAGAAAGTTGAACTTGAGCAATGACCTGTGTTATTAACACATTTACATGCATATACATATTAGCGGCCTAGCTTAATCAGTCCTGATGATTGAGGACCATCGAATGTATTTCATAGGTTTTTTGCTCACTACTGATGTCACTTTGTGGCTTTAAATATATTTTAATATATTATTTGGTCCGACATACATGTCGTCATCACACATGTCTGCCATCACACGCATGTGAACTTGAGTGACATCCCATTCTTAATTGATAGGGGCAAATATCATGTTAAACCTAACATGATATTGGCCCACCCTTTTAATCTATCACAGCTTCAGATCATCTGGAAAGGCCTTCCACAAAGTTTAGGGGTGTGTCTGTGGGAATTTTTGACCATTCTTCCGCAGTGCATTTGTGAGGTCAGACACAGATATTGGACGAGAAGGCATAATTTGAACAGGTTTTTAGTTATTTTTTGTTGTTTTTTAGTTATATTCCTTTAGTTTCATTTCATAGGCAGCATTTTACCAGAAAAGATCAGCTTGCCCTTACAGGAAAAATCCGCACATGCCAATGTCGTGAGTTATCAAAACACAGAAAACCAGTTCCCAGTCTTTCAGTAGGATGTGATCATCAGCACAGTCAGCTGGGGCTATTTCACTGAATCAAATGGCCAAACACATTAACAGATATTAAAAGTAAAAATCAGGATATATAAAAATTCCCTACATAAAACATAACATACATACATTTCTTTTTTTTTACAGTGATTATGGCTTCTTCTTTTTTTTTCTTTTCTTTTTTTTAACCTGGTATTTACTTTACATTTTACGGTCAGTTCTTTACGACATGTGATTCCAAGCTTATTGTTTCTTTTCTGTTGGCATGTTTTGCTCACAATTGCACCTTAAAAAACTGCCAAAGAAGGTTTTGCACAGCTTAGCCATATGCATGTTTTTTTAATCTGTTTCTGCAGTGTTTTCAAACATAATAAAAAATGAAATATTTTATGATTAACTTATTTAGCTTACTACTATTTATAGTTTTTTCTCTCACCCTGACGTATTTTCCTATGGTTGTTAAAGGCCATTTTCTCAGTAACCTTCTCGTTGTGATGTGGTTTAGCACAGGTGTGCAACAGTCTACCAAACAGGAGGATTTCCTGTTATTTTATTGGAGTTTTTTTCTGCTATTTTCTTACTATTTTATAATGGTAAGCTGTCATAAAAGTTGACGGCATGTTTTTCTCTGTACTTTCTGAGATGCCTAGAAATATACTGGATGCTTGTTCTTATCTGAATGTCAGAACAACTAAACAATTTAATTTACAGTAATTGCACTACCGCACGCTGTCCTACTTAATGATGCATCAATCATTTCATTGATCACTTTATCAACAATTAAAACAGAATCTAATTCAATAAAAGGACTAGATGTTATAATCCCTGATATTGCATTGCTTCAAATGGAGAAAGTCTTGAGGGATGGCTACAATGAGGAAAGGCAGCCCGGAAGCTTTACCAGCAGGACACATCATCAGTTGTGTGCCTCAACTTCACAGGGTGTTTTGGCCTTTTATCACAAATTATTCTACCAATTTTTATTTTCAATTTCTTTTTAAATTCCTTGGTTAGGTTTAGGGATTAGAAATCTGATCTAGATTATACTATTTAATTCAAATATAAAATTTAGATGCATCATCAGTAGTGGACCTTGGATTCATTGTGTCATGGCCAGACTGTATGGAGTGTGAGTGGAAGAAATAAACGCAGACACAGGAGAACAGAATTTGAACAAACAAAAAGCAAGCCTTTATTGAGCTGAAACACGAGAAACAAAAATACCGTTGGGCGAAACTAAACTAAACATAAACTGGGCAAAACCAAATACCTGACAAAGCAGTGGCTAGAGTGTGAGACTGTGAAACAACTAAGACTGCTATGATAACTATGAGGCTATGACGATAACTATGAAACTATGAGAGCTAAGACGAGAGGTACCAAAACCCGGTCAGAAGAACAGAATTCCTGACAACGACTGAATGACAACACATATACTAAATACACACACAGGAGGTGATCAGGGGGAGTGGAAACAGCTGACACAAATGAACGTCATGACACCACGGCGAACGTGAAACTAAAACAATGAACATAGAACACAAGACCTCTTCGAAATAAAACAGGAAACAACGAGAGATGTAGACATGACCCAGGCTTGACAACATGAAAACACACAGATAGGAAATCCATGACCTGACACAGAAGACCTAGGAGAAACATAAACTAAACAACTCAAGTTCTAGGATTATTATTTGTTTTGCCTTAACATCCTTTCACATAAGAAATCACAAATACAAAAATGAGCACAAAATGCTGGGTCACAGACCCAGCCCCTGACACAATGGGTGTTTCAGCCATTATCACTAGACACCCTCATCCAAGGATAAACCTGTCGGGGTTGATCAGACTCTGCAGTGTGTCTCTGGCATATGTAAAATATTCTTATTAATCAATTTCCATCGATACTTTAGTGATAAAATAATTGGAAATTTAGGTATTAGTATTAATAAACGTTTATTCCTTTTTTAATTTCCTTTTATATTTGTCTTTTGTTTTCTACTTCAAAGGAATAGAAAAAGGTGATAGACAGAAGCAAGAGAGAAAAGAGACAAGATAAGAGAGAGGAGAGCCGGAAGGGGGGCATCTGATCTGGCATCCCACACCTCCCCGCCAGATCAGGCTGTAAGCTCTACCTCCCTGTTGCATTCCAGAAAAGGGAAAAGAACAGAGGGGAGAAGAATAGAAATTTTTTCTTTTTACATTCCTCTGTTAGGTTTCACTATCATGAGGTTAACTGCACAGTCCCCAGGAGACCCTGAGACAGCTGTATCAGTCAACCAGGGTTCTGGTTTTTCACTGTAAAAATTCTGGTGTTAGGTTTTCTACCCTTTTGACACCCTCTGCTGAGGCATGCCCACCACATGTTGATCAAGCCTGGGCATGTGTCTTGCGGTTAGCTGACTGCCTTAGCAGCCTAATGACAATTATGAAATGTGTTTACACTGCAAGCCATTGTCAGTTAAATTTTATAAAAGTGTATCCATACAGTCTGAATATTGCAAATTTGATTACCTTTTAAATGTTGAGTATCTAAAATAATCTGAAATAATAAGAAAAAGAAGAATAGCTATCATTAGTGTTATTATGATTAATTTATCAAGTTGTCTGTGAAGGTTCTCAGTCATCCAGGTCATTGCAGTCTAAGGAGCTTGGAAAGAAAGGCATCTGGACTTCTTTAAGTTTCAAGAAACTTAAAGAAGTCCAGGTACCTTTCTTTCCAAGCTCCTTAAATTCATCAAGTTGCTAATAATAATGAGTAGTAGCAGCTTAAGATATTTTCTGTTGTGTGCTACATCAAGACTGTACACATAAGGTTTTGCAAACAGAAACAAGGGATATGAAGGATGTCTACATCAGCAGGGGTGTTATAGTTTTAATCACTTGCTAAAATCTACAAAAATAATTTCCTTTACTTACCTGTTATAATTTAGATGAAAGAAGCTAGATGCTCTAATAGTCTGCAATGTGTCTTATGATTAGGGATGGGTATTGATAAGATTTTCACAATTCCGATTCCATTTTCGATTCTGTTTAACGATTTGATTCTTTATCGATTCTCTTATCAATTCTTTTTAAAAAAGGAGAACACTAAGGTCGATTAGCTTAGAACTTTGTTTTATATCTTCTCTTTGAACAAGATAGAAATTTAGGAGTAGCATGGCCTTACAAACCCAACAGTGAGATCTTAAGAGATCCACAGCCTACGGCTCTTCAATGGGGTGTCACAGGGTCCCCAGGAAAAAAAATTGTAAATGTAAAACAATAAAATAAATATTCTTCTGTAGCAATAACAAAGTATAACATAAATTATTCTGTAGCAATTACACAAGAATATCCAGTAATGTCCCTGCCTCTATCCTGGCCTGAAAGGAGACGCTACCGGTAGACTGCAGCGACAACTGCCAGCCAGACTCTATCTCTCTCATCATGGTCACCTAAATGCAGCGCACAGTAATGGCAGGTTTTGTAATAAGGCAGATCGCGCTAACATAATATGCACTGTTAGTTGATTATTTACCTGCCGTATTAACGGGAGAGGACGTGCAAACGTTACCGCTGCTGCTAGGTTGAGATTCACGAGTCCGGAGCGGAATTAAAAACACGACATTCATTTAAGGTTATCGCGTGTTTTGTGAGCAAATGCTTTTGCATATTCGTATTGTTTCCTCCCTTAAATGAAATATCTACTTTGCAAGTATTGCAAGTTGCCCTGTTGTCATCTGTTCTCATAAAGTATAACCAAATTTTTGAGCGTTTGTGGCGCGTAGGCGCCATGTTTTCTGCCAGGTAAATGACGCTCCGCAACGTGGTGACGTCATTTGGGGCGACTGGAATCGATAAGGGAATCGTTTGTAAAAATGCCAAACAATTCCAAGGAATTGAAACAGTGGGAACCGGTTCTCAACAAGAACCGGGTTTCGATACCCATCCCTAGTTATGATTCAGAGAGCATTTCTTGTTGTTTTTTTTTGTTTTTGTTTTTTTTAATTCACAGAATTAAAAAATTCTAACTATACCAATGTCATGAGTTTAAATAAACATGTCAAAGAGCTTTAAGGGAAGAATGGAGACATAGACACATCCCATATATAAGCAAAGGAAATACAGTGATTTACAGCAATAACACATGCCAAACATGCCATCATCAGCACAGTCAACTGTGAATCACCTCTACATCACGTAAGCAAATGATCAAACACGTAAAGAAATACTGAAGGGAAGAATGAGGATATAGAAGTGTTCCTTATAAAAGTAAGCCATCAAAGACAAACACACACTGATGCACACTGCACACTAAAACGTCTGCTACAGTCTTATTCAAGAAACTGGACTGGCTGCTACAAAAACAGTCAACACTCTGTGGTATGTGTTTAACAGTATTCTTTTGTATATCAAAAACATTAATTTATTGTTTCTGTAATATTAAGAAAATGATAATTAATAATCCATGGTAGATTAAATGTAGGAAAATGGTGAATTTGGCCAACCTATTACTGACTTGTATTGGGCATCTTAGAGTAGTCTTAGAGTAAAGACCTGGCACAATTACTGCATTTTCACAGAGGACCGACTTCAATGATGCTGTGGACAATGTTAACTTTATCAGTAACTGGATAACTTGAATAAATCTTCTGTGTGGATATCAAGTTATTTTAATTTTAAGAGAGCAAATGTCAGTTTCTTACTTTTGCATATAAAGCAAAGTAACCTTATCATAAAAATAGTGTTATTATCTCAACATTATGGCATAATTTGCTCTTAATGATTTACATTGCACATTGGGACTACCATACAGTAACATTAGCAATAACACACAAAGAGCTGCATCTTAGTAATAAAGAAAAATAATTTTGAAATGTAATGGTATCAGTGTTAGACATGATGCTATTTACATGCATGCCTCTATATGTGTTGGGTAAAGTGACAGCAATTGTATAATAACACAATGATAAAAAATTAGGAAAAACAATGGGAAGAAAAATAGAAACCCTAATGGTGATATTGATGATTCTGTGTCTAGCTTGTTGACAATGATGAACAATATAATTAGATGATGTTACTATCCCTGAAAGGATTTGTTAGAGCACTTAAGATCATTTTCCAGATAAAATTATGTCGAATTTATGTAATTACAATTAGTTACATGAGTCAGGCATGTAGGATGGATTTGGGTAGAATTAATAAAATAAACATTACATTAAAAAAGCTGAGCTTTAGCTTTGCCCTTTAACTGAATGACGGTCAGTTCCTCTGGCCTCTTTTGCTTATCAAATAATTTTTTAACCACTGATCAATTGTTGTACAAACA
This sequence comes from Pelmatolapia mariae, assembly GCF_036321145.2. Lineage (NCBI taxonomy): Eukaryota > Metazoa > Chordata > Actinopteri > Cichliformes > Cichlidae > Pelmatolapia > Pelmatolapia mariae. The sequence continues at coordinate 31,075,062 of NC_086232.1, read as the reverse complement.
ATCGCATTTCTGGAACTTTAGTCATGGAAATATGTCCTCAAACTGCTGATTCCTCGTTCCTGCCTTTTTTGTTTTTCTTTCTTTTGTTCTCTCTTACTCTCACTACTATTATTATTTTACTTTTTATTTTTCTACTTATTACTATTTTTCTATTGCCATTTTTTATTTTTTTATCCTATTTTTTATTTATTATACTTTTGCTATTTAGTTTTTCTCTTAAATCATTTGTATTTTTTCGTATGATAATTTTACTTGCTGTGCAATCATGAACCTCTGTTCTGTATATTTTGCTAAGGAGGGGGGAAAATACAGATTTTTTTTTGATTTTGCCTTTCTCTTGTTCCTTTAGTACAACACTGTCCATCATGGCTGTCAAACACACAGTCATGCTCCTGGTGGCAGTTTGTCTCTACCTACCAGGTCTAACCCATGGCTTTCAACCATCCTTCTCTGTTGATGAAACTCATCGTAACATCACCAGAAAGGCAGTTCTCAGAAAGACAGCTGAGGTTTGCCGAGACCTTGCCACCGCTGATGGAAGAGACTTCAACTTGAAAGTGGGCTCATTATCATTTAAAATGGGGTCACTGTTTATGCATTCATGTTTAGTCTAACATAACTGTGAAGTTTAACTTTTTGAGATTTTTCCAAATGTCCAGTTAAGCACTTGGCATTTCTTTGTCTCCAGATTGATGACAACTTGTCAGTTCAGGAGGTGCAAAAGGCCTGTTTCTCCTCATCTACCTCCACCGCTCCGCTCTCTACTGACATTTTCCAAACTGCCCTTAATGAGATCTACGGTAGCAACGAAAAAGTGTATTTCTCAAAGGTCGATTTACCTGAGTTCCATTTTCACAGTGAGACCTTCCTGGGAGGACGGGACATCATCACAACAGGTACACTTTAAAGTTCCTCAAAATTAAACATGTTTACATTCAGTACAACACAGATAGTAGATTATTTTGAATTTTTAAATTAATTTATATTCCTATACACCAATTAAAAAACATTTAAACGATAGGTGCAACAAAAATCTGAATTTTGCTTCATTAGGTTTCACTTATACTGGATTCTTAAGGTTATATGTTTTGTTTGAGGTATGTCTGTCGTGAAGGCTAATGTGAAATTTTGTTGCTGCAAGAGAGGTACTTGGACAAATTTGTCACATAATTCAGGTGAGAGTGATAATTATTGTTTATATTTAACTTGATGATGTTAAGATTTTGGAAGTAGGAAGCAGTGATAGGATTGGAAATAATGTTAGATTTTCCATACATTAAGGACTTTTACAGCCACAGTAACTGGGTGGAGTTGGGGAAAACCACTCCTTACTCCGCTCTGATCAGACCAGATCAACCACTGCAGAACTTAGCAGGTAAAAGCCTTCCAGCAACTTTAATCACAGTAAGAAACACATTTGTCTCGACTTGTTTTAATTAATTTCCCTGGTGTGACGTGCACACACACACACACACTTGCAATAAGGGAGATGAAGGGGATGAATAGGAAAGAAATGAAGGTGTGAAAGGAGGAAGTAATTACATTCATCCAACCTCATCTAACAAACAATGTAGAAAAGTTTTAATGATCATCAATTTAACAACTGAGTTTGAATAGATGACAATATTTTGTGCTTTTTATTAGTTATGCATATTTTGTTAGTACTTAATATTTTTAATTTGCCATTTTTAATTTTAAACAAAAACTGGTGTTGGACAGTTTAATTTTTAATTTTTTTCATTGTAAAACCCAAATCATTTTACACAAGCACAGTTCAAACCAAGTCTTGAATATCACTAAAGCATAGATGGCACACTTGCAAACCTTTTAAATACTGTATGTCATAACCTGTTTCCAGATGGTTTTATGGATAACTTTTTTCTTGCTTTGCTCCAGGTCCATTTGCACCAACTTGTAAGAGCTGTACAGGAGATGCCTGTGCTGATAACATTTTGCCTGAAGTGCTGAAACAGGGGCTCCTGACCTCAGGCTACTTTAGCACATTCTCTTCTTCAAAGCCTACTGGTAACAATCACATGTATTTGTGTATAACAGCAAACTATTAGGATTTGTATTATTATTTTCTTTTGTTTGCTTGTTTCATAGCAAATGGACTGTTTATCAAACCAGCAGAATGAGTAAATTGTAATCCACACTAAAACTAAATTGGCTATAGTAGTTTTGTTTGTTTGTTTGTTTGTTTGTTTGTTTGTTTGTTTGAATACCCACAAGCTGCAAATTTAAATATTACAACACATAGATGTGTTGTCCCACCTTGAATTTAATTTAAAAATTACCTAAACTCACCTATTCATTGCCATACCCCAACTATAAAACTCTTTGGATGTTTTGGGTCTTGTTGATCAGTTATTCAGCTATTTATGTAGATATCATTAAAAGTAATTTGTTATTTTTTTCAGGTAAATGTAGCCATGGTGGTCTACTTGACAAGACAAGAAAAAGGGACCCAGCTGGGGGCATCAATAAGGATTCTTTTACATCAGATCATGGCACGTTGCACAAAAAAGTAGCTAATCTGGCAGTGGATGCTACTATGGAGCTGCTGGAGGACATCAGACTAGCTGTTGGAGACAGGAACTTCCTGCGGTACGGGAAAAATTGATCAGAAACATTCTTGCACTCATGAAATGGTTACTAGAACTATCTAACAAATTTGAAATTGAAACAGTTTATATTTATTTTCATGACACAGGTATCTAGGAAAAAGTAGTAAAACGCCTGCCTCACAGAAGATACTTTGTATCTTAAAAGTGATGCTTTTTATGAAACACATGAAAAGTTTCTGCAAAGATACCAATCATTCTAAATGTAGAGAAATTGGGTTCCTTACAGGATGACAAAGAGCTAATTTTGTTTTGTCACTTATTTTCCTCCAGATTGATGGGCCTCTCCCAGTCCTATGCGCTGTGTTTTGTCATTGACACCACAGGCAGTATGCATGATGACATCGATGCAGCAAAACAAGTTTCCTTTGACATAATTGACAGTAACGCAGGAACGCTACAGGAACCCTCTCAGTACATACTGGTACCTTTCAATGACCCAGGTACTTCCACTTTTATGGACAGTCCCCATGCTGCCAAAGAGAGCCAACAAATAAAGTTCATGTATTTCTTTGTCTCCCAAAAAGAATTTGGACCTGTGATAAAGACAACTGACAAAAACTACTTCAAAGAGGAAATCAACAAGCTCACTGCAAATGGAGGGGGGGATGAACCAGAGATGAGCATGTCTGGACTGCAAGTGAGTGTACTTGTGTTCTATCATTGGGATATGCATCTGCTTACACAGTAATTTGTGTGATGTGAATTATGAACTTTTAGGATGAAGACATGGGGTATTTGCAGTTAGTACAACGGATATAGTTAGGAAATTATGGAAATTAATATGAATTGTATGTGTCCTATAATGTGATAACAGAATGACTGTGTGCACACATTATTATAACTTGCTTTTTTAATCACTTTCTGAATTACAGTTTTGCACATCTGGTAAATCACAACAAATAATGCTTATTTTTCTGTCATTTGCGCTCCACCTTCCTCTAAAATCTTTGTCTTCACTGATGCTTCAGCCAAAGATTTCTATCTAAAAAGCACCATCATTGCCCTTATAGAGAGAACCAAGACTGAGGTATGTGAGAGGATAAGTTGCATTTTTATCATTGTTAAATCAGCTGATGAAGACACTGCTAAATATTAACATGCAGAAATCTGATGCCTTTAGGAAAGATTGTTCTTTGTTGAAATGTAAAAATAAATAAACCTGAATTGTAATGCGAGCTTACAAAAATGTGTAAAAACAACCCAAAAATAAAAGGTTGATACTCTGGGGGACGAAGTACAGGGTGGCACAGTGGTGCCGTGGTTAGTACTCTTGCATCACAGTAAGAAAGTTCTAGGTTTGAAACAATGGGTATCCACTGTTCTTTCAGTGCCTGTGTGTTTGCACGTTTATATACAAGATTCTGCATGTTGAATTAATTACAAATTCTGAACTAGTTGTGGATATGAGTGCAACTCAGAACCATCTCTCGTGATATATATAAACTAATGCATTTTTCTATTACCAACACTTTTAGGTATACTTCCTGTTGACAAATGTTTTTTCCAGTCGGCGGCGCCGCAGTGTTGATGGTCAACGTTTTTCATCTCGTTCAGTGAGGCTATCAGATGTCCAGCTATACAGAGACCTGGCCCAAGCTTCTGGAGGCCAAGCTATTGAAGTCACAAAGTCACATCTTTCCTTGGCCACCACTGTTATAAAAGATTCATCAGCTGGTGCTGTGGTGAGACACTGAGCATGAACAGGAATTACTTAACTCTGGGGAGCCATTTGTAAACTGAAACATACTGAAATTACCAGCAGCATTTTTCCACATTTAGCTCAAACGTGTTTTTTCGAGTCATTTTTACAAAATTTACTAAAATATTTTTAACTTTTTATATTTAACGTCTTGATGCATTCTCAATCATCCAGGTAAGTAAATCTCCAAAGGTTGATTAACCTTTGGAGAGTTTGGTGTCAAAATCTGTTTTCTTTGTTTTTCTCTTTTTTTCTCTTTTTTTTAATGTCAAAGAAGGTGAACCTTAACACACTAAAGAGCCATACAACTGGATTAAGTGGAGTGAACAGAAAAGTTTACACCTTCATGACTCAAAATTGCAATGCACCAAGACAACATGAAATAGGTTTAATCAAAACATTTCACTTCAGATTCTGCTTGTATTGCGGCTGGGCTGCAGCGCTGCTAAATTCCAACTTTTCATGGCCTGGGTCAGAGGAGCCAGCAAAGGCTGGACTGGGCTAAATCTAGTGGCGTTTGTAGGTCGTTGTGCCAAATGAGGTTGGTTGTTACAGGTCGGGCAGGAGCGCGTAGTGAACCCTGGCTGAGAGCATTTGAAGCAGTAAGGTTCAGGCTTATGGTGTTATTTGCCACATGAAGGAGGCTGTGGTCTATGTGGTCCAAGCACTGAGTGAAGCTCATGAGCTCATAGCAGCGGGTCCATTACAGAAGTGATGTTAGCACCATACAGGGCAACTCTGTATTTTTCAAGAGGATGTTTACTAATTAGGTGGATTCAGTCTTTCTCAGGTGGAGGCCTTTTCAGTTTGTCAAACTCACTCAACATGTGGGCAACAAAGGTGGGGAGTGGTTCATCCTGAGCCTGAACATGATCCAAAAGTCTTCTCAGGATGCATTCTTGGTTGTCGGAGGGCAAAAACTGTCTTAACCAGTTGACAGAATTGAGCACACAATGTGATGTGGGAGCCTTGAACCATTTCCTGGGCTCTTTTGCAATAATAGATTGCATTTATATAGCGCTTTTCTAGGCACCCAAAGCGCTTTACAATTCCACTATTCATTCACTCTCACATTCATACACTGGTGCAGGCAAACCAGTTGTAGCCACAGCTGCCCTGACAGAAGCGAGGCTGCCATATCGCACCATCGGCCCCTCTGGCCAACACCAGGGTAAAGTGTCTTACCCTAGGACACAGCGACCAGGACAGAGAGAGCTGGGGGATCGAACCGGCAACCTTCCAGTTACAGATGAGCTTTCCAACTGACTGAACCACGGTCGCCCCAAGAAAGTGTGGCAGTTCATTCAGCAATTGTCCATCGGTCAGGTTCAGTGAGGATTTGTATGTGCCCACTGCATTTAACCAGTCCCCAGGTTGCACTTTGTCATCCCCAGCATACATGGGAGGCTCCAGTTTGGCATGATGTAAAGCTGCTGCAACGAAGTGGTTCTCAACTCCATCACTTGTTGGCAAAGGCTAGGAGTCACGTTTTCAACTACCCTGTACATCGGTAATGATGTAAGTTCCATGTCTCAGCCAGAGTCATCTGGGTAATGCACCATTTTGATTTCCAAAGAAATTAAGCCACTCCAGCACACGGCACAGTGTTTATATAGCAGTAAAAGAGTCAGTCAGGTTAGACTACAAAGACAAAACTGCAAAAACGCCTGTAAAGACTAAATTTGGAAGAACCACCTCTGAAAATGTCACCCAACAACTAAAATTAGACTGGAGTGATCAAAATCATGTTATTACAAAAGCACGTCTGCCACACTAGTGTTCAGTGCAAAAATAGTTTAAAACTGTTTCCATTCATACTGAGTTGAAGACCAGCACTAATAGTTGTAGTCGGTTAAGTTACTACTTACATATGCTACAGTCAGTTTAGTCTCAGCAAAGGAAAAGCGGAATGAAAAGCCAGCATAAAAGTTCAGTTCCAGGCTCCCCACTAGAATTAATCCATAGAAGATGAATCCAATAACAACATGTCCAAATAACAGATCCACAGTGTCATCTTCTTCTTATTTTTCTAAGCGCAGCAGCATCAAACTGAGGTATCCAGAACTTAGTCGGGTCCCACCTGAGCCGTGGCTGCAGCCGTGGCTGGGAAAAACGTCAAAGTGTCCGCAAAAGTGTGGGGATTTCCGAGACATTTCATGTGTTGGAAGAGAAAAATCCTAAGCGGGATCCAAAAATCGTCTGGAGTCCAAGGGGAAAAAAAGTTCGGGCACCAGTTGTAACGTGTGGTGGAGATGTAGCCAGCCGCGGAGGTGTGCAGGTGGCTAGAGAATGAGCAAAGACTTCTAACTTTCCACAAGTACTGATTTATTTTAAATATCAAAAATAAAAGTGCTACCTCTACCACACATTACTTGAGATCACACTAGTCCACATACACATGGAAGAAGACAGAAGGCTGAACGGGCTTCTCTGACCCTTCAGAGGAGACAGAAGACAGCTGGATGGACCCCTCAGACCCTCCAGCAGAGACAGAAGATGACTGGAGCAGCTCCTCGGACCACCCACTGGAGACAGAAGATGGCTGGAGCGGCTACTCGGGGCCTCCAAAGGAGACAGAAGATGGCCAGTGGGTGTGGAGACCTCTGGCAGAGACAAAGCTAGCTGAAACTAGCTTACTTACTTACTTACTTTGTCAGCATCAGCTGTGAGACACACAATCAGCTCAGGCTGCCATTCAGGCTGCAACAACACAAGTAGTGGGCTGGATGAGCTCACTCAGGAGTGACAAACATGGAGTTAACAGTCTCTGAGTTAACTGACTCTGGGTTGACAGATTCAGGTTGGACGGCCTCAGGTTAGCAATCTCTGAGTTTGCAGAGTCAGAGGATACAGTCACTGAGTTGGAATGAATACACTCAAAATGAAAAATCCCCGTAGCAATAATTCCAGGCTTGTGAGGACCAAAACAAACAGAGTCTCTTTCAAATAAATCTGTCCCAGAATTCACAAGAATAACCCCAGCCAGCTGCTCAGAGGTCCTTGAATCTGGCTGAGGCAAGGAGCGCTGGCGATGTGGACGCCGTTTACTCCCAAATGAGGGTAACGGCCATGACTGAGGAGACTGGTTATGGCGGAGAGGTGGAGGCTGGCTGCTCATCCTCCGAAAGCATCGCTGCCAGGAATGAGGCTGGCGAACAGTAGTCACAGCAGGACATGGAGGGAGAAGAATTCTGTGGCAGCAGCGTGGAAATGCCTTTCCACTGTGGCGGCTGCCACAGCTGCTGTGTTGCGGGGAGCTCCTTGCTCTGCCGCTGCTGATGCTGTTGCTGCGTAGATCGCCGGGACACAAAGTCTGCTGGCTCCTGAGCTTGTAGCGTGTCCCAGACTCAATGCAGCTCTGTAACCAGGCCCGTTACTTCCAGTGGTTGGTGAAAATGAGAATTCCCCTGTAGAATCGCCTCAGTGGCGTTTATCCCTACCACCCTTGCCTTGATATCCGAGGTGTGGGAAATTCGTATCATAAGGCCTTCGATGCGGTCCAGGTCGCGCTGCTGGGATAAGCCCACTGGGTCCATATAGTGGTTGCGTCGTTCTGTCATGACGTGTAGTGTGGCAGGCATTAGGTAGGACCCAAATGCAGGACTCATAAGCAAAAGGTTAAACTTAAAGCACAGTTTTATTACTGGGAACACTCTTCAAAGAAATAATCATTACAAAACAAAACAAAAATCACAAATACAAAACTAAACGCTAAACTGGACACTGGAACCTAAAACTAAGAGACTCAAGGGAAGAAAACCATGAACTAGGAACTCGAATATTTTTCAGGACACGAAAGGAGAAACACAGCACAGAGAGAGGGTACTATGTGACGCAGTGCATGGAAAACACAGCGCTTAAATACACACTGGAATAATCAGGGAATGGGAGACAGGAGGGAAACACAGCTGGGAGGCATTAGATCTAACAAAACAAGGAAAGCAAAACTAGAAACACTGACATGAGACAAGGACTTTGAAAGTAAAACAGGAAACACAACAGGCACAGACACTGAACAAAGGGAACACGGAGCACAGAGACAGGAGTGGCATGAGACATGGCTGTGGAACAACATAAATAATATTAATGCATAATCAGGGAATATAACTTAAACAGATACAAAACACTGGGTCACTGATTCAGGAGCGTGACAATTACAACATAACACATTTGCTTCAACATGTTTGTAGGTCAGTTTTCTGACCTACCGTCTTTTCTGCACTATAAGGCGCACTTAAAATCCTTTATCCTTCTCAAAAATCGACAGTGCACCTTATAATCCGGTGCGCCGTTTGTATGAATTCTGGGTTGCATTTACTGACCTCGAACCGATTTTATGTGGTACACGGTCCTCAGAAATCTGCCAAAAAAAAATTTTGGTAAGCTTTTCGAAGCATTATGGCTACCGTTGTCAGGAGCCTCACTGAGTAATGCGTACTGTGCTTCCACATAACATTACCGTGTTGTGTGTGTATAACGACCACAAAATGGCAAAGAAACATGCTTACAAAGCGGATATCAAACTCCGAGCAATCAGTCACGCAGCAGAACATGGAAATAGAGCAGCTGTGAGACAATTCAGCATTAATGAATCCATGGTGCGTAAGTGGATGCAGCAAGAAGATCACCTGCTCCAAGTAAAAAAGACCAAACCCTCCGGTTTCGCTCTGCCCTCTATGACAACAAGTGCAAATCCATGCTTTGTGAACAATATCAGTTTAAATGTTTTGGGGTTTTGTTTTGTTTTTTACTCGTTAGAGGTTAATTTCTCCAGCTTACCGAAAAAGTTTTAGCTCGCGTGCTCTGCTCGGCTGTAGAAAGCAAGACACTGAAACTTGGGAGCTGGTGCTAAGGAGGGACAAGAGCTGCCTAGAGCTTCACCGATTGGCTGACACGAGAGGAGTGGAATAAAACAATAGGCTTTCATCAGAGCTCATCAACACTTGGGAAATCTTAACCCTTGTTTAACCAGAGCACATCATATATACAGGGATCATACACCTTTTTTAGGGTCAAATTCAAGTCCTTTTTTAGTACTTTCAAGGTCCATTTTCAAGCTTATCCAGCACATTATAAAAAAAAAGCGGTTTCACTTCGCATTACCTCAGTAAGACCATGTTAAAAGAAAAAAAAATCATCTTAGGTTGACTTAAATGTCCTCCTTTTGTTAAAGCACAGAAAAAACACACCACACAAAATACTGCAAAATGAAAAGATTGCCTTATATGCATATAGTGAATAAAAACAAAACACACATCTCACTTAAAAATTAAGACGTGCAAATGTGAACAAATCAACTTGTTAGAGATTTTAATCTCCTCTTGAAAAAAAACCTCACAAAACAAAGAAACTGCAACAAACACCACAAAATAGTAAGGCCATATTAATAAGTCTTCTCTTATGACACAAATAGGAGATTGCTTGGTTTTGTTAAAGTTCATTCAAGTTCACACACTGTATTATTGTTGAAGTCCTAAATTATCACCTTTAAAGTGTTTGTGCTAATAACATCATGTACAGTAAGACAGGCATGGAGAACAGCACTGACTGGGAGAGGCTTTGAACAGATGACATACTTAGTTTTACTTAATATAGAAGACTTTAATGCACAAGCATCTACCTAAAATCTATTAATCTATCATCTGTGGGGTTATTACGGCGCTGGCACGGCTGGCAGCCTTAACCCAATTTCCCTCGGGATGAATAAAGTATAATCAATCAATCAATCAATTATGTACAGTCGTAATGTATTTTGTTCATCTCCCTTAAATAAACAGGCAGCCTTAGGTGTTGGCAAAGGCACCAAGTTAATACTTGAAAAAGCTGCAACAACACACAAAAATTTAAACAGTATTCTATTTACTTGGTGACAACTTCGTTTTTAGCCTTCAATCAGAAAGCCTTAATTTGGCTAGTTAAGTAGCGGGCTAATGTTTAAAGCTTTCACTGGAGTGAAGCGACTCACATTACTGCTACTGCTACGTAATGTTAGCTAAGTTCACAGAGGGTGTTAATAAAACCATTTTAACTAACTGCTACAATAGCCGTATTGCATCACACTCGGCGCATTTCAATCATTTATCATGCGAGTTTTCTAGCTAGCAAAAGCTAGCTAGCTAATAATTACAATTTTAAAATTTTGCATGTGTAAAATACAAACTCTCGAAAATTATTTACTGGGACTCACCTATCATGTGACAAGAGAGCATAAACTCCGCTATTGTCGTTTGCCATCAAACACCCATTAAAACAGCACCCTCCTGGTATGTTAACACACTCATCCCCAATTGTTAGGGGGAAGGGGCGGGGTCACACATTGAAACAGACCGGGTGCAAGGCAGCCCAGGTGAAGAAATTTTGCTTTTACACTTTGCAACTCATTTTATTTCTTTGTTTGATAAGAAAACTATTCAGTCAGATTGTTATTTGTGGTGAATGAAATAAAGTTACAGTTTCAAGCACTATTAAGCACCACATCTGAAATTCAAGCACTTTTCAAACCTTGAAAAGACAGTATTAAAATGCAAGCGTTTTCAAGGATTTCAAGCACCCGTACGAACCCTGTATATAATCTGCGTCCTTTTTATGTTTAAATAAATATACTGATTTTGTTTCACTTTCATTACAGAAGGACAGTAAGAACAGAAACAATGAAAATGAAATGTTTTATTTTTTTTTTTTCCTTTTAAGATGATTTTAGGAACTGGGTTACATATTGTTCAGTATTTAATGTGTTACAACTTAACAATGTTAAGAGTTACAGTGAATAAGTTGGTTAAAGTTTAACTCATGTTATTTCGCTGAATGCACTTTATACGCCTTTTAATCCGATGTGAGAGGGATCCGGACATGCTTGATGCCGAAATCACCCAACTGTTAAACTCAGACACTGAAGAAGAATAATTTGATGGATTTGTGGAAGTTGAATGTACTGAAAAAATAAGGGTATTGTTCAGTATTTAATGTGTTACAGCATGTTAAGAGTTACTGTGAATAAGTTGGTTAAAGTTTAACTCATCGGATTGCTTTATTTTGCTGAATGCACTTTATATGCCTTTTAATCTGGTGTGAGAGGGATCTGGGCATACTTGATGCAAAAATCTGTTAAAATCTGTTAAAATCAGACACTGAAGATGAATATTTTGATGGATTTGTGGAAGTTGAATGTACTGTTCCATATTTAATGTGTTACAACTTAACGATGTTGAGAGTTATTGTGAATGAGTTTAATAAAGTTCGATTTATCTGACTGTTTTGTTTGGCTTAATGCACCCTATAATCCCTCGTATGAAAACAGAGCAGGTCATCGAGAGTGCACCTTACAATCAGATGCGCCTTATGGTCCGAAAAATACGGTACAAACAGTTTTCAGGTTTAAGCCCTATGGGAGTGTCCCCAAGGGAGACACCCTCTACATAATTACACGAGCCACATTGTGAAAACGGGTGTGGGTCACAATCCATCAAGGTTTCGGGTGAACCCATTGTGAAACCTGGTGATTTACTGAGGTCAAATGGCCCAGGATGTGAGCGGACGTTAAGTCGTCTCAGAAGGGATCTCAAAACTGGATTATAGATGGCAGACAGTTGGTGTCGTAAAGACAGCCAGGAAATTTGGGTGAAGAACTTTTCGGATAGGAATTTCACTGAACCTGAAAAGAAAGTGCTAGCCAAAGGACTCCATTTTGCCATTTTTCCTCTTGGTTCCAATAGCAGGGAAGGATGCTGGACAGACCTGGTACACTTAAACATATAGTGAGGGTGCAGTGGAAATGCCTAGCAGAGGCCCTCGTCCACAAGATCTTCAATTCCTCCCTGGAGCAGAGCCTCTACAGCATTCCGAAGGAGACTGGGGACATTGAGTCAGAATGGACTGTGTTCAGTACCTCCACTGCTAAGGCTACTGCACTGAGCTTTGGCTGCAAGGTGGTTAGTGCCTGTCACATATCACATCTTCTGTGAAGGAAGCAGAGTCTGGGGAAGAGGGAGATGACTTATGCATCACTGGAGGTCAGGTCACTGACGCAGTTAAACAATTCCTTGGTGGCACGGCCCCTGGGGTGGATGAGGTTCACTCTGAGCTCCTCAAGGCTCTGGATGTTGTAGGTTTGTCTTGATTGGCACAGGTCTACAATGTCAGGTGGCAGTACCTGAGAACTGGTGGACTGGGGTGGTGGCTCCCATCTTTAATAAGGGGACCCGTAAGGTGTGCTCCAACTATAAGGAGATCACACTCCTCAGCCTCCCCATCAAAGTCTATGTCAGGGTGCTGGAAAGGTGAGTCGCAGTCCATTAGATACCATTGAGATCTGATATGTTTTCAGAATGTTCCTTTAATTTTTTGTACATCACTAAGATTAATTATAAGAGCTGATGCTATACATCTACTACTGCTGCTTTGAAAGAGAAAGAAGAGAGGATCATTGGCTTGCCACAAGAGTCCTTCCTCTGCCTCAATGGATGTAGATCTCATGAGGAAATGGTGACACCTTCCTAAACTCCCATAGTTCTCCCAAAGTCCGTAATATAACTCAGTAGAGTGAGCCTAGAAGAATGGGTTTGTTGTTTAGTGCTCTGGCACTCCTCATTTTATTATCCAACTGCAAACCTTTGGTATACTAATTTCTTCAAGCTGATTCGTCTGTTCACAGCAAGGTCTGTGACAGCAACAGTCCATTAATACAGAATCACCCATTTTTATAGCCGTTTAAAAATTCTACTCCCCCTATTTCCCCTCCTGCTAAGATCATTCTTGATGGTACATGTCTCCTGTTGTGCCATATATGATGACCCTGTTGACTTCCTGTTTACAGCATTACTGCATTTCTCTCATTTAGACAAATTACAGAATCATTATTTTTAATCATTTTATTACATCTGTTAATCCTAAATACTGCATTTTTTTTTAAATCACCAGTACTGTAATTTCATGTGTATATATTTTGGAATGCTGTACTTTATCAACTATCTTGGAGCTAGATATTAAGTCCCTCATTTAGACAGTGCTAGGTGGATGAGGCCTTTGGGTTTTCAAGCATACTTCATTATCTGTCAAAAATGGTGGAGGTTATGTTATGGTAAAGCATGACTATTTGACAGTGGAATCAGGTCATTAGTATTTATTGAAGCTATGACTGCTGATATAAGTAGCAGGATGAATTGTGAAGTATAAGCAAAGCAATCCAATAGTTTCTCAAGGCAAAGGAATGTAGTATACCTCAATTGCCAAGTCAGTTACCCAATCTCAACACAATAGAACTAAAAAGCTGCCTGCATTTTTTTAGTTCTTAAACACAAAACTACAGGCAGGAAAGCATTCAAACAAACAAGCAGGAACTGAAGACAATCACAGAAAAGGGTTAGCAGAGATTTTTTCCAAGAAAAACCAAATGTTGATTTCCATGGGTTAATGTAAAAAATCTTTGTAAAAACCCACTGAGTTAAAGTATGGAGAATCAAGGCTGAAAGCGTGATTGATTGTTTGATTTAAAAGGCACTGTGGTAGTGTGCAGAAACTAAACTACGAGAAATGTTACTCTACAAGTGGTCACTATCATATCATTGTTCTTTTGCCATTTTCTGTTGATAGCATTCTTTGAGCGTTAGCATCTATTGTCAGAGCAAAGAAGTAAAAGCAAACGCAAAAATATGTCAGTTAGTGCACTACTGTCACTATAAACATAGGTTATCGAGATTCAAGATATTCAAGACAAAATATGACTTTGCTTAATTACTGTGAGGCTGTGATTACAGAGTGTGGATAAAATTACTATTGAAAGCCTGACAAAGGTGCAATTTTAACAGGTCAAATAATCTTGTTTGCACTGTTAAAATGGATAGCATTTATATAGCGCTTTTTGAGACCCTCAAAGCGCTTTATAATTCCACTATTCATTCACTGTCACATTCACACACTGGTGGAGGCAAGCTACAGTTGTAGCCACAGCTGCCCTGGGGCAGACTGACAGAAGCAAGGCTGCCATATCGCGCCATCGGCCCCTCTGGCCAACACCAGTAGGTGAAGTGTCTTGCCCAAGGACACACAACGACCAAGACAGACAGACAGAGATGGGGATCGAACAGGCAACCGTCTGGTTACAAGATGAGCTTCCCAACCCCCTGAACCACGGTCGACCGAATGTCAAGGGCAGGGCAAAATAATCAACAGAGGGGAAGCTCATGAATGCCTTTGTGTGGGTTAGCAGGTCTTTTGTTTATTATTAAACTAGTGAGACTGTGAAAGCTTCCATCATGTCAACTGTTGTGACACACCCATTTGAAGTGCTGATAAATGTATTTGTCTTGAAAGTGGACAGTGGTATTACTATGTGTTTGTGTGGGGCAAGAGCTGTGTGGTCATTAGCACAAAATCTCTGCACGATGTAGCTCACTGTCTTTTGGTATTTGGGAAGTATTTTATGTCTCTTTGTCTTTCTGCTTTTTCCCCTCTGCTTAAGAACCTTTTATACCTCTATTCATAACAGGTTTTAACTCTCACACAGTATTCTTTGTTTTGTTTTAAGTTTGGTTTTTTTTATTAGGTTTTATGGTCCAAAGTAAAGAACATGTTGTCTAAAACTTGCATTTAAAGTTAACATTCTGCACGTTCTGCTGTTAGTGTGTGGTTTAATACAACCTCAGAAAGTTAACAGTAAGTGTAAAGAAACTGTTAGGACTAAATCCCGTCTTACATTTGGATTCAGACAGTGTCTACTCCTTAACTGATATTTTCTAATAACTTTAGGTAATATCAGTTATTGTTTTATGTGAATTAGCTTAAACTAAAAGTTAATTTAAAATCTTCTCTGACTGACAACAACATAAAAATGAACTTGTCCGTGAGGGGAAATTGCCCCAAAAAAAGAAAGAAAGAAAAGAGAAGAGAATCATAAAACCATGTGTTTTTTTCCTTTCAAAGAAGAATATAATTCTAGTAACAGGAACAGAGGACATCACCAAATGCTGATGTCGATGTAAAAATCATTGTAAAAATGCACTGAATGAAAGCTGGTGTAAAATCATAGCTAAAAGGCTGCACTTCAATGCTGATTGTTTGGTTTAAAAGCCACTGTGGCAGTGTGCAGAAATAGGACTATAACAAACATGCCTGTTCAGCTGAGAAATGTTACTGTGTAAATTGTCACAATTATTCACACGTTGCTCTTTTTGTGATTTTCTATTGATAAAGTTGTAGAGCATTCTTTGAGTATTAGGCCCTTCTGTCAGACCAGAGAAGTAAAAACAGGTCAGCCAGTACACTATACTGTTGCAAATAAAGAGAGATTATCTTGGCTATCTCGTTTTAGTTTGTACTCAATGATTCAGACCACAGTTAATACATGAAACAAAGATTCAAGACAAAATATGACATTGTGCAAGACTGTGAGGCTGAAATTGCACAGTGCAGATAAAATTCTTACTGAAAACCTGTCAGAAGGGTTCTTGTGCAATTATTTGTAAATGACTAAAAGTTGAGATTCCAAGTACATCAGGTTACAGTTTATTCACTTAGAGATTCATCATAGTTTCTTTGTGCATGTACAATGAAAATCAAGGGCCATTTTATTCTATTCTGTATCTGATCAACACAAAGCTTAGACTTCATTACCATCACAAAACAGCCGCACCATCACAGATGTAGCCGCGCCAAAAAGAAAAACAGTGAAAGTGCACACATCAGGGACAAGAGGAGAAAAAAAGAACTCTACTCGAACTGTGCTCCTAACTGGGAAACCAGCTTGAGGTCAGTAAAAAAAAACACCTCAGCACAAAAAAAGCACACGAATATTCACATTTACGCCATGTAAAGCACGTGACATGCATCGGAGGCATTTGGGGTGGGTGAGGGTGGGCGAGTGCATATCTGTTTCAGTGTACATGCATGTGTATGTGTGTTCTATGTTCAGCATGAAAGAGTGTCCTTTCACCCAGTTAAGGGAAAGTCAACAGTACCCAGCCTACCCTTGAAGGATTTTTTTTTTTAGTGATAGATGACAGCGGAGTATAATTAAAACAAAATGCAAAGGTCAGTTTCATATTCTGTGTGTCACAGACTTCTACAGCCACAGTAAGTGGGTGGGGCTGTGGAATAAAGCTTCATAGTAATAGTCTTTACTCTCCCCACTGTCTGTGTTCAGAAATGAGAGTTACAGTGAACCAGATTGAAATTTCAAGTATTATTTGTAATGTTTTTACTTTATTCATATAAAAGCTGCTAAAGGACAAAGAAATGCAGTATGTGTACTTTTACACTAAACTGAATAAAGGAAAAGGACTTACTTCTGCAGGAGTGTATTCACATGCTTGTTGTTGTCATATTTATTTGGATAAATTTATTTGCTATGATTAAAGGCACAGCTTTCTTCTTAGCACGGCAGGCAGCTGCTTTGCTGCTTTGTCACCAGCAGGTGGGAGGCCTCATCAATGACCATGATGTCTTATTTTATTATGTCAAATAATCTTATTTGCCCTCTTATTATCAAATATTAACATTCACGTCCTTTTGTTACCCAGCACTCATAGGTCCTCGGCTAGAAGCATTATAAAATTTCCAACATAAATAAATAAAGAAGTGACTTCTACAGCTTGGCCGTCTGTAAGAAAAGCTCATTAAATTAATCAAATGAGACAGATTACATCCATAAATGAATACTCAGAATGTCAAATATCTGCAAGCCTATATAAGTGCCTTTTAACCTCTGCAGTATCTTAATTATATCTCAGGTGATTTGATGACATATATTTTAATTGGATAATCACAAACTTTTGAGCATTACCGTTTCTGTTTAACCTACTTTACACTTTTAATCAAGACTACATTCAACTCCATACTCAAGCAACTTATACGCTGGAGTATTCCTTTAACTGAAATTAGTATTCATAGATTCATGGGATTCTTAGATTCCTTATCTAGGTTTTAGATAAGTGACAGATTAGCAACCGGTACAATATGTGTCATTTTGTTACACATTTACTCATACCCTTGATGTCACACTAAGATGCACAGATGATAAAACAAAAGCAGTTTGTGTGGGTGTTCTTTGGAATTCATCAGCTTAAAGGAGGCACAAATATAAGAGGAAGGATTCAGAGCACACACACACACACAAAGCACACAAAGCACACTCAGATACAGCCTAGAGTTGAAACAGAAAACACACATCTGTCTAGACTATAATCTACTTGAGTAAACAAAGTCTCACACTGAAGAAGTGCTAAAGACTGAATCCGACAAAACGACCTAAGAACGACCCAAGAACGGTTCACACAGGTAAGATGAAGAGTGAAACCTTTCTATAGTGTATCACAGAATTATTTTGTTGGCATGTTAAACATATGTTGTACCATCTGTTTTTTTCCTAGTATCCCATTTGTTTTTTCTATATTATTTTCAATATTAAGGAATGGAAGTAAATTACCAATGGATTTCTGTCAACCCTTAAATTTTACATCTAAGTAAAATATGAGGTCCAGTGTTAAATTTATCATATGATGTAGTGCTGATGTTAATAGCATTAATCTGTTTAATAAAATATCAAACATGATTTATCTTATTTCCACGTACTTTTACTTCTCTTTTTTTCTCATGGGTGTAATAGTTGCACTGCTTTACATTAATTGCAAAGGCAGTCTCTGTGCTTGATCATATTCTTTTTGTCCCAAAAAGTTAATTCTGTTCAAATTGTCATGCCCATTGATGAGAATGGTCATGACAATTGGCATATTAATGATCAAGGAACTGACCTCACAGCCCATTGTTCATTCAGTGGTGCTAGTTTCAGTCATTGTGCAATGTACTGTTTATAAGGTTGGGGAAACCCGCAGTCAGCTGAGACTGAAGAAGTCACTTGGATGGGTGACAAAACTTTTCTCCCACTGAAAACACTACATCCAGATGAACAGAAACAGCCTTTTGGGATTTACTTACCTGGATGATTGGGCATGCATCAAGACATATTGTTTTGGTTTCTGGCAGAAAAAATTATGTTGCTAAAACCAACATAAAAACTAGTGTAAACATTCACATCAGGATTTCTTTTTCTTTCAGCATTACCATCCTGCCCTCCTGCTCAACTATGACTACCAGGCAGTCAGTCATGCTTCTGTTGGTGCTGGTCCTCTCCCTCCCAGGTCTTATTCATAGCTTTAAACCACTCTTCAACTCGAATTCTTTCACCCACCGTGAAATCACACGAACAGCAGTCCTTCGAAAGACAGCAGAGGTCTGCCGAGATATTGCTGCTTCTAAAGGACTGGACTTCAATCTGATTGTGAGTTAGACTTACAAATAAACACAGCAAGAACAGTGATACATCTGTGCTTTGTCCATCGGCGTAACTTTGTGCTGAACATTGGGGGGGGGGGTCAAGATCTCTGTCTAAATAAGTAAATAAATCTGGGTAAATTCCCAGATGAATAAACATGAAACTATTTTGCTGGTAATACCTGAAATGAGTAAAGAAAATCAACAGCCTATTTATGCAAGATAATTCATAATTTTATTGGGGGGGTTATATTGGTTGGGTCTGATTATTGGGGGGGGGGGGGTCAAAACCCCGCTAACCCTCCTGGAAATTACACCCCTGGCTTTGCGTATTGTTTAACACTAACTAAAGAATATGCATTATTCACACTCCATTGTAGAATGGAGAAATACATCAGTCAGATGCAACATGAATTACATTTTTCTTCGTACAGTTCAGTGTTGTGCTATAAAACCTCGTGTCCTACTATTCATGTTGGTGTCACTTTGAAACATCCATTTGCATACATAATAAGAAAGATTCTGTTGGATTGTGCTCAAGCAAGCCCAGTCAACAGAGGCCACACTGCTGCCAGTGGTCTCTGACCCAAATTAAGGGTGTCACCAGTGGGACCTGCACTTTATTACTATGTACTATATTACACACAAACTGCTTTGCTGGTCATAATTGCTGATGATGAGATAAGACTACTCTTACCTTTAGCGCAATAGTTAGTACCAATTTTGGTTAACATGCGAGTAACATATTTAAGGAGTTGTAATATACAAATTTATTGTCTCCAGATTGATAACAACTTGTCAGCTGGCAAGGTGCAAAAGGCCTGTTCGTCTATGGATACCTTCACATCTTTCGTTTCCACCATCAAGTTTGAAACTGCCATTGCTTCTATGTACCTCAGCAATGCAGCGGTGGACGCGATTTTTCTGCTGAGTGCAGCACGCCATTTTGACGATGAGACCTTCCACAGAGGACGGGATATCATCACTGAAGGTACCTCAAAGCTTGTCAATAATAGTTTAATAATGAAAATAATAATGTTATACTATGTATAACTAACTCAACTAACTCAGATCTATAGAATTCAACAGCCTAATGAAGAAAAGTGTTTAGAATTAGGGTTTGGTAAATAACAGAAAATCAAAAAACAAAAACAGAAATCTAGAAAGAATTTTTGTAACATTTCTCATTAATTTGGTTTGTAGCAATTCCCACAAAAGTCTTACATACTTGAAAGTTCTATATCTAGGGAAGGAAAGTGATGTTACAGATTACTTCAGTACTCAACAAACAAGACTTGTTTGTCAGTTGGAACTGCCAAATTCAAACAGAAATCTTGCAGAATAACATCTTCAACATTCACACACACTGTAACACTCTGCTTTGAGTGGATAAAGACTGGTGATGTAATGTTGTAGTTCAGGTTTTGCAGTGCAGGCTACACTATTGCAGCCTGTGTCTAATCTGTTGTATTTTAATAATAAGGTGCATCTGTGGTGAAGGCCCATGCTAAGATAGAAAACTATTTCAGAGGGAGGTGGTCTCTAGGGCAAATCTGTCACACTCTACAGGTACTCATACTTAATTTACTGCTAATTTGTTAAGAATGCTAGATGACAGCATTGTGTAATTAAAATAAAATGCAAAAGTGATATTCTAAATTTGTTTCATTTTCTGTATATGAAGGACTTCTACAGCCACAGTAACTGGGTGGAGCTGGGAAATAAAGCTCCATACAGTGCTCTGATCAGACCTGACCAACCTCTTAAGAACTTGGCAGGTAGGCGCCCTCCTGAAAGATGAAAATTCCAGCTTAAATATGATCTAGATTAAATTTGTAATAGTATTTGTAATGTTTATTTTCAAAATATAAATCGATATTTTTTCTTTGTTATTTGATATTTCTGCAGGACAAAATACTCCAACTTGCAGAAGTTGTGTAGGAGAGAACTGTACTAACAACATTCTTACTGATGTGCTGAACCAGGGACTTCTGACTACAGGCTACTTTAGCATCATCTCCTCATCAAAACCTACAGGTAACTTGGAGAAATCATCTCTTTTGATGTGTTATGATAAAGTCTTTGTATGTTTTCAATATCTCTTGATAATATGATAAAATTTTTTCCCTGTTCAAAGGTAAATGCAGTCACGGTGGATCTGCTGATCGCACAAGCAGGAGGGATCCAGTGGGGGGCATCAATAAGGATACACTTGATTCCAGTCATGGCTTCCGTCACAATGAAGCAGCTAATCTGGCTGTTCGTGCCACCATGGAGCTTATGGAGGATGTCAGATTAGCGGCTGGAGACACAAACTTCATGAGGTAAAGCTAGCTCTCAAGTGTCACACAAGAGGAAACAAATGTGGGGAAAATGGAGCTGAAGCACATGATAAAAAATAAATTTTTCTGCATCTCAAATACAGATGTTGTAGACTGCCACCGTTTCTGTCCAGTTTCTAGTGGCCTTTTTTTTTAGCTTCAATCTTAGCTGACAGAGAAGTGTCAGACGCTGTGGTCTTCTGTTGCTGTAGATAGCCTACTTCAAGGTTAGAGGTGTTGTGCTTTCAGAGATGGTCTTCTACATAGTGAGTGGTGATTTCTTTCTTATTCACCTAAAGCACTCTGGTCACAAGTCTCTTGTAACCTCTGACATCAACAAGACATTTTCACCCAGAGAACTGCAGCTCACTGGATACTACTGTCTCCGTAAACACTGGAGATGGTTATGTGGCAAAATCAAAGTTAATCAGCAGTTTTCTGAAGCACTCAGACCAACTTGTCTGGCAGCAACAACCAAGCCACAAGTCACTTAAATTACCTTCCTCTCCTTTTCTGATGCTCGATTAAAACTTCAGATCATCTTGGACATGTTCACATGCCTAAATACATGGGGTTTATGCAATGTGACCTGATAGTTAGGTAGTTGTGTTAACGAGGAGTTAAACAGGTGTTCCTAATAAGTGTATTTTTCCCTGCTAATGAATTAAGCATCAATGAAACCATAGTTTCAAAGAAATCAGATTAATAATACGAAAATATGTAATTTGTTTTGTTTTTTTTTCTCATGTTTGTTTCTACAGACTGATGGGCCTCTCCCAGTCTCCTGTGTTGTGTTTTGTCATAGACACAACAGGAAGTATGAGTGATGACATTGATGAAGCAAAGAGGGTTTCTTTTGAGATCATTGACAGAAAAAGGGGAACAGGAGAGGAACCCTCTGGTTATATATTGGTACCTTTCAATGACCCAGGTAGATCATTTACAGGGCGAATTTGTGGTTTGTTACATAGAAAAGATGTTGTTTGAAAAGAATCTTAATAATTATTACATTATTATAGACTTAATTCGGGAGTTAATTTTCTGTTTTTTAGTCTTACATATGAATGAGAATATAATAGCAGCTGTGTTTGTAGCAAATCTTTAAAAGAGCAACTGTGTCACTTCGAACATTTTTTTTTAAATGTTATGTATTCTATGTGCAGATTTTGGACCGATAGTTATGACATCTAATGCAGACATCTTCAAAGGACAGATGAACAGTTTGACTGCGGCTGGAGGAGGAGATATCCCAGAAATGGCCTTGTCTGGACTGCAGGTGTTAACAACGCAATGGACTGTTTTCTACTTTAGACAAAAGTTTAAAAACATGATATTTGATTTGGGAGGAAAAAAATGGTATAGAAAAAGTATAGACACAGTATTCTCAGAATGACCTTTTATTATTAAACACGTGTAGTTGAGGTGGCCAGAAATCCCACTTTTCACTCAGACTGTATTTTTTATTTTTATTATTAATTATTAATTGTTGATACTTTGTCCTGTCTTTCATACAAATAATATTGAAGCTTGCACTGACAGCAGCTCCACCCTTCTCTGAGATTTTTCTCTTCACTGATGCTCCAGCTAAAGACGCCTACCTGAAAAACACCATTATTGCTCTTATAGAGAGCACCAAATCTCAGGTAAGAGTTAACTTTGTATCATCCTTGCTCTTAAAAATGTAATTTTTGGCATGTAACATCTGATAATTTGTATAACATTTGTCTTGAAATGAAGAACATTATCTGAAGTTCGGAGGGACCAAACTTTTTAAACAGGTGCCCCACACACTGTATGTGCCTTTTTTTCTGTGCTCCAACCTCCTTTCCTTTGCATGTTTTTCATCGTCTGTCAAGGCTGCCAGGCCCGAAAGCTGCTGCCTCTGGCCTGGCTCATTGATTATCATCCATCTTTCATCTTCATTATCAATAAATGTTTTCCATTCACACTTAGGCTCGTGGTCCTTGATAGTGAAAAGAACGTTTATGATTTTTTTCCTCGTGCTTGCAGGTTACTTTCATGCTCACAGACAATGCAGCAGGTCGACGGCGCCGCAGAACCTCTCAGGGTGTGGCTCCACGTGTAATGGGTCGATCTGGTGCCCAGTTATACCAAGACCTAGCTCAAGCTTCTGGAGGTCAGGCCATTCAGGTCACTAAGTCAGATCTCTCTCTGGCTACCAGTGTTATAGTAGACTCATCAGCCAGCGCTGTGGTAAGACATCAGTCAAGAGAATCATATCTGACTGAAGATGACACGGTGTGAGTAAATGTGATGTGTCTCTCCTTTTTCTCTTAGGTGACAGTTTTTCAGGCAGCAAGGAATCCTGGAAGGCCTGATCATTTTAATTTTACTGTTGATGGCTCATTAAGGAACATAACAGCTTACATCACAGGAGACTCACCTCTCACCTTCAGCCTCACCAGCTCCACAGGTTTTGTCATCATAAATGTCTGTTTACCCTGTAGCAAATATGATAGAAATGTAAATTTGTGTATGCAAATTGAATACATATAGTATACATTATACTATTGAATATATGTAGTATAAATATACATATTATTTATTTATTTTTAATTTAATGAGAAGGTTCACGAAACACATTTTCTGCCAATTATTTCATGGTTCAGGCTTTTAATTCTAAGGCTCTATTTGATGCATTTGTTTTATTAAACTTTTCCTTCTTACACAGTCATGTTGAAAACACCTTTAGAATTGTTTTTCCCTCTCCTCCAGGTGTATCTCAGACTTCCAGTCAGTCCAGTGGGCCTTTGGCATCTGTCACCACAGCAGGAAACTTGCGTCGTTTAAGCCTCAACACTGATAATCAAACAGGCCTATGGCAACTCAGTGTTAGCTCAAGTAACCCTTACTTAGTTAAGGTTACAGGTCAGTATTATGGAAGCTTATTTTTAGGCTCTGAGTTACATGAAATTTTTTAGAAAAAAATGTATTTACTAGGTCTGTTTCTACTATTGAACATACGTATTCCAGCCCTTCTGATCTATTTTGTGTATCAGGTCAAAGTTCGGTGGACTTCATTTATAACCTTGTCGAAGAGCATGAGGGAGCCCATGGGGACTTCAGTGTAAAAGAGGGACGTCCTCTCTCAGGTCAGGCTACTTTTATGGTGACTGTTTGTTCATTTTTATAGTTGTAAAGTTCTGTTGTGGTAGACAATTTTCTACATTGTCCACAGAGTCATCTTTTAATCAACAATCATTTGTCTTGAAAAAGTTACTCAGTGTCCCAAAGGTTTATGCTACATCATGTTATAGTCAGTAAAGTCCAACCTTAACTATTCTGTCCTACAGCTTACCTTTTTTATTTGTGCAGGTTGTGTTTCGCTTTAAGGGCTTGTCATACTGATACTCATTTAGTTACCTTTTTTTCTTCACCTCTCTTTCAGGTGGTAATACCAGCTTCTTGGTCACTGTGACAGGAAGTGACACAGTAAAGGTCACTGAAGTCACACTGTTTGACAGCTCAGGTCCAACAGAGGTCAAAGGATCATTGCAGGTGTGAGGCCATCTATCTGACAGATAAGGCTTAGTTGAAGTTGGAGTCATGCATTAATCCAAAGTGTCACCAGCAAATCTACAACACAATGACTGAAAAAGAAAAAAACATAGTGTTCATTGGTCCAATAGAAATCACGAGCTGTGCATAAAACTCAGTGAACTGAAGAAGCATTTATTTGAAATTATAATATTACTACATAGTAAAAAGATATTGTTGGCATTTCAGAGCTTAATTAACATTGTGTGTAATTTTCAAACCTTAAATACATGAATGTCCTGCTGCAACATCCACAAATAGTCCTCGCACTCGCCCTACCCTGCCGTAAGGATGTAGTCATATATTGTTTGGTTTGGTTACTGTTAATCCGGTGACAATGCATGTTGCTCCTTCTTGTCTCATGCAGTCATTAGGAAGCAGCGATTTCCTGGTGACATTTAGTGGAATTCCAGCAGGTGAGTTTGTGTTTATCCTGAAAGGAGAGGACAGCAGCTCCACTTCAAGCAGCTTCCAGAGACAAGCATCCACACAGATCAAGACCTCCAGCATCTCTGTCACTGTGAGAACAGTTAATGTGTGCTTTCTGAACAATCTTTAATGTCACCATAAATAAACTGAAAGATTTTTATTGTTTGGTTTTTTTTTTACTTTATATCATATAGCCATCTACGTAAATAAGTCTACAATCATAAACAATAGACATTCCTACTGTGCTTCTTTCAGTGTGAAGTCATGTCATTATGCATCAACATATTATTGTCAACAATGTTTAAAAAGAAAAAAAAATCATTCCCCTGCTCCTCTTTCTCTCTGTTCTTGTCCAGGCCCAAGCCAATAATACCAACATCGAGCCGGGCACCACTATCTCCATCCCCTTCACAGTCGCCACAACTACTGATGGAGTTATAACTGACTCTACAACTGAGACATTCACAGTGCGAGTCAGCAATGACCGCAGTTATTCTTCCACTTCACCCAGCAATGTTACTACTGTAGCAGGCAGTGGAGGTAAAGCCAATGGCACCGTGACCCTAACGGCTCCATCCAGTGCTGCATCAGGAACAGACGTGACCCTCACCATTGAGGCAGAAAACGCCGCTGCCACCGACATCAACTATGTAGTTCTCAGGTTTTCTGTGACTGCTAAGGTGAGTGATAATGGTTAGAATATTTTTCAACATTATTCTTAATTCTGTAATAATTAATGATCACGTACATAATATATCAAAAAGAAATACATATTTTTGTAATTTTTATTTCAAATTAAAGATAGATAGGTTTTACATGCTATTTGATTTGATATTGTTGTTTTGCAGTTACAGTAAGGCTTTATGTGCTTTATTCTCTTGTGAATTATTGATGTTAAATTGTTTGTCATGGTTTGCTAGACAAGGGCACAAATGCAGACTCACCACACTGGCTAAACAAACTAAAACACACCTTTATGTATAAGAAATACAGATGAGAAACACATCACAAAAATGACAAAGGGAGAACTGAGGATATTAATAATCAAAGTATGATTAGGTGAATGTGGAACGGGTGGGTAAACAAACAAGTGCAAACAATCAAGGATGGGATAAAGAAAGTAAAACTAAATGCAAGACAAAAGGGACAAAATAGTACTAAAATAATACAGAAATATGAGGTATTCAGCACGATTGCAAGATAGAGACTTAATGAGAACTGACACTGACATACAAATTGAATTATTGTTCTTTTCTTTTTATCTTTAATAACTGCTACCACACATTCCCAACCTGTTTCTCCTCATCCTGTTTATTTCTCTGACTCCAGGTGACAGATGTTAACCGTCCAGTTTGCCAGGTAGTCAACACATCAACCTGTGATTCCACTTCATTGCTTTGTGCTTCCTCCCAGTGGGAGTTCATTGCCAATTTCACTGATGGCATCAATGGAACTGGTATTGACAGTGTAACCATTCGGCAAGGGAATGGTACTCTGAATATGAGCACAGTAGTTGAAGCAGGGGGTGAGAATATTACCCTGGTTACCTACACTGCCTCCTGCTGCTCACCAATTGTAGAGCTGAGTGCTGTAGATAGTGTAGGAAATGTGGGGACATGTGTGGGACAGGCTAGAGTGCTTACCACACCTCCTCCTACGACAACAACCCCTGCAACTACAACTGCAGTTCAAACAACATCCACCGGAGGGTACACTTTGAACATATCAACCATTCTTTGGCTTAGTGTTGTGCTTTCAGTACTTTTGAAGTAACAGAGAAGAAATGCCAATTGCGCTGAATTTGTGAATCTGTGACATATGAGTCAAGTGACCTAAGCTTGACTGCTGAGCTGAGCTGGCTATGAAGCAAAACACTGATAAAAAAAAATATATATATATATATACTAAGACCTGCTATTATTGGCACATCAGCATTGACTTTGAGAAATCTTCTTTAAGACCTAAAGATTTGGCACATATTTAGAAAATTATTTTTTTTAAATGTTTTATTTTACAATATTGTATTTTACAATACTTCATTAGGAATATAAGACATTAGGCAATGTCTGTAATTTTAACAGAATACAATGTTGCACGCAAAATTACAATAAATTGCAGTTTTTATGTTGCAGTCTTGTGATTTATATGCAACAACCTTTGTCTTGCTACCTAATTTCACTGTGCAAGCAACTGTACAATAACAATAAAAGTCCTAAGTTCTACAAATAAACACTACCAATCAGACATTTGGTATAACTTCTACATTCCATTGTTTTCTGTAAAAACACATATGAAATTACGATAAATAGGAAATGTAACGAACTGGGCATGCTGACTCAGAGTTAGTAGTAGTTGGTAATGATTTAAATCCAAATAATGAATGTGTTCGCCAAATTTTGCCGTCATTTAAAACAAAAAGCGTTTTGCAGTGATTACAGCCTGGGAGACCTTTTTAAGGTAATTTGATGAGATTTCACTCTATGCTTCCTGGAGCATCTCCAAGAAGCTGGATTGGCTTGATGAGTCTTTCCCCATACCATATGATCAAGCTGCTTCCAAAACAGCTCAACAGGCACAACTATAAAAGGAAAGAAAGAGGGCACCAATACAATATACACTCAGACACATGCCTAGAGTTTAAACAGAAAACAAACATTTGTATACAATATCATCTACCTGAGAGTAAACCTCCAACAAGTCCAACACAGAAAAAGTGTTGACCATGAATTGCCACTGACCATGATAAATTATTTTAGTGGTTAAATAATCCTGCTCATCCTGTTAAAATCAAATATTATCACAGCAACATAATCAGTTACAACAGAGGGAAAGCTCTCTGTGTACATAAATGAATAACCCTTCTGTGAGCTTGTAAGTCTTTTGTTAATAAAAGTTTTCCAAGTTTAGTAATGACTCTTATTGAAGTTCCTTTCACCATTTTAAAAATGAAATGTTTTAGCCTTTATATTACCTTCAATAAATGTGATAAAGGGAAGATAAAGAGGAATAGTTTTCAGAAAATGTTGGACTTAATGGATACTTATTGTCATAACAGATGTAAATGTAAGTACATAAAGGTTTTTTTTTTTTTAATAAATGGCAATCAACTAATAAACTACCGTTTTGTTGTTACAAGGTTTTGTGGACTAAAGTAAAGAAAGTGTTGGCTAAAATTTGCACTTAAGGTTATGGTTTTACACTGTTCTGCTCATCTAACAGTCTGAAAGAATTAATATTAACTATGAAGAAAGAAAATCTGATGACTTCAGACTATTTAATCAGTATTTTCTAATTACTTCTGGGTAAATCATCCATTGTTTTATGTGAATGAGCATAAACTAACAGTTAAAGATTAACAACAGTTCTCTTAAATCACATGAGATTTCTCTCTATCTTCTCTGACTGAAACATAAAAATAAGCTCTTGTGAGCATTTCAATTTATCTTCTACCGATATCTAAATTGTAAGATGAGTCTTTCAGTTAAGACACCGTATTTTATTTCAGTGGATTTCAGCTTTACTTTTTGATTATAATATATATAATAATAATAATATTGCCAACATCATTTCCATTTTAGTTTTACTTATATGTAAGGAAACTGATTTTCCTGATACTAACACATTTTTCTGTAGTAGTGTTATTTTTTATTTTGGGGATATTTCCATTTCCAAATTTCCATCCAGAATATCCAGAATGTCAAAGATCAGACTCCTAACCAAAGTTTAACCTAAGCAGTATATTCAGTTCAATTCAATTTTAAGCCTATTTTTAAGATCAGACTTAAAACTTTCCTTATCCCTCATATGATTGTTGGGGTTTTCTCTGATGTCCTTATATTATCATCTTAGGGTCTTTACCTCACAATATAAAGCACCTTGATGCAACTGTTGTTCTGATTTAGCACAGTGGTTAGCACGGTTGCAAGACGGTCCTCATAGCAAGAAGGTCCTGAGTCCAATTTCACCATCAGGCCAGGGTCTGCCTGCTTGGAGTTTACATGTTCTCCTCATGTTTGCATGCGTTCTCTCCAAGTACTCTGGCTTCTTCCCATAGTCCAAAGACATGCAGTTAGTGGGGTTAGGTAAATTAATGATTCTAAATTGCCCATAGGTGTGAGTGTGAATGCTTGTCCATCTCTGTGTTAGACCTCCAACCTGTCCACGGTGTACCTTGCCTCTCACACTAAGACAGCTGGGATAGGCCCAGGCGACCCTGAATTGGATAAGTGGAAGAGAATGGATGGATGGATGGATGGATGGATGGATGGATGGATGGATGGATGGATGGATGGATGAATTATTGATTGTGTTTCCTCTTTGCACTGCAAGTAATTACACAAATAAACCTACGTCTTTAAACATTTTTTCACAATGACCCAAGACTTTTGAGCTGTTCTGTGCTGTATCTGTTTCTCTACTTCCAGCCTGCATCCAACTCCATACTTAAACTACTTACAGACTAATCTATTCTTTTAACTGAAAAGAGTCTTCATCAGTGTTGGGCAAGTTACTTTGAAAAGTAATTAATTATAGTTACTAGTTACTTCTTCAAAAAGGTAACTGAGTTAGTAACTGAGTTACAAGATTCTAAAAGTAATTAATTACTTGAAAAGTAACTATTGCATTACTTAAAAAAATGTTTAACCATGGGGTCCAGGGAATAATTGGCCATTTGTAGATAGAACTTAACAAAAAAGCATTTTTCTACTTTAAAAAGTAAGTTGTCTACATGTACACGTTTTAGTGAGTTGACTAATGAATGTTAAAAGTCAGTGCAACACAAAAATTAATAAACACCTCCTTAACTTAAATGTTTGAGTATATTGAACAAAATACTTTTGTCATCAATCAACAACAGAAAATATTAAGTTTGTGTAACATGTAAAAGTGAGTTTGAACATCCTTCATCCTTCAACGAAAAAATAATTACAACCAATGTTCCCTCTAAGCTGCGCACGTGCGCAATTGCGCACTGCTGGCACGGTCTCTGCGCACAGAAAATCTGTGTTGCGCACAAAAAAAAAATCTAACCTGAATTGAAATTAAAATAAATACGTTAACAATTCTGTTTTGCAGTGTTAGTCAGTAAGTGACTGGCTGCTCCTGTATGGGATTAGAACGATGCCACCTTATCCCATAGTCCAGCCAATAATGCGATTCACATTCGTATACGCAGCCAATCAACGTGGTTGACAGGCTATGACAGCGTCCTTATGTGCCGACACTGGAGTTTTAGCTAGCAAAGCAGGGTGGCTGATGTGGAGTGAAGCCACGTTAATGACAACGTGTACAACCATTGGAGATGTGAGCAGGACAGACGGAACAATTGACGGAAAAAGTGTGGACTATATACCAGTTTTTAAATTGTGTTGATAGGCCACGTAAAACCAGAGTTATAATAAAAATATCTGCAATGTTTGGTTTTCTTCCTGAATACTGTCGTTGTTTATATTTACTGTGGGAAGAAACGGTAAAAACGGCATTTTATAAGAAAAAAGGCTCGAAAGCGCTCTCCACCTGTGAGCAAAAACAAACCCGCCACCCCCCTCTCTCTTTCCTATTCGTCCAAAAAAGTACCATGTCGACCAATCAAAAAATGGTATGGCAACGTGGCATCTAGTTGTTAAGAAAAGGGAGGAAGTTTTAGGAGTGACGGCGGTGTTCTGAGATGTGAGAGATTTGAGACGTTTAGCGCAAATCTTGTGTAGTTAGTGTGTAGTGTAGTCAATAGTTTTGCTGTGTGTGTCAGAACAATGAGGCGACTGCTGAATGTTACAGGTGTTACAGGAGTGATACATCTCCTGTTGTCAGGCCTGCAGGTATCAGGCTGTTGTTCTCCTTTATCTCATAGTGGGCAGAAATTATTTTTTGGAGTGGCACAAATAATTTGTGTGGCATCAAATTTGATGCAGAACAGCTGATTGTTCTGTAAATAGTTTTAATAGTTTATTTAAAAATGCCTTGGCTGCATTAAAAAAAATAGCTGCAAAAAACTTTGTTGTTTGCCAAACTGAGTTACTTTTTTGAGGAGTAACTATATAATTAATTGCCCAGCATTGGTCATTATATACTGTATTTGCAGACAGAGAGTTACATGACTCTCTCGCAGACCACAGACTCATACTCATAATACAAGTCAGAGCTTTATAAAAAAGAAAAAAAAGAAAAAAGAAAGTTGTGTTTTTGAAATTGGAGTTCAAGTTATTTTTACTTCCAGTAGTGTTAACATACTACACAGGCCAATGGCTAGATTTCTTTTTACATTTTCATTGTAAATGAGCTAAAGCAGTTTAAAAGTAGTCTAACATAAATGTAAATGCTGTAATTTGATTATTTTAATAAACCATGTAACTTGGATGGATTAGATGCTGGCGTGACCACAGTGCACACGTTTGATGTCGCTCACAGTGGTCCAAGGGATCGCTCAGGGAGTTTGTGTGTTCGCTCAGACACATGAAAAATTAGAGGGAACATTGATTACAACTGCCATAAAAAAAGAAGAAGAAACAGAAAAAAACAGAGGTTGGCAACACTACCTGGTAAGTTTTTTGTTTTATAGTCTTTTATTAATATGTACTAATTATAGAAGTTTACTGTGTAAGTTTAGTCTGACAATGGCAGCTAGTTGTTACTCTATAAAAGTAAGCACATGTGTATGTTTTCCTGTTATTAATTAAATCTGTCACTCTGGTGGTTACTTTGGTTAGCCATAGGTGTGTGTGACACCATGCATACAGCAGAGTGTAACTCCGTAGCATATGTTCATATCATCACAGGCGCAGCAGTTGTCTGCATTCTTATCGCTTTGTGGGAGTAGAGGTGTGTTTCCCCTAGACTGTTTCAGTGAGTTAACTAAGCACTGAATTCTAAATAGATCAATTACAAGTTATATTTGTACACTTTAAATTTGATGGTTTTAATCGTAATTTCGCATAAAGTTGCTAAAGTTAAAGTTGTTAGCTAGCTTTCTTTTAGCTAGCAAACATTCCTCGCAAATAAGAGAGTACATTGTCAGTTTTTCCACTTATAATCAAAATTTGTCCCTTGTCAGGGTGGATTTGGTTAGCTGATAGACCATGCAGACAGCAGAGCATGTTCAATTTGTACCTGTATATGTTCAAATTAACCAGTCAGCAGCTGCCTGCATTTTTCATCATGGTGTCAGAGTAAATTTGTGTTTCGACAAGATGGTTTTGGGTGAGGTAACTAATTACTGACAGAGTGAAATGTGGTAAATTTATGCCTGAATAAAAGTATTTCTCTCAAATGTATTGATATTTTAAGCTTTACTGTGAACTCTGCCTGAGGTTAAAGTTAGTTGACCTAGCAAAAAAAAACAAAATTGTGTGTCTGCACACACAACTTGCATTCTTTACTTTCTGTAATAGTAAGCATAATGTGAAGTGTGGGATTGTGACATGTCAACAGTGGTCTTCAAATAATTAAAAAGAAAATTCTCTCACACATTTGGATATGATACCTTTTTACAATTTTAAACTACAGTCTGTAGATTTTTTTTTTTTTTTTTTTTTTTTTTGAAATTTTAAAAATTTGGATTCATCTTTTCAGTGTTTCATTGTAGTGTTTTA
Organism: Pelmatolapia mariae; assembly: GCF_036321145.2. Classification (NCBI taxonomy): domain Eukaryota; kingdom Metazoa; phylum Chordata; class Actinopteri; order Cichliformes; family Cichlidae; genus Pelmatolapia; species Pelmatolapia mariae. Next base: position 31,042,577 of record NC_086232.1, on the reverse strand, counting down.
GAGAAGGTTTTATACTTAAAATAACTTGTTAACTCAAAAGCCTCGATAAGTCTTTGCATTACCAAAGGTTGCAGTAAATTTCAAAATGCACTGGACTTGCAAAATTTGCAAATTTGAAACACCAAGAAGGAATGAGCTCTTGAAGCATTACAGGCTTAGACATAGCCATGGTGAACTGTTTATGCCTTGTCTATACTGGGATTGTTACTGCTCATTTAAAACATGGAGTACCTTGCAAACCCATTTATCAAGAAGCCATTCACCCTCTGATACAATTACATGTCTTGTCTTTCAAATGTCCATGTTGCTCTTTAAGCACATTTTCAACTCAAAGGGAATATTTTGAGCATACTGGGTACCATTTAAAAAATCTGGAAACTGTTGCTTGTGTTTTTGAAAACTGTAACTTCAAAACAAACATTCATGGAACATATGCTTCTCATAGGAACCGAAAACACAATCCTCACTCATTGAATGACTTCAAGCCTGAGCTGATACAGAGGTGTGTCAATCGTTTGAATACAGGAGATGATCCTCTTGAGGAACATAATGAAAATCCATTGAGTGAAGATGAAGCAAATGCAGAGGATGAAGAAATTGGTGAATTGCCTAATTTAACTGAGAAACATTTAGCCCACCTACTACTAAAACTGGAAAGTTTACACAATTTTTCTTGCAAGTGTATTGATGAGTTAGTTGAACAGTTACAATTCATTTCTTCCTCTGCTTCAGGTCCTATTCTAAAAGAGATTTTACAGTTAAGCCCAAAGAAGCATAATTGTGCCATTGATGATTTAGTGATTTCAGATATGGTTGCAGACCTCTGTCAGTGCAACCCAATCACATTGGCTTTTGGAAATAAAGGTCCTCTTTCTACCTCTTACAAAAGAAGCCAGTATTTCAAGGAGCATTTTTGTTTGGTGGAACCCACTGAGTATTTGCTTAGTGTTGGGGAACGGAGAAGTTTCCAGTATGTACCTGTTTTAAAGTCCCTGAATGAAGTCTTGAAAAAAAAGGAGATCCAAGATTTCCTTACACAGACCTCTGAAATGGATAATAGCTCTGAAGTACAATACACGTCATTTCATCATGGCACTAATTTTAAAAATAATCAACTGTTATCAGAAAAGAGTCCAGCCATTTCCCTCATTTTGTATGTGGATGAGTTTGAAGTGTGTAATCCACCTGGCACCTCAAGAAAAAAGCACAAAATTACAGCAGTGTATTGGGTTTTAGCTAATGTACCACCATTGCTCAGGTCCTCACTGACATCAATCTAACTAGCCATTCTATGCAAATCTGATGATATAAAACAGTTTGGTTACAGTGCTGTCTTTGAGCCCCTGTTGAAAGATCTTGCATGGCTAGAAGAAGAAGGACTTTACATTCCCTCGTTAGGCATATGTGTCAAAGGTACTATGTTTTGTGTTGTTGCAGACAACCTTGGTGCACACTCTCTCGGAGGATTTGTGGAGAGTTTCTCAAGTGCGTATGTCTGCAGGTTTTGTCTTGGAGAACGATCCCAAATCCAAGTAAGTGATGTTCGAAGTGGAGCATTTAGTCAAAGAACAATACAAGAACACAGGGTAAATGTTGACACTTTAAAAGGAGATACAAGTCAGTCTCACTGTTATGGAATAAAAAAACTTTGCCCACTGACCGAAAACCTAAAACATTTCGATGTTTTAACTGGCTATCCGCCAGGTTTGCTACATGATCTCTTTGAACCTTTGGAGTTAGCACTTTGCCTTAGTACCTTAATCAAGGGAAAGTATTTTACTCTGGATGAGCTTAACAAGTCAATTAAACAGTTTCCATACAGATGGGCTGATAAAACTGATGCCCCACAACCGATTCCATTGAATTTTGCAACAGAAAAAAACATCGGGGGGAATGCGCATGAAAACTGGGCTTTGCTTCGCCTCCTCCCCCTTATAGTTGGGGAAAAAATACCACAGAGTGAACCAACATGGCTGCTCCTTCTCAACCTTAAGGATATAGTTGAACTTGTCCTTTCATCTGTTCATACAGATTCAACCATTTGTTTTCTTGACAGCAATATTTTCAAGCATCGGCAACGATTTCAGGAAGCTTTCCCACAGGAAAGACTAATTCCAAAACATCATTTCCTAGAGCACTATCCACAACTCATAAAAGCTTTTGGTCCACTTGTTTTTCTGTGGACTATGCGTTTTGAAGCCAAGCACAGCTTTTTTTAAGCGGGTGGTGAGGTATACCCGCTGTTTTCGAAACATTCTGTTGTCTCTATCAGTGAAGCATCAGTTAATGATTGCCTACCATCTACATGGAAATCAAACAGTCCTGCCTTCTTTACAGGCAACAAAACTATTAACAGTGAATTTGACTGTGCTGAGAGAAGACATTAGGAAAGCAGTGGAAAATAAGTTCCCTGGGGAGTCAAATGTCCAGATAGCAAATACTGTGTGTGTTACAGTGGCACCAGTTACACCACTGGTGCCACATGTGCCAGGATGGATGTTGATCCATCCTGGCACATGGATCAACAGGTGGTCTGCCAGATTTTGTAGAACTGATTCAGATGATTGTAATTAATGGAAAAGTTGGCTTCATTGTGAAATGCTTAAATGCATGGTATTCTGAACATTTCAGGAGCTTTGAGTTTGAAAACACTAGAAGTGTTAAAGTTATTGAGTCCTGTGATCTGTCTGATATTATCCCACTGGCAGCATACACTGTAGCAGGGAAGCGTATGGTGACCCTAAAGCATTACATCTATGTGCCGTAGAAGGCACAGTAGCCATTTCAATACAGTATGGCCAAAGCTGCTTTGTCTTCCTTGTATTAGTTTATCTTTATAGCTCAAATGGTAATGTTGTGGATAGTAATGTTTAATCAATAATTAGACATTTAATAGTACAACTATCTTGCTCTGCCACAAGTCTGGAAGGCCTTTTACACATGACTGATCTTCTCTGCAGAAAGTGACCACTGGCTACTGATTTGGTACCTAGTTTCCAGGGTGATAGGAGGTACATTCCACCACGAGTAAAATTCAAAAAATAAATTCTGTTCTCTTTCAAACATTCGTTTTGGTGTCTCTAGGACAACGCTCTCTCAGCGTTGTCCTCAGAAGCCTCTATATCATTACTCCAGCCAGCATTGGCTGGCAGTCGTTACGCTTGCGTCAGGGAGGGGCCACCCTCCTCCCTATAAAAGGGTGTGACGCAGCGTCACCCATCATTTAATTTCCTCTTCTCGCTTCTTAGAAACCTCATCTCTTCTGACTGTGAACATGACTGCTAGCTTAACTGTCCACGTGAGCAAGCTAACACCTTGGTCACCGGGCGCTAGCACGGCTCGCGTTTCGAGTCACCTGCTCTTCACCACAGAGCCAGGTTGGAGAGTGTGTTAGCTGCCACCACGCACCTAGCACAACAGCTAGCTGACCAAGCTAACTGTCTTTGCTACACACGGTCACCAAGCCAAGTAGCACAAGCGCTAGCCACCACACTAGCTCACCATAGCTACACGACCGAGAGAAGAAAAAAGAAAAGATCAGCGTTAGCTGTCCAGCTATTCCAAGCTAGCTACACCAAGCTTCCTCAATATGGCAGACTGCAAACCGCTGCCCAGAATTTGCCCCTGCAGTTGCAAAATCTAAGGTTCAGATACACATGACGCTTGTGTGATGTGCCTCGGGCTGCAACACGCCCAAGCGGCTATTTCCACACCGGGTTCGTGCGAACACTGCGCTCGCTTTACCCTAAAAAGCCTTCGCCGAAGGCTAGCCCGCCAGGCTAGCCTGTCAAAGAAGGACCCAATGCTGTCTCCAATCGGCCCACCGATGGAGCACACTGAGTCAGCCACACCAGGCACCAGCTGGGGAGACGAGATGGATATCGTCCTCCCGCTGGTGGACGATGCCAAGGTCACCTGCGAAGCTATGTTGTCTGATTCCCTCGAGGCTAATGACGAGCTACTCAGCGAATCCTCTGAGGGAGCGTCGGAACATCTCGTCTCGTACGAGGATGACAACGTTTTCTTAGCCCCCGTCTGGTCGGAATTCTGTGACACAAGGGGCCGATTGTGATAACCCTGGCACACAGTCCCGCAGCATGGAGCTATTTGACGTTGCAAAACCGGCAGCAACCAAGTTCACTTCAAGTGAGCACGTTCGGAAAAGTGTGTTCTGCCTCCATCTTTCAGCGCCTGAGACTCGAGTTGGATCCCACAGAGCACATTTCAACAAAGAGACGATGAGACACTGTTCAGCTGAGTCAAGCATGTCACAGTCTCACGAAAACACACTGTTCATTAAAAACTAACACGTTGCATCCAGGCATGTTGCCAAGATCACGGGAAAAAGGTGTGAAAAACACAGAAAATATGTTGAAAAACATAATGCCGTATGTTGTAAGTTGAGTTAAAGATTCGTGGCAAAAAGAAAGTTTGATTTTTAGCACAACAGATTTCATTTGGCACATTCGCGTGGTAAGCAATGCGGCTGGTTTCTTCAGATGACTGGACTGCCCTTTTGATTGTACTGTACAGCATACAGGGCCTGCAAAGTCCCACACCCAATATCCACAAAAATTGGTCTACAAAGACATGAGGGACTAGGCTTCTAAAACAGGCCTTGATTGTGCCACGTGGGACAAGAAAGCATCACTCAAGCTAACCATTCCTCCATCTTTAACTGATAAAATCCACTTTCCATTCATTACCCTTTATCATAAACACAAGTCTACAGGGAAGCCAAGCTAAGATAAAAAAAAGAGAAAAAGAGAGAAAAAAGAAAAAAAAAGAAAAACATAATGCCCCCACACCCCCAGACACCACCGGGGTCGATTCCCTCAGTGGTGTCCGGCTTCATGAACGCTGGTCAGGCGCGGGCCGCCCGTGCATGTGCCGTCGGGTCTGGCCCGCAGGACCAGTTTCCACCACAAGAGGGAGCCAAAGCCCTGTCTACTGTGGAGTGCCTGACTTTGGGCCCGCTGTCAGCAAGAATAGAGAGATGGCAAGCTCTCGCTGCGCCAGAATGGGTTGTGAGGACATTAGAGCGAGGCTATCGTTTGCAATTCGCAACCAACCCTCCCAGATTTCACAGAGTTATTTTCTCTCTTGCAAAAGGCGAATCAGCCAGGATCCTGCAAGAAGAAATAACTACCTTGCTATCAAAGGGAGCAGTACGAGAAATACCCCAGGAGCAGAGCCAATGCGGCTTTTACTCAAAGTATTTTCTCGTGCCCAAGAAGGGAGGGGGACTGCGTCCGATACTGGACCTACGAGCTCTGAATCAGCATCTGAGGTCATACAAATTCAGGATGTTGACGACCACCACTCTGCTACATGTAGTGCACCCAGGCGATTGGTTTACATCAATAGACCTGAAGGACGCATATTTTCACATCCCTATTTACCCGCCTCACAGAAAATTCCTGCAATTTGCGTTTCAGGGCAGAATGTACGAGTACCAGGTCCTGCCGTTTGGTCTCTCATTGAGCCCTCGGGTATTTGTGAAATGCACAGAGGCAGCCATAGCCCCACTGAAGAGGCGTGGCATCCGCATAGCAACATACATAGACGATTGGCTGCTGCTATCAGATTCAGAAATAATGGGAAGAGACCACACCAGGTTGACAGTGGATCACCTGATGGCTCTGGGTTTCACCATAAACTACGAAAAGAGTGTCCTGCAGCCAGCTCAGCCCATATGGAAAAGAAATAGTAAAAACTTATAAAAGACTTACATAAGATGTGGCCTACTTCATACAGTGAATCATATAAGGCTTATATGATTTACTCATGAAAGTGGCCACTTTCTCATTACTTTCATATATTGTTTTAGTAAGTATCCAAAACATACAAGTTTCATTTATATGATTTTTCAAGGGATATTATATCTGTTTTCACTCTTGTATGCTTTTCATACAAGTTTCACACAAGACAGATACAAACTTTATAAGATTTATATATATCTTTTCCATATGGGAGGCCATCTCTTTCATAGGAATAGTTCTAAACTCCACCTCGTACAGAGCGTGTCTTTCTGTGGACAGAGTGAAAAAAATGCTATCACATGCCGGCATTTTTCAGGTGGGAAGATATCTCCCATTCAGAAGATGCCTGCAGATGCTGGGATTAACGGCGTCTTCACTGGCAGTCATTCCACTAGGCAGACTGCATATGAGGGAGTTTCAGCGATGGGTTGCATCACTGAGACTGAATCGAAAGTGCCATACCCACCACCATATCAGAGTGACAGCAGACTGCGCTGCGGCACTCCACTGTTGGAGAAATCCCACATTTTTCACTCAGGGGGTGTCACTGGGGGCTGTCACAGCCAGAAAGGTGGAGACCACGGACGCGAGTCTCACGGGCTGGGGTGCCACTCACGAGGGCAGAGCAGTGAGCGGCAGCTGGGACTCACGATAGATGGGTGCTCACATAAACTGGCTAGAATTGCTAGCAGCGTTTCTAGCACTGAGACACTTCCTTCCCCTGTTAAGAAACCACCATGTTCTGATCAGAACAGACAACACCACTGTTGTGGCGTACATTAACAGACAGGGCGGGTTATGGTCCCGTCCTTTGCACATGCTGGTTCGCAGACTGATCATGTGGAGCAACATCAATCTGTTGTCACTGAGAGCTACTCACATCCCAGGAGCTCTGAACTTGGGAGCAGACTTAATGTCCAGGGGGAACCCGCAGTACGGGGACTGGACCCTGCACCCACATGTGGTGACCCAAATCTGGACCCGCTTTGGCCAGCCACAGGTCGATCTGTTTGCCTCGAGGGAGAACGCTCAGTGTCCACTGTATTTCTCCCTGAGGGACCAGGAGGCTCCGCTAGGGGTAGACGCATTAGCTCACAATCGGCCACATGCTCTGCTTTATGCGTTCCCTCCACTGGCCTTAATTTCTCCCACTCTAACCAGAGTGAGAGAGCGAGGGCTAACAATGACATTGATCGCCCCAAGGTGGACGAGGTCCCATTGGTTAGCGGAGTTTACGCCCCTCTTGTGGAACGAACCTTGGCCTCTCCCTCTCCGACAAGACCTAGTCTCCCAGGCCAGGCCAGGGGGGAGATTTTTCACCCTCACCCCGAGCGCCTCGCCCTGTGGGCTTGGCCCGTGAGAGGTTGAATCTGAGTACGGCAGGACTCCCCCAGGGTGTTATAGCCACTATTCAGAGTGCTAGAGCCCCCTCCACAAGATCATTGTATGAGAACAAGTGGAGGGTATTTGAGGAATGGTGTGGAAAGTCTCACACTCTCTCCTTTCAGTGCTCTGTGACAACAATTCTCCCCTTTCTCCAGGAACTGTTAGATAAAGGAAAGGCCTTTTCCACAATTAAAGTATATCTAGCAGCCATTTCAGCCTGCCATGTGGGCTTCGTCGATGGCCCAGTGAGCCATCACCCGCTAGTCTGCCGTTTCATGAAAGGGGCACGACGGCTCCACCCGGTGTCTAAACCTCTCGTCCCCACGTGGGATTTATCCCTGGTGCTGGGGGCAGTTTCACAGCCACCATTTGAACCACTAAACCACATGGAAATAAAAATCCTGTCTTTGAAGACTGGATTGCTCCTGGCTCTCACATCTGCGAAGTGTGTCAGCGATATTCATGCGCTTTCAATACACAAACTGTGCACCCGATTCACGCGGGATAACTCTAGCCCTTTGAGGTCCACACCAAGAAAAAAGCAATGGAAAAAAATTTTGTTTGTATTTCTTATTGACTTGGGTGTGTAATAACCACAATCAATAATTTTTTTTTCAATAGACCCTGTAGTTTTTAAAATATTGACGTCTACCAAATGGTTGAGATGTCACTTAATGGTAAAGGTATGAAATGTCATGCAAGTACAAGTACAGTAGATAATACAGTTGAAAAAATCAAATAAAGGGCCAAATTATAATTACATTAATAACAAAAACTATCCTGGGCATTTGATACAGTTTATTTCTAGTAGCATGCCAGTGAACATTGCTGTTTTCATTCCATCGAAGGAAAGTATTATATCAAACAACAAAATACATATTTTTTTAATCTGCAAATGTGAAAAATGTGCAACAGCACAAAATACTCACAGTCAGGCCACTTCTGATTGAATGCTACTGTGCAAAATAATTTTTGTTTAAAAAAAATAAAAAATTAAAACAGTGCAAATCAAGCAAATCTGCTTCTGGTTTTGGTCGTTGGGGTCTTAGGGTGCAGCATTTATTCTGTGGTCTTGGAGAGCTGAATCATGGTTGTCCAACTCTAGATGCTGGCATGTTAACTTGGTTCAGACATAGCCAGGTGGAAACCTTTTGAGAGCCGCGGTTTCTGGTCCAGTAGGGCACAGTCCCTCTTGTAGACCAGGTATTCAAGTCAAGGATGTATCCGAACAGTGGAATATACCATCTCCTTAACTTGCAACTTGTCTTATACAGGTGTAATATCATATCAGAAAGTAGTGGTGCAACGGATCACGGTTGATCCGTAATGTGAACCGATCCCACTCCACGGTTCGGCACGCACGTGATCCGAAGATTCGAAAAAGAAGAAAAAAAAAGTATGTGTATGGTGCGTGTGGTGGGTCTGTCAAGCGATAGTTATGGCCAGCGCTATAGCGGTCCAAGTGGAGGAGCAGAGGAGTTTGCGGTATTTAAGCAGCCCTTTGCTGCCCAATCCGACCGGGCTAAAGCTATTACAAAAGCTATTGGGGTGTTTAGCTGCAGACGGGAGGCCGTATTCCGTTGTGCAAAACAAGGGGTTTAAACTATGATGAACGTGCTTGAGCCACGCTATGATATCCCGTTCACGTCCACTTAAGTGGCAAGATCGTTCCAAGCATGTATGAGCAGGAAAAGATTTAAGTTATGGCTGAACTGTCCCAGGCATCTTCTGTTGCCCTAACTACTACAAATGGGTGGACCTCCAGGGCAACGGAAAGCCACGTGACCGTGACAGCTCATTATATCACAGCAGAGTGCGATATAATGAGCGGTATGTATTATTGTAGGGTCTGCCTTACAATATAAAGCGCCTTGAGGCGACAGTTGTTGTGATTTGGCACTTTATAAATAAAACTGAATTGAATTGAATTGAGTGGTAGATACAAAGCCTATATTATACTGCCCTATATTGTACCATAATATTTTTTTAATAATTGCGTGGAATGAGTCTTGAGTTGAATGTTTTTAACAGGCAAAAAATACTTCAATAAGTAAATGTTACATTTTTGTCTTTTTTCTTTTTTTGCTGATCCGAAAATTGATCCGATCGGAACCGTGAGATTTTTGATCCGTTGCACCACTATCAGAAAGCTTAATTCCTCCCATATGCTAATTATATACAAGGATGAGTGATGGGCATGGAATGGTGATCTTTGCATTGGACTCTTTGCTCCACCGTTTGACCGATGAAAGAGGCATGAACCCACAGGCATTGTTTAGAAGGTTGACACATTTCTTGTCAAACCATTTTATTGCAATCAGACCTTCATCAGACCTGTAATAACACGCTCCATGGCCCTTCTTCATCAGGTCTTTGTCTGCCATCAGGGGAGCTCCACCGGTGCAGTTTGGTCATACAGTACCAATGCACCTGAAACCCAAGGAGGTGTGCAAGTTCTGGACCAAGCTGAAACTTGTGAAGAGCTGAGGTTCTTTTATGGGGTTGCATAGTATTTTTTTACAACTTTGGCCCCTAGAGGTAGCTTCTGTTCCTTTGGGTGCCTTGAAAAGCGCTATATAACTGCAATCCATTATTATTATTATTATTATTATTATTATTATTATTATTATTGTTTTCACTGAGGGGAGCATTGAAGAATGTGGATCCCCCTTAATACAGCAGCAAGTCGTGGATGATGCCAGATGAACTTGCTTGGCAGAACAATTTAAAGCCCCACTCATCTGGTTTGTTGGCAATATACTGGTGGAGAGTGCCAGCCCTTGTGGCTTCATATGAAACCATGACCTCAAACACACTGTGGTTGAAGGTGGATGGTATCATGAGTATCATGCCACAGGACCATGTGATTTTTAGCCGTATAATTGTTTAGCATCCATACAGTAACTTGTTAAACATGAAATTATAATTTTGACAACTTAGTATTATTAATTTACCAGCTACTGTAATTTGATTAAAAGGTAATCAGTTGTGATATTTGTGATTTCCATATGTTATTCTTGATTTTTACAATATTTACTAATATTAACTCAGAAAGTTATAAAAATGACTTACTGAGGAAATTATTTCAGCATATTATTGCTGTGCTAACACTTAATGTGATTTATCAACAGCAATGGATAAACAAAATGGGTCTAGTGGTCTGATTTTATGGCAAATAATCAATTTTAATAACATTTAGGTTATGTTAGCAGTAGCACCATAAAGTGACAAATCAACCATTTGGTTGACCACTTTTTTAAAAAATTATTAAACATTTGATTTCACTTTTTTAATGCTGTCAAGTGACATCTGTTTAGTAAGTCCTCTAACACTATCATATATCAAAAAATTATATCTTCCTACCTTAGTTTCATCAAAAACACTCAAAATATGTTGGATGGTTTTTTTGTTTCTGACTTCCTGGTTGGGAAGGGATAAGAAGAGCCAACCATTTACATTCACAGTACCTTCTGGTGGATTTTTTGGCATTACACATGTAAGCCAATAGGTAGAAAAGACTCAATAAGGTAGGTCAATTTCAGTGAAAGCCTCAGTTAAATATAGGGCCTGAAAATGTGCTCCACCAATTGGTTGAGCAGAACGCTAAAGGGCTAGAGTCACACTCAGGCCAAATCCGGCCTTTGTGCCCAAAAATCCTTATCTCCAATGCACCCCATTGGAGCTTGAAGCTTTTTGCCCTCCTCCTTTCTCCTTCCCTGAACAGGAGCGCCTACATGCTCTCTGTGCAGTTAGGGCTTTGTGTACCTTTATAGAGAGAACGAAGGCTTTCAGGAGGTCGGATCAGCTGTTTGTTTCCTGGGCTAAACCACATGTTGGCAAGCCCGTTAGCAAACAACGCATTTCCCACTGGATTGTTGAGGCGATCCAATTGGCTTATTCCAGCATGGGTCTGCCCCCCCTGGGGGGGGGCTTCGTGCTCATTCTGCTAGAGGGATGGCAACCTCTTGGGCCCTTTTTAGGGTCGTCTCTATAGAAGAGATATGTGCAGCAGCGAGCTGGGCTTCACCTTTGACCTTTGCAAGGTTTTACAGGTTGGATGTCACTGCACCATCTCTAGCCCACACTGTGTTAAGTGTGGGTCCCCACGAGACCTCCTAAGTTGGCAGTCAGTCGTTCGGATGGGCTTATCTGGCAATACGGGAGTCTGCATATCCCCATAGTGAGACAAAGAGAACTTGAGGTTACTGTATTCCGTAACCCCCGTTCTCTGATAACATGAGTGAGGTGTCTCACCAGATCACCCTCCTTGCACGAAGCGAGGAAGAGGTGAGCTTATCTTGAATGACGGGTGACGCTGCGTCACACCCTTTTATAGGGAGGAGGGTGGCCCCTCCCTGACGCAAGCATCACGACTGCCAGCCAATGCTGGCTGGAGTAATGATATAGAGGCTTCTGAGGACAACGCTGAGAGAGCGTTCCCCATAGTGAGACACCTCACTTGTTATCAGAGAACGGGGGTTACGGAATAGAGTAACCTCAAGTTTTGTTTTTTGTTTTGGTTTTTATATAGGTACCTCAATGTCTCATCCTGCTAAACTTCGAATCATACTCAAAGAGCATAACATTCGAAAACTGGACTTACCACATGGAATCCCTGGAACAGTGGAAGAACTTGAATCTATTGTGAAAGAGACTTTGAGGTTGATGGGAAGTTTACTTTGCACTGTAAGGATGCTGACTTTGGAGAAGAATATTTTTCTCTGACATCAACAGGTGATATCAAGGACAAGGACACGCTCAAGGTGGTTCAGATTATTGAACCTCCCACAATTACTCTGACATTTAGTGATGTAGACAGTTCCTTCAAATCTGCATCAGAGACCTTGGTCAATGCTTCAACAATCTCAAAGACATCAATCTCAGAGACACTGAGTGTGTCCTGTGGCACCAGTTGCTCTCTGGATCTCAGGATACAGTAATTCTTTCCTCACTTGAACATTTAAGTCGGCGTTTACAGCGCTGGCCGCCTACCAATTTTTCTGTTCCTTGCTTTGCTTATGACACAGAGCTTTTACTTGCTTCAGGAAAATGAAACTTTCAAAAAGGATGGAACTAAACTTAACTTTACTCCACTTCTTCCAGACATCCTTGAGAAACTGGCTGAAACGATCTTTCAGTATGTTGCCTGCCCAACATCTGCACAGTTAGCAGATGTAGCTGAAGCACTTGTTCGACAACATCCTTGCCTTAAAGAACCGGGATCCTATAATGGATGCTATGGATGGCAACAAAGACTGAAATATAAAATGGGCAATTACAGAAGTAAACTCAGAGGGCTTGGGTGCCCCGAGCTGGATGTGAACTCTCTCAAAAGAAAGCAAGCACATGAGAAGACACCTTTAAAGAATCTCAAAAAGCCAAGAAAGGCTGTGAACTATTTGCCACCTCACCCACAAGGAGAAACAGAGGAAAGTTTGGAAAAGGAAAGATTGCAACTTCTTGATGAAGTGAAGAAGAGGAACAACTATCGGATCATCAGTGAAAAAATGACCAAAACATTCTCGAATCGCAGACAGGAAGTTGTTAATCTGGCACCACCTGTGAATTACTTTGGAAGTAGATGGCCTGCGCTTTTTGATGCAGCACAAGTGATTTTATTAAATAATTTATGGGATAACTTGTAATTGTGACATTGTGTATTACATTAACACATTGTACTGTTTAATTGTGTCTTTTTTTTATTTTTTACAGATAAATGACGAATTCCAAAGGATCACCACTGTTAACTTGGAAACAACATTCATGGCAAAACTGGACCAGAATTCCACAAGAATAATGTCCCTGGTCTCTTCAAAATGTGGTGCTGTGAAAATTAAGATTGAGCACATCAGGAACATGTTGCAAGAGGTAAGAAAAAGAAACTGAATATAACTGATAATCTTACACACCTTAAAAGTTAATTATCTAATTCATTATCTCAGGAGCATTGTTGGCTATCTTTTACTGAAGAGTGAATAAGTGAACATCAGAGGTAGACAGAGTAAAAATTTGCTAAAGAAAACATCTCTCAAAATATGTTTGTCTGTTTTCTTTGTTGTAAGAGTCAATAATATAGTGATGTATTTGTAACTTGGTAACTCAGATTCAAGAGAAAAAGTAAAACTGAGATGCATAAGTATTTTGCACCTCATAAGTGAGTTGCAAAGACATTAATGTAACTTTTGGTCACATAATTGCAAACTGAGGTGGGTACATTTAAATAGGTACTTTCCATGTCACAGGTAACTTGAGAATACATTAAGGTAAGTATGGGTCATATTACAAATAATGTGAGGAGAAAAACCCGAGGTAATAATTTGGAGTGTTACAAGTATCTTCATCAACTGCACAATAAACGTTTATGAGGAAGACAAGTTACACAAATACATTAAAGAGGGTAGATAGGAGATTTTAATGTTTTAATCACATCATTACAAGACTTGTCCACAGGTGGCTTTTTCCAGTTCTGCATCACATATCTCACATATAACGATTATAGTTGAATCTTTAGAACACAACTCAACAAAAACTATTTGAAATAGTCTCCAAATTTAGGTTACATTTACTTTCACTTATCCTACTGCTAGCAAAGGGTGCATTGAAAGCAGACCAGTATGTAACAGATTAAATTCAAGTTATAAAAATTAAATCGTTTATTTGTTATTTAAAAAACATTTAATCAATAATTAGAAAAACGCTAGTCCTATAAATGTAACATGTTTGACTTTTCGCCTAGTAACCTTTTTTTATTCTCCAGAGTTTGGTGGAAACAAGAAGAGAGGTTGCAATCCGTTGCCTGATGGTGTATCTGAAAGAGAAAGAGGAGGATCTCTTCAGAGAACAGCTGGTAGGTAAATCTCATATTGTTTTGTGTTATATTTTTAAATGGCACATAAAATACCGACATGTTTCCTTTTAACCTACTTGCCAGGATGGTGAAGAACAGTTCCCAGAAGAAGTGGTAAAGATCGTAGTCACCAGACGTGCAGCAGTGTCTCTTCCAGCCTTCACTAAAATTGTGATTGAAGGAACAGCTGTCCTGGAAGACCTTGATGTGCCCAGAGCATGTGCCTTAATGGTGGGACTTATATATGCTCTCAATCTGAGCTACCCAAAACAAGTAAAGAACACTCTAGAGGTATTCCAGAAGGTGTTTCTGAAACTTGATGCCCTTAAAGCCAGCCCACGGGTAATGTCTCTTAAATACAAACCTCTGTCATAAAACAAATAGAATTTAGGCTGCAATATTCAGATGTGCTTCTTCTTGTGTTTTTTATGCAGTCTTAGACAAGTGTAATTTTGAGAGTTCATAATATGTATAACCTTACCTTTGGATTGTTGCGTTGTTAAATATTAAAATGTTTTGTAATTTTCTTGATTCTGTGATATTTACCAAGTTGATAGGTTAAAGTTAATGTTTAATAATAAGCAGATTTGCAAAAACAAATTGCCTTACGTTGTAATTTTTGTTTTCCGAGGCATTTTAGAAGGGTGTGATTTAAAATTATTGTGATTTGGAAGACTTTATATATTTATTGGCCGCTTTATTTAATATACCTTTACAAATCTTTATAGTGGTTCTCAAAGTCGGTCATCAGGCCCCACTGCTCTGCTTGTTTCACAACTATTAATAACTAAACACTGTTGATTGGCTGGTGTGTTCAGTTAATCAGAAGTTGTAGACAAGATTGTGGAGTAAAACAAAGTGAATTGGTATGTTTTAGCTTCTGATTCAACACACCTTGTCCAGGTAATAAACATGCTACATTTTCTTTTGTTACTGAGATTGTTTGTGGAGGAATTGTACTGAAGTAAATTATTGTTGTTGCCCACTCATTTATAATTAAAGGGCTGCTGTAATGTTTGATGTATGTTGTATGACACAGAAGTGTATTACTTGGAAAATGTTATGCAATAAACTGTTTCATCAGTTGGAATAAATGAAATGGCTATGTTTGATTTTTAGAAAAGTTACTTTAGTAACTAGTAAAACAATTTGCATGGATAATTGTGAGTAGGATATATGTAAAAAAGTAAGTTAGAGTAACTCAACTAATGTAATTTGTCAACTCAATATTACCAGAAAATCTAAATTAATATTATGTTGCTTAAACTTAATAATTCTTTTAGAGGTCAAAGTAAATCATGTTGGTTTGTTGAACCAGTAGAGTTAGCCAAACCTAAAAATTACTTGCTGGATTTACTTAATAATATGCAAAATTTGTAACTTAAAAAGCTGAGTGGAAATTGTTACCTCAATTTTTTTTAAGTTGAGCCAACAAAACATTTTTTAGAGTGTACTTTTGATGCTCTACATTTCACCTTTAAAAACTATTTACTTTGCCTTGTTTGGTATCATTCTTTTCAGCACAACCTCACGTGTCTGAATTTACAGTTATGTTTTCATTTTGACATACTGTATTAACACAGTTGATCTACAATCAGACAAAAAACATAAAATCCGAGTAGAAAAAGTTATATTTTTTACTGTATCAACCACAAACATGTTTATTGAATCATATTTCATAACTTTAAATGCAAATATAAATTGCTGACTTTAAAATCATATGCACAAGTTTTGGAAACAACAAAGTTATTTGCAGCCATTTACCTTTTACCCTTTCTTTTATAACCATTTCAAACTGTTTACATAACAATCAGGTGTTCTGCATTCAATAAGATGCCACAAAAATTATTTGTGCCACTCCAAAAAAATAGTTTCTGTCCACTATAAAGGCGAACATCACAAGCCTGATACCTGCAGGTCTGACAGTAGGAGGTGTCTCTCTCTCTCTCTCTCTCTCTCGCCGTCACTCCCAAAACTTCACAATTTAAAAACTGGCACCAGTTGCTTTGTTTTGTTTTGTTGCTTTGTCATCTTGAAGTGGTCATGTGATTGGCTTACCACGACTACTTAAGTGTTCTTCAGAGAAACAGCAGCGCTCATGCTGTTTTGCCCCCAAGCTCCAGGTGTTGTGCCAAAAACAGTGTTGCTAACTCCTCAGTAAGGAAAATATTGGGTGTCCTAAAAGTCGCTAGAAGTCGCTAAATGATGTCATCACCTTATTTGCATAATTGGTCATGCTTATGTAATTGTAACCGACGCTGTAGGAGAGAGAAATAACATCGTGGAAGAGACACAAAGTGAGTAAAAAAAAACACCCTAAAGGCATTTAGAATATATTTAGAACTACAAATTAAATTTCTTTTAGCAATTATGTTTTTTTAATGTCACAATTCCAACCCCTCGCCTTTATTCGGGCTTGGGCCCGAAATAGGCACTCTGGCATAGTACTTTTTTATGTGTGTGCGTGCTTTTAAGTAGTTTTAAGCCTTGTGATCCACAAAAAGTAACAGTAAAGGAAATACTGACTGCATTACAGTCAGTGCAGAAGCAACGGCTTCGCATATGCGCGATTCATTTGCAGTTTGGACGCGTAGGTGTAAATATCTCCTGCTCTGACAGCAGCTGGAGGCGACTGCTGCGTGAGGACTATCCGCCGCCTGTGAGCGCTTTGGCACGGGTGAGGTGACCACGGCAGCACCCGCTGCTTATTGAGAGTGAGAGCAATACATGCTTTCATGTCAAAAAGTCGTCATAAGTCTTCAATAACACCAACAAAAGTCACCAGATTTGTCGCTAGTCGCTTTTTAGAAAAAAAAAAAAGTCGCTAAGGGGTCTGAAAACTCGCTAGCTACAAAATCGCTAAGTTGGTAGTGATGGGTCGGTCGCGAACGAAATGGCTCTTAGAGCCAACTCTTTGAAGTGAACGATGCTCATGGGGCTTTTTTTTTTTTTCTTTCTCTTGCCCTCTCTCTCACTTTTTTTCCGCTTCACGCTGCACGTCAGCCTTGTGTTTGCGCTGAGCAGAGACGGGAGGGGTGGTAGTTACACTGCAACAGCAGTACATGAAAAGAGCAGGAGGGAGAGCGAGAGAAAAAGAGCCGGGAGCAACAACAAGAGACAACATTGTCACATTAGAAAGGTACAGTAAAGAAAATGAGTGACACCAAGAAAAGAAGCCAAATCTGGAACCATTTCAATTTTATTGACAGTACAAAGGCAGAGTGTAGAGTCTGCAAGAAAAGACTATCATATAGAGCCGGCTCTACAAACAACATGTACAGGCACCTGAGAACTGTGCACCCAACAGTGCAATGGGAAGATAAAACAGTCAGTTGAATGTGATATTAATATTTCTAAATGCCAACCTTTCCCTTAATTAAAGATCTGGGGGTTCATTTTTTTTTCTTTTTGTTTTGCATATTTTAATCAATATTTTATTGTGTTGTGGTTTGTAGTGTCTTGTGTTGTTTTTAACTATTTAAATTTTCAGATTTTTCCTTTTAAAAAAATTTAAAGAGTTGAATTGTAAATAGTTGTTTTTTGTATTTTGTAATTTATGTTTTTTTACATTTTGTGTGGTGTGACTAAATAAAAGAATATTTATATAATAAACATATATAAATAAAAAAACATTTTTTTTTTACATTAGTAGTAGTGATGGGAATTCTGGCTCTTTTTAGAGAACCAGCTCTTTCGGCTTGGCTCACTAAAAAGAGACGGCCCTTTTGGCTCCCAAGCGGCTCTTCAGGTTGTTTTGTTGCTTTAATTAATTTATTATCAACAACAATATAAAATTATGCACAAAATGAACTACTAATGTAAAAAATGTGTTTTTTATTTATATATGTTTATTATATAAATATTCTTTTATTTATTCACACCACACAAAATGTAAAAAAATATATATATAAAATACAAAAATCAACTATTTACAATTCAACTTTTAACTATTTAAATTTTCAGATTTTTCCTTTTAAACAAATTTAAAATGAAACAACACAAGACACTACAAACCACAACACAATAAAATATTGATTAGAAATATTAATATCACATTCAACTGACTGTGTTTTATCTTTTATTATATTCTATTTCGTTTGCGACTGACCCATCGCTAATTAGTAGTTCATTTTGTGCATAATTTTATATTGTTGTTGATAATATATTAATTAAAGCAACAAAACAACCTCAAGAGCCGTTGGGAGCCAAAAGAGCCGTCTCTTTTTAGTGAGTCGAGCCGAAAGAGCTGGTTCTCTAAAAAGAGACAGAATTCCCATCACTATAAGTTGGCAACACTGGCCAAAAAGTGATCGTCTGCCAGAAAGTGTTTGCCGTCCGCAGGAGTGCGCGCAGCTGCTTAAAGCTGTAGCGCCCAGATTACTTACAGCTACTTCCGTGCAACTGATAGATAAGATGCGGTAAGCTGAAGACAGCTTCAACCGTCTGTTTGTTGAAAAATAGTAACATGACCGTACCGCATTTTCTTGTTAGTAACGGTAACGGCGTTGTAACGATAGAAATAGTAATTAGTTAAATTACTCGTTACTGAAAAAGTAATACAGTTAGTAACGCAGTTACTTGTAACGCCGTTATTCCCATCACTGGTCTTCATAGAGTCATAAGATTCTTGGATTCCTGGATCTATATGATAGCTGCGTGACAGACTGGCAACTTCCTAAATATTAGTTGCTTTGATATAAACAAAAATATCCACACACTCTCACGCAAGAAGGCTTGTGGGAGTTCTTCCATGAAATTCATCTGCTTAACAGTGACACATCTATGAGGAAGAATGAGGGCAGACACAATGCAGACTCAGACACAGGTCTACAGTTTAAAAAATATATATATATATATATATATATATATATAAATGTGACACAAAAATATTTATACTAGAAAAAACTACAGATAGTACAATATATGCTTAACATTATCAACAAAATTCCTACTTTTTATTTAGTAAACTAAGTTTTACTTTTGCTCTTACCTAAGTTAACTTCTCTTGTTGTATTCAGTTTTTACACCTTCTTCAGTGTTAGGTTTTCAGTTTTACACTCAAGTAAATTATATTGTATACATACAAGTGTTTTCTGTTTAAAGATCAAAAGTAAATAAAAATGCAATTATGCTAACATGTAGATTTTGCAAGCAAGTAAACTTTCAGTATAAGTGTAATTACTCTGTTTGCTAAAAATATAAAAATTTTGATAATGTTCTTTTCCTTTTTTTTGTTTGCTTTCTGCCACTTTTGGCCTCTGTTTCTTTCTCGGTTGTTTTTACTGGCTAGCTGTTGGACTGTTTCTCACTCACTGCAAATTACGTCTCTGTGCTTAAACATATTTTCTGTTTCTGCCAGCCCACTCTAGAATCAATGTTAAAACATCCATAAAAAGACGTTAGCACATTAAACCATCTGTTTTTCTTTTTTTCCAGCATTACCATCCTGCCCTCCTGCTTTTTGACCATGACTACCAGACAGATAGTGATGCTTCTGGTGGTGCTGGTACTTTTCCTGCCGTGTCTCGTTCGTAGCTTTAAACCACTCTCCTACTCAAATTCTTTCACCCACCGTGACATCACACGAATAGCTGTCCTTCGAAAGACAGCAGAGGTCTGCCGAGATATCGCTGCTTCTAAAGGACTGGACTTCAGTCTTACTGTGAGTTGGAAAGACTCTTAAAAAGAAACACGGCAAGAACAGTGAAGTTCAGATATCTGTGCTTTGTGTATTGTTTAACACCAACTAAAGAATATGCATTATTCACATTCAAATGTTGTAATATGTGGAGCAATATATCAGTTAGCCACAATATTAAAATCAAGACAAATGAAGTGAAATACATTTTTCTAAAAACACTGACTTCGCCAAACAGGTTTCCAAATTTCCCAGATCCTAATCCAATCACAAATTCCTGAGATGTGCCCAAGCAATCAATATAGGCCCAGTTGCTGTCAATAATTTGGTGTCATTACAAGACACAGAATTCCTGTAAGTCCAGTAAGTCAGAGCTGTTTTGTTTAATAAAGTAAAATATTAGGAAGGCAGCAATGCCATGGCTGATTTGTATAAACATGCTGGAAAATTATAAAGTATTGCTTCACTTATAGATTAAGTAAGTAATGTACAAATATTTACATCCTAAACAATTACTTTACATCAAAGTGGCATGTTTAAGATGTTCTAATATACAAATCCCTTTCCGAAGATTGATAACAGCTTGACTGCTGCCAAGGTGAAAAAGGCCTGTTCATGTACAGACACATCTACCAGACACTTTGAAACGTCGATTGCTACCATGTACCTCAGCAACGGGCTAGTGGACCAGGGTTTTTTGCTGAGTGCAGGACGCCACTTTGACGATGAGGCCTTCCAGGGAGGACGGGACATCATTACAGCAGGTACATCAAAATTTGACAATATAGGCCAGAAAACAATCAACATAATTGTTTTATAGACAATGTGTTTTGGCATTACTGATGTAGGCACAGCTACGCAGACAGATAACTCTTCAACACGTGACATTATTAACACACTCCCTTCAAAATACAGAAAGAGTCAAAAAACTGAACAAAATCAGCAAAGACTTTTTTCACTCTCACTTACATCTGTTGCCATATTATCAATGACTATCAATGAAAACATATACAATGTAAAAGAAGACCTGTCATGTAAATGCTGCCCAAGTATGCATTAGACATTAAAAAGCATCATAAAACACCACAAAGCAAGGCTGATGAGTAATTTTCTTACAGATAATGTTGTATATCTGAGAAGCGAATACAATACAATGCAGAAAATCTTCCACACAAATCACAAATGTGTTAAAGTACCAAAGACATATCAACGATTTAATTTCAATTTTCATTTAAAATAATCACAGACAGAGCTTTCCCTGAAGTAAAAAAGGAGGATGGATGTGTATGGAGTGAATGAAAAAGACTGAGCTATTTAGCCTTCAACCATAACCGGGCCAATCCTTTGGTGCGACGTCACATTTTCCATGATGTTATAACTTAATCTGAAAGATGGCTTGTTGAACTATGCTATAGTAATTTTTTCCAAATTCTCCACACGTAAAGTGTGTCAAATATCTCCCCTGTTATAGGAAAATAGTACAGTAACTTTCATATTTACATTTTCTGAGACCTAAAATGTCCTTGTCTATACTCTGCAAATGTATTTTAAGAGGATATAAGTATGCTGTCATTTCAATTAAAGTTTGTGAGGTTAAAAAGGAATTTTAAGAACATTTTTAGAAAAGTTTTCTTTTACAGTCAACCTTAACCAACATAACAATACTTAATAATTTTAGAAACTATAAAATCTTAAATGCTTTTATTTCCTATTATCAGTTAAACACATTTTTTTTAATAGTTTTTGTCTTCTTTTGCATGGAAAGTTTCACCGCCTGATATATTTAGGGTTTAGATACCAAAATATAAATTAATGTATATTAAAAGGATTGTACTGAAAAATTATTCAAACTAAAAAAAACTACCTAGTACTGTATGTGTATGGAACAGGAACTTCAAAGATTATATGTCAAACAGAGCCAGGGAACAAGTTGTGAGGAAAAACTACAATATCCCCAGCTTAACAAGACATGGGTAAATAAACCTCCCAGGCACAAGAGATGAGACGCTGCCAAAATAAAGGAACTGAAGCAGGAACTGAACCAGAAGGCACAGACAAACACACAAGACTGAAAACACAACAGGGCATACACAAAGGTGAAAAATTAAATATTAAACAATCTAGGAATCAATCTGAGGCTCATTAACAGAGAGAACCTAATAAGCCAAAAAACAGAAAACATATGGTCAACAACCCAGGACCATAAAGTAACAGGATGGACAATAACAGGGAGGATGTTTTATTTGTAAGTTTTATGATATTAAGTCATTATACGAGTCATTATTACTCATGTAATGCATAAACGGCTACCACATGATGACAACAAAAATGATTTTTGACATGTTTATAAAAGAAATTATTAAAAATACAAAAATATCTGTTTATACTGTAAATAAGGGTATCAGGGTAGACACGTTATGCTTTTACACATACAGTATATGAACCATTCTGAAACGTAGCAAAAAGAAAAGATTGATGAAAGAGAGATATTTACTCTGGTTCTTGAGGATTATCTCCTTCCAAAAAGTGTATCAATGGAAAAAAAATAACACTTGATGCAGATTATAAGTAAGGCTATGCAGCAGAATTGTTTTTCTTCTGATTTTTCTAACTTTTTGTATTGATAACTGAATTTGAAGAGATAATTGGGGACATGGGATTTTAGGCCTCTCATGCAAATTTTTGGATATATATATCATTTTTTTCTATGATAGAGGAGGGCTAATAGTATAAGACACGCTTTTAGAAACGCATAGTGGCCCATTTTTTATACAAAATACACTCCAATGGCACCCAACTACAGGAATGACCCAGCCGCAAGAGTGAGTTACTTCCTGCTTCTGATTAGTTTTTGCAAAAACAAAATGAAACAAAAAACCCTCTAGCACCACCTGCTGGTGAGATTTAATGTCTGCACACTATGCACAGCTAGTTAGTTGGAATAACGACGAAATATTCTACTGTTAAATGTAAAAATGTTTGGAAAATGAAAACAAGATTTTTGCAAATAGCAGATGTTAAATATGCAGATATAAAATTAAGTTACATGGTAATTCAATATTCAACAAACCATAAAAACGGAAAAAAACGATTTTGTTGTTGTAAATGTAGGAAATGAAGTAAATGCACAATATAAGACGTGATATATAAGATATAATGGACAGTCTTATCCTCACACTGAAATTAAAGTTTTGCATTGCAAGCCACATGATTGCAGCTTATATCTAATAATCTATTGTATTTTGATAACGAGGTGTTTCTGCGGTGAAGGCCCAGGCTATGCTAGAACACTTTCACAGAGGCAGGTGGACTCTAGGACTAACCTGTCACACCTTACAGGTAGGACTGATTTCCCTACCAATTTTTGAAACAGATGGCAGAATAGTATAATTAAAACAAAATGTAAAAGTGGTGTGGTAAGCCAGTTTCCAATTCTGTATATCAAGGACTTCTACAGCCACAGTAACTGGGTGGAGCTGGAAAATAAAGCTTCATACAGTGCTCTGATCAGACCTGACCAACCTCTTGAGAACCTGGCAGGTATGACATTTTTTTCATGCTACTTAATGATTAGTATGCACGATTTCAAGTAATAGTTGCAATGTTTTAAAATTGATTTTAAAGAAACTGTTAAGTAGTAACTCAGCAGAATTATTAGTTAGAAGTTTGACTTTTTAATACACCTATCACATATTAATTTTTGTTATTTGGTATTGCTACAGGACGAAATACTCCAACTTGCAGAAGTTGTGTAGGAGAGAACTGTACCAACAACATTCTGCCTGACATGCAGAACCAGGGACTTCTGACTTCAGGCTACTTTAGCCTCATCTTCTCAGGAAAACCCACAGGTAACATGAAGAAATTGACTGTTCAGGTGTGTTGTGTTAAAGCCTTTGTATTTTGTGAATATTTTTTGATGACATGATAAAAACGTTATCCTCGTTTCAAGGTAAATGCAGTCACGGTGGATTCTTTGACCGCACAAGCAGGAAAGATCCAGTGGGGGGCATCAATAAGGATACACTTGACTCCAGTCATGGCTTCCGTCACAATGACGCAGCTGATCTGGCTATTCGTGCCACTATGGAGCTTCTGGAGGATGTCAGATTAGCTGCTGGAGACACAAACTTCATGAGGTATAAACTATCTGAGGCATTTTGTAGTCTCATACAAGAGGATAATTGAAGTCAAAGCTTAGAATATACAATAAATCTGAAGGTATGCCACAGTGCCTACTGTTTTTCATTGAATTCATTACAATTTTTACCGCTCAGCTGACGTCACACAGTTCCTGCAGATTTGTTGGCTGCCCATCCAGGATGTGAATCTCCTGTTCCACCGCAAACCAAGGGTACTGTATTGGTTTGAGATTTTGGTGACTGTGCAGGACATTTAAGTACAGTGAACTCATTGTCATGATGTTGAGATGGGTACATTGTAAGGCTGTCACAGTACTAGAATTTCAAACAAAATACCAATACCCTCCCCCCCCAAATTCAGATGTCAGTACAGTGTTGGTTCATTCTTCTGGATAGTATGGAGCTTCTGACAGTATAAAGCTTTACTACAGTAGGATGGACCTCTTGCCAATCAAACCTTAACAAGGTCTCTGAAAACCTGTGCATCCACCAGGACTGAGCAGCACAGTCCATCCATGGTTACCGGGACATACCAGCGGTTACCAACCCAAGTTTGACCAAACAAATGGACTTGACTGTGGTGGCGCATGATAGTCCACAAGCTCATTTTTTTCCTTTGCACATGGAAGATTGGGACACAGCTCTGGGGTCCTGCATCATTATATATCCCAATAGACACTTGCCCATTGTTCTCCCTTCAGGGTGATAGCGCTCACCAGCTGGTGCAGTCCTTTTGCCCACGCAGGTTCAGCAGTGCCTGTGTTGTGCCCTTAAATAGGGGAAATAGTGAGGAGAGGTGAGAGAATGTCACAGACACGCAGCTCTCACTCTCACTCATCTGTATTGAGTTTTAGAAGTAATACAACCAAAACAATTTTCTTATGGATGCACTCAGTCTCAGGACAACACTTTCCAAACTAAGTCACCATTATTCTCTGTATGAGCTTATGAGAATACTTTAGATAACATTAACTGTAACATTAGACAAAACATCTTTTTAACTCGCAGATGTTAGCTGACACAGTCACTAACTTTCCACAGCAACTAAATTGTACTTAAAATACTGTATGTTGTTCAGTAGTTAGTTAGTAGTTAACCTATACAGACAGTAACAGAAAAATCACGACACAGTATGGCGGAGTACTAGCGAAAACTAGCGTACACAGCAACGGAGTTTAACTGGTACTTCTCAGCAAAAACAGTGCACAATTCACCTCTTTTATTACAATGAACAATGATAATGGGCTAATAATCAACAGTAACACATGCTGCCACATTTATACAGTTCTGTGGATGGCAGTTACCTTAAACAGGGGAAATAGTAAGGAGAGTTGACAGAATGGCACAGATACGCAGCTCTCACTCTCACTCATCTGTATTGATTGAAGGAGGAGACGCGCGAATCCACATACTGGAGCCCTGAGGCATTGCCAATGGATCGACGCACAATTAACCCAGGCAAAACTTTCACTACTCATCTCCCTCTACATTCCCACTGCATATTCTATAGAGCAAAACAGTCAAAACAACAAATAAAACAATAATAAAGGCATGACACGGAATACAAGGAACAGAGATGTACAACTCCAAAACTAATCAAATTTATTTATTTTAGTCATACCTGGAAGTCTTCATGGAGACATAGAAGATGTTTCTATGCACATGCATTTCTCTCTCAATATCCCCAGCCACTGCAGATGTCCCATCGGAGGGCACCTGAGTATGCAAAGCCAGCTTTATTAGCCATATTTGTGGCCACTTGTCTCATTCACTCTCTGTGCTGCAAATCTCCTGTCCCCACATGAGCTGGCATGTATTTTGTAGTGAACAAGAAGAACCAGCTCTCATTGGTGAGAGCAGCTCCTGCTCAACTCAACTGAAAATCCATGCAGGCACAGGTGGTACTTTATTTTGGTGGGCACACCATGCAAAGGAGCAGCATCTAGCTGCATTTCAAGACTGCTAAACTGAATGCAAAGTATTTCCATGCAAAATGAAATATCCACTAGAGCAGAGTCAACAGCAACCCTGCACAGATGTCAAAAGACCGCCAGCATTTCTATGCAGCTGGAGGAGAACTTGCCCTCTCTCTTCCAGATGTCATCCACTGACTCTGGAAAGCTGTCCTGTTTTGAGCCAAGTACTTCTGCCGCTGCAGTGCTATCTTGCAAAAGAAAAAAAAAAGAAAAAAAAAGAACTGCAGGTATAACAGGACTTTCTGCAACTCAAATAAAAATAAGTACATTTATTGTAAATCAAAAGACCCAGTAAGACATTTCTTATGAAAACACTAGATAAACATTATGCTAAAATAGAAAGCTCCAAGTCACACTGACTGATCCATTTGGGAGCTGTAAGACCTGGTTCTTCTAAGGGAGTCAGACCAAAATAACACCAATCACCACTGGACACGCAAACACATATACTGTACACACTCTTGCGTCTGCACCGCCTGTGTCATAAGTAGCTGAGATAATTGACGAGCCTTGCAGCCTCTAGGCTACTACGCATTCAAGAAAATTCAGTAAATCATATTGTTGCAGGTGTAAGAGTATCTCTGCTTTAACTAAGTGGCAATTCTGAACACAAAAAAAAATTAATAACACAACAACCAAATTAATTTGCATCCCAGTATGTTACAGTATTTTCTCCCCATTTAACCCCATCAATAATGACAATATGTAATTTGCTTTTTCTCATGTTTGTTTCTACAGACTGATGGGTCTCTCCCAGTCTCCTGTGTTGTGTTTTGTCATGGACACAACAGGAAGTATGAGTGATGACATTGATGAAGCAAAGAGGGTTTCTTTTGAGATCATTGACAGAAAAAGGGGAACAGAACAGGAACCCTCTGGTTATTTATTGGTACCTTTCAATGACCCAGGTAGGTTGTTTTACTTTACATTTATTACATCGGAAAACACATTATTGTTTGAAAAGCATTTTATGACTTTATGCTGCTTCTGACTAAATTTGTGAGTTTTTTTAAAACTATATTAAACTTTATTTTAACTTAACTTTCACTTAAGTAAGAATATAATAAAGTAAATACTTGTTATACTGTTATAATGTTATGTATTTTTTATGCAGATTTTGGACCGCTGGTTACGACAGCGAATGCAGACGTCTTCAAAGGTCATATCAACAGTCTGTTTTCACTTGGAGGAGGAGATATCCCAGAAATGGCCTTGTCTGGACTACAGGTGTTAACAGTAAAACATGTTGTTTTCTACTATTAAAGAAAATAAATCTCATATTCAACTTAGAGTGAAATGGAAAATTACTTTTAAAAATATAAATGTCCTATAGCCTTAGGACATTTGTGCCATTCAGGCTTTTTTTTTTTTAATTCTCATGCCATTTTTGCTGTGCTGAATGAATATACCTCATATTTGTCATGTCATATTCATTTTTTTGTCATCTTAAATTAACTGAACTCCTTTAATTCATTTAAAATGGCTATGCTATGCAAAAACTGACATTTGCTCCTAAGGCCATTGAAAATTATTGAAAATAACAATTTTAATCCCACATTTATCTTAGCATCAACTAATGCCTTCCTTTATTTTAAGCCTTTACTTTGGACTACTGGCAATATAGCTTTCATTTTTATAACCATCCACTGGGTGGTAGTTGTTGATTTCACTTTTAATTATTGATCTAACAACAATTTTATAACACTTTTGTCTTGCCTGCAAACAAAAGCTTGCACTGACAGCAGCTCCCCCCTTCTCTGAGATTTTTCTCTTCACTGATGCTCCAGCTAAAGATGCCTACCTGAAAAGTGCCATTATTTCTCTTATAGAGAGCACCAAATCTGAGGTAAGAGTTGCTTTCTAATATCCGTGCTCTTAAAAAGTCAATAAATTTTGGCATGTTAAAACTATTTAAAATTAACGCGTTAAAATTATTTGAATACTGTGTTCCCATCTAATTGGAAAAGATGTATCAGAGAGACCACATTCATATATAAATGACTACGTGCCCCACACACCTTCATACTTTTTCTGTCCTCCACCCTCCTTTTGTTTTCATGTTTTTCAGCTTCTCTCAAAGTTAACAGGCCTGAAAGCTGTTGCCAGACTGGACCCTCTGGCCTAGCTCGTTGCTTCTCATTCACCTTTCGTCTTCATATTAACAAATGTTTTTCATTGGCATTTAGGCTTAGTCCTCGATAGTTACAACATCGAACTTTAAAGGTTTTGTCCTCATGCTTGCAGGTTACTTTCATGCTCACAGGCAGTGCAGCAGGTCGACGGCGCCGCAGAACCTCTCAGGGTGTGGCTCCACGTGTAATGAGTCGATCTGGTGCCCAGTTATACCAAGACCTAGCTCAAGCTTCTGGAGGTCAGGCCATTCAGGTCACTAAGTCAGAACTCTCTCTGGCTACCAGTGTTATAGTAGACTCATCAGCCAGCGCTGTGGTAAGACATCAATCAAGAGAATCATATCTGACTGAAGATCACACCGTGTGAGTAAATGTGATGTTTCTCTCCTTCTTCTCTCAGGTGACAGTTTTTCAGGCATCAAGAAATCCTGGAAGGCCTGACAATTTTAATTTTACTGTTGATGGCTCATTACAGAACATAACAGCTTACATCACAGGAGACTCTCCTCTCACCTTCAGCCTCTCCAGCTCCACAGGTTTTGTCATCACAAATGCCTCTTAATTAAGAGACATTTGGCTCTTACACTAGGTGTCACACATCAATCTTTTGCTTCTTATGTCATCATAATGAAAATATCTTTATAATTGTTTGTCCCTCTCATGTTATCAGGTGTAACTCAGACTTCCAGTCAGTCCAGTGGTCCTTTGGCATCCTTCACCAAAACAGGAAACTTGCGTCATTTAAGCCTCAACACTGATAATGAATTGGGCCTATGGCAACTCAGTGTTAGCTCAAACAACCCCTACTCTGTTAAAGTCACAGGTCAGTATTATGAAAGCTGACTTTCATTACAGTTACATGAGATGTTTTTCAAAGATTTTATTTACTAGGTCTGTGTCTGTTACTGAACTTGAATACTCCATACTTGCATACTTGCCTTCTGATCTGTTTTGTACTTGTCAGGTCAAAGTTCAGTGAACTTCATTTATAACCTTGTCGAAGAGTCTGAGGGAGTCCATGGGGACTTTAGTCTCAAGGAAGGACGTCCTCTCTCAGGTCAGGGTACCTTTATGGTCATTGTTTGCTTTATTTGCATAGTTTGTAAAGTTCTCTTGTGATAGGCATTTTTTCTGCATTGTCCATTTTCGTCTTTTAAACTACAATCATCAGCCCTGAAAAAGTCTCCAAAAATGTTATGGTCCATCATGTTTTGGTAAAGTCTGTTTTTGTGACTTCCCTTTTTTATTTGTGCAGATTGCGTTTCTCTCTCGGGGCATGTCATACTGATACTCGTCTACATTACCTTTCTCTCTTTACCCCAATTTCAGGTGGTAATACCAGCATCTTGATCACTGTGACAGGAAGTGACACAGTAAAGGTCACTGAGCTCACTCTTTTTGATAGCTCAGGTCCCACAGAGGTCAAAGGATCATTGAAGGTATGTCACAGGTTATTGTACTTGATTAAATTAAAGCTGAAATGTTGTCCTCCCGTTCTATTAAATTTCAATTAAATTTAGTTTTATTTATATAGGCCCAAATCAAAACAGCAGTTGTCTTAAGGCACTTATAATTGTAAAGTGAAAACCCTACAATAATACAGAGAAAGCGCCAACAATCAGACAGCCCTCTATGAGCAAGTGACAGTGGGAAGGAAAAATTCCCTTTTACCAGGAAGAAACCTCTGGCAGACTGCTCTGATCAGTTGCGGTGAAAAGGAGAAGACACGACAAAAGACATACTGTGCAAGAGAGTATGTGTTAAGCCCTGTGTTTTCCTTTGTCTGTGTCGCAATCTCCATCATCCTACCAGGTGTGTTTTGTCCATCTGCCTGCCAGTTAGTTATCTGTATTCTCAGTTTGTTTAGTTTTCTGTTATCCCTTGCCATCCAGCAATAAAGCTGAGTTTGGGTTCACGTTTGCCTCCGAATGTCTGCAGTTTGGGTCCTCCATACCACCACCCCTGCCTGCACACAGCCTTTACATGACAGTATGATTAAATGCAGAGTGGTGTATAAACACATAGTGAATGAAAACAGTGAGTGAAAATAGTGAGTGAAGTAGAAACTGCATCGTGGGAAGCCCCCAGCAACCTATGCCTATTGCAGTGAAGCTAAAGGAGGATTCAGGACACCTGATTAAGCTCTAACTATATGTTTTATCAAAAAGCCTAATCTGAAAAGTAGAAAGGGTGTCTCTTTATAAGGATTTTCCAAATCCAAACTGTAAGCTGGTTCCACAGAAGAAGGGCCTGAAAGCTAAAGGCTCTGCTTTCTCTTCAACATTTTAATACTCTAGGAACCACAAGTAAGCCAGCAGGCTGAGCAATTCAATTCAATTCAATTCAATTCAATTTTATTTATATAACCCCAAATCACAACAACAAGTCACCTCAAGGCGCTTTATATTGTAAGGTCGACCCTACAATAATACATACAGAGAAAAACCCAACAATCAAATGACCCCCTATGAGCAACAGTGGGAAGGAAAAACTCCCTTTTAACAGGAAGAAACCTCCGGCAGAACCAGACTCAGGGAGGGGCGGCCATCTGCTGTGACCGGTTGGGGTGAGAGAAGGAAGACAGGATAAAAGACATGCTGTGGAAGAGAGACAGAGATTGATAACAAGTACGATTCAATGCAGAGAGGTCTATTAACACATAGTGAGTGAAAAAGGTGACTGAAAAGGAAAAACTCAATGCATCATGGGAGTCCCCAGCAGCCTACGCCTATTGCAGCATAACTAAGGGAGGATTCAGGGTCACCTGATCCAGCCCTAACTACATGCTTTAGCAAAAAGGAAAGTTTTAAGCCTAATCTTAAAAGTAGAGATAGTGTCTGTCTCCTGAATCCAAACTGGAAGCTGGTTCCAAAGAAGATGGGCCTGAAAATCAAAGGCTCTCCCTCCCATTCTACTTTTAAATACTCTAGTAAGAGCAAGTAGGCCTGCAGAGTGAGAGCGAAGTGCTCTAATAGGGTGATATGGTACTACAAGGTCATTAAGATAAGATGGGGCCTGATTATTTAATACCTTGTATGTGAGGAGCAGGATTTTGAATTAAATTCTGGATTTAACAGGAAGCCAATGAAGGGAAGCCAATACAGAAGAAATCTGCTCTCTCTTTCTAGTCCCTGTCAGTACTCTTGCTGCAGCATTTTGGATTAACTGAAGGCTTTTCAGGGAGTTTTTAGGACATCCTGATAATAATGAATTACAGTAGTCCAGCCTGGAAGTAATAAATGCATGAACTAGTTTTTCAGCGTCACTCTGAGACAGGATTTTTCTAATTTTAGAGATATTGCACAAATGGAAGAAAACAGTGCTACATATTTGTTTAATATGTGCATTGAAGGACATGTCCTGGTCAAAAATGACTCCAAGGTTCCTCACAGTGTTACTGGAGGCCAAAGTAATGCCATCCAGAGTAAGAATCTGGTTAGATACCATATTTCTAAGATTTTCAGGGCCGAGTACGATAAACTCAGTTTTATAGAATAGAATAGAATAGAATAGAATAATCCTTTAATTGTCCCACAAGGGGAAATTTGGTTGTATCAGCAGCAAAAACACACATATACAAACAGAGCAGGACACAGAACAGAAGCACAGTTTTTACATATTTACATCATGGACAATAGTTACCAGAGCAGAGTACTGTACAGTTGTTTAAATTAGCGTACACATAGTGTGCAAACGGAGCAGGATACTGAAAGATGTTTAAATAGTTAAGAATATTTAGAATAATTAGAAAAGTGCAGATTGTTTATTGTACCTGTGCATTAAAAAGTAGACATGTAACTTCCAATAAGTTGTATATATAAGCTGAGAAAAGTAATGTGCAAGTTATAACAGTAGAAGTTGTTACAGCGCTGATGTTGACATCTGTGTTTGTTGGGAGCAGTTCTGATTGTACAGTCTGACAGCTGCAGGGAGGAAGGACCGGCGGAAACGCTCCTTCATGCATCTAGGATGCAGCAGTCTGTCACTGAAGCAGCTCTGCAGTTCAGCAACATTTACATGCATGGGGTGGGAGACTGTCCATCAGAGATGTTATTTTGGCCAGAGTCCTTCTGTCTCCTACCACCTGCACTGGGTCCAGGGTGCATCCCAGAACAGAGCTGGCCTTCCTGATGAGTTTATCCAACCTCTTCCTCTCAGCTGCCGATAAACCGCTGCTCCAACATACCACACTGTAAAAAATGACAGATGCCACCACAGAGTCATAGAAGGTCTTTAAAAGCGCTCCCTGTACTCCAAATGACCTCAGCCGCCTCAGCAGGTAGAGTCTGCTCTGACCCTTCCTGTAAAGAGCATCAGTGTTGTGGCTCCAGTCCAGTTTATTATTCAGGTGAACACCCAGGTACCTATAAGAGTCCACTATCTCAATGTCCACTCCCTGGATGTTCACCGGTGTCAGTGTGGTGGGTCTGCGTCTCCGGAAGTCCACCACCAACTCCTTGGTTTTTCCGGCGTTGATCAGCAGGTGGTTCTGCTGACACCAGTCCACAAAGTCCAGAGTCCACTGTCTGTACTCCGAGTCGTCCTCACCTGTGATGAGGCCGACTATGGCAGAGTCGTCAGAGAACTTCTGTAGGTGGCAGCGTGGGGAGTTGATGGAGAAGTCTGCAGTGTAGAGGGTGAAGAGGAACGGTGCCAGCACAGTTCCCTGTGGGGCCCCCGTACTGCAGACCAGCGTGTCAGAGACACAGCCCTGTGACCTCACATACTGTGGACGTTCTGTGAGGTAGTCCAGTATCCACTGGGACATGTGGTGGTCCACTCCCGATAGCTCCAGCTTGTCCCTTAGAAGTCGTGGCTGGATGGTGTTGAAAGCACTGGAGAAATCAAAGAACATGATCCTCACAGTGCTTCCAGGCTTCTCCAGGTGAGTCAGAGCTCGGTGCAGGAGGTAGATGATGGCGTCCTCCACCCCGATGCCAGGCTGGTAAGCAAACTGCAGCGGATCCAATGAAGACCTCACCAGGGGGCGCAGATGGTTTAGAACCAACCTCTCGAGGGTCTTCATCAGATGCGATGTCAGAATTATCTGAATTAAGGAGCAGAAAGTTAGCGGCCATCCAGGTCTTTATGTCTTTAAGACATTCCTGCAGTTTAACTAATTGGTGTGTTATCTGGCTTCATAGATAGATAGAACTGGGTGTCATCAGCATAGCGGTGAAAATGTATACTATGTCTTCTAATGATACTGCCTAAGGGAAGCATGCATAATGTAAACAGAATTGGTCCTAGCACTGAACCCTGTGGAACACCATAATTACCTCCATAATTTGAGCACTATGAGGTCTTTAAGATAAGATGTGGCCTGATTATTCAAGACCGTGCATGTGAGGAGAATGATTTTAAATTTGATTCTAGATTTAACAGGGAGCTAATGAAGAGAAACCAATATAGGAGAAATATGCTCCCTGTCAGTACTCTTGCTGCAGCATTTTGGATCAACTGAAGGCTTTTCAGGAACTTTTTAGGGCATCCTGATAATAAAGAATTACAGTAGTCCAGCCTAGAAGCAATCCATGCATTAACAAGATTTTCAGCATCACTCTGAGACAGGATGTTTCTTTAGAGATACTTTAGAGATATTGCACAAATTTAAGAAAGCAGGCTTACATATTAGTTTAATATGCAGATTGACTGACATATCCTGAACAAAAACAACTCCAAGATTCCTCACAGTGTTACTGGAGACCGAAGTAATGCCATCCCAAGGTAGTATGACATATGAGATTTTAAGGGTTGAGTACAATAATCTCAGTTTTATCTGAATTTAGAAGCAGGAAATTAGAAGATATCCAGTTCTTTATATCTTAAAAAAATTCTTGTAGTTTAACAAGACCTGGTGGGTTAAGGTGCTCTGCCAGGGCTGCCCTTTGTCACCGATTCTGTTCGTAATTTTTATGGACAGAATTTCTAAGCGTAGCCAAGTGGCGGAAGGCTTTCACTTGGGTGGTCTCAGAATCTCATCTCTGCTTTTCGCAGATGATGTCGTTCTGTTGGCTTCATCAGGTAATGGCCTCCAGCTCGCTTTGGAACGGTTCACAGCTGAGTGTGAAGCGGTGGGAATGAGAATCAGCACCTCCAAATCTGAGGCCGTGGTCCTCAGCCGGAAAAGGGTGGAGTGCCCACTCTGGGTCAGGGATGAGTTCTTGCCCCAAGTGGAGGAGTTTAAGTATCTTGGGGCCATGTCCCACCGGCAGGAGGCCCTGGGGCAGACCGAGGACACACTGGAGAGGTTGTATCTTTCGGCTGGCCTGGGAACACCTTGGTGGTCCCCTGGACAAGCTGGAGGAGGTGGCTGGGGAGCTCTGCGACCTGGCCCCAGATAAGCAGAAGAAGATGGATGGATGGAAAGCTTAACAAATTGGTGTCTGTGTGGTTTCATAAATAGATAAAGCTGGGTATCATCTTCATAGCAATGAAAATATATTCTATTCCTTCTAATGATACTGCCTGAGGGAAGCATGTATAATGTAAACAGCATTGGTCCTAGCACCAAACCCTGTGGAACTTCATATTTAACCTTAGTGTGTGAAGAAAACTCCCAATTTACATGAACAAACTGGAGTCTATTAGATAGATATGATACAAACCACTGCAGCGCAGTACCTTTAATACCTAAAGCATGCTCTAATCACTGTAATCCTGCACTGAGGTTTAGCAGGACAAGCACAGAGATGAGTCCACTGTCAGAGGCCATAAGATCATTTGTAACCTTCACTAAAGCTGTTTCTGTGCTGTGATGAACAGAAACCTGACGGAAACTCTTCAAATAAACAATTGCTCTGCAGATGATTAGATGGCTGTTTTAAAACTACTCTATCAAGAATTTTCCAGTTAAAAGGAAGGTTGGAGGCGAATCTTACAAAACAAACTTTTCCAGGCTATATGAAGATCTTCTATGACAGGGGCTTTATATTAATACAACAAAGGTAGACAATTTTTGCCACTCTATTTCATGGCAGCTAATTTTCAAACCTTAAATACATGAATGTCCTGCTGCGATGTCCATAAATACTCCTAGCACCTGCCCTTCCCTGCAGTAAAGATGCTCTTTATTGTTTGGTTACTGTTGATCTGGTAACAATGCATGTTGCTCCTTCCTGTCTCATGCAGTCATTAGGAAGCAGCGATTTCCTGGTGACATTTAGTGGAATTCCAGCAGGTGAATTTGTGCTTATCCTGAAAGGAGAGGACAGCAGCTCCACTTCCATGTCCACTTCAAGCAGCTTCCAGAGACAAGCATCCACACAGATCAAGACCTCCAGCATCTCTGTCACTGTGAGAACTGTTAATGTGTGCTTTCTGAAGAATCTTTAACCTCACCAAACTGAAAGATTTTTACACTGATTTTTCTTTTCACTTTTTCTAATTTTTGTAATAGCCATCTACTATTGTTTATAGACCAAGTCATATCAACATATTGTTGTCAACAATGTTAAAAATAATATTTTCCTTCCCCTGCTCCTCTTTCTCTCTGTTCTTGTCCAGGCCCAAGCCAATAATACCAACATCGAGCCGGGCACCACTATCTCCATCCCCTTCACAGTCGCCACAACTACTGATGGAGTTATAACTGACTCTGCAACTGAGACATTTACAGTGCGAGTCAGCAATGACCGCAGTTATTCTTCCACTTCACCCAGCAGTGTTACTACTGTAGCAGGCAGTGGAGGTAAAGCCAATGGCACCGTGACCCTAACGGCTCCATCCAGTGCTGCATCAGGAACAGACGTGACCCTCACCATTGAGGCAGAAAACGCCGCTGCCACCGACATCAACTATGTAGTTCTCAGGTTTTCTGTGACTGCTAAGGTGAGTGATATTTTCCATCCATTCTCATTTACTTAGCGTTAATAGGGTCCCGAGGGGGCTGGGACCTAGGTGATATTTTTCAATGGAATATTTTTTAACATTATTCTTAATTCTGTAATAATTAATGGTCACGTACATAATGCATCAAAAAGAAATACATATTTTTGTTACTTTTATTTCAAAAATAAAAATAACAGTGTGTGTCATACTTTTCTTCTGAATTACTGATGTTAAATTGTTTGTTATGGGTTGCTAGACAAGGACCCAAATGCAGACTCATGAGTCTTTCTTATTTATAAGAAATACACATGAGAAAGATATCACAAAAATGACAAAGGGAGAACTGAGGATATTAATAAACAACGAATAATTAGGTGAATGTGGAACAGGCTGGTAAACAAACAAGTGCAAACAATCAAGGACGAGCTAAAGGAAGTAAAACTAAATGCAAAAGGCTACTAAAATAAGACAGAAATGTGAGAGCAATTACCACAAAGACAGAGACTTAACAAGAAATACTTTGGAGGCAGGATAAACTGAATCTAACTGACATGCAAAGATTTGATTATGTTCTTTTCTTTTTATCTTTAATAACTGCTACCACACATTCCCAACCTGTTTCTCTTCATCCTGTTTATTTCTCTGGCTCCAGGTGACAGATGTTAACCGTCCAGTTTGCCAGGTAGTCAACACATCAACCTGTGCCTCCACTTCATTGCTTTGTGCTTCCTCCCAGTGGGAGTTCATTGCCATTTCCCTGATGGCATCAATGGAACTGGCATTGAGAGTGTAACCATTCGGCAAGGGAATGGTACTCTGAATATGAGCACAGTGGCTGAAGTGGGGGGTGAGAATATTACGCTGGTTACCTACACTGTAGTGATGGGTCGGTCGCGAACGAAATGGCTCTTA
This sequence comes from Pelmatolapia mariae, assembly GCF_036321145.2. NCBI lineage: Eukaryota > Metazoa > Chordata > Actinopteri > Cichliformes > Cichlidae > Pelmatolapia > Pelmatolapia mariae. Next base: position 31,005,952 of record NC_086232.1, on the reverse strand, counting down.
GAGCCGGCTCTTTGAAGTGAACGATGCTCATGGGGCTTTTTTTTTTTTTTTTTCTTTCTCTTGCCCTCTCTCTCACTTTTTTTCACTTCACGCTGCACGTCAGCCTTGTGTTTGCGCTGACCAGAGACGGGAGGGGTGGTAGTTACACTCGCAACAGCAGTAGCACACGAAAAGAGCAGGAGGGAGAGAGAGAGAGAAAGAGCCGGGAGCAACAACAAGAGACAACATTGTCACATTAGAAAGGTACAGTAAAGAAAATGAGTGACACCAAGAAAAGAAGCCAAATCTGGAACCATTTCAATCTTATTGACAGTACAAAGGCAGAGTGTAGAGTCTGCAAGAAAAGATTATCATATAGAGCCGGCTCCACAAACAGCATGTACAGGCACCTGAGAACTGTGCACCCATCAGTGCAATGGGAAGATAAAACACATATTAATATTTCTAAATGCCAACCTTTCCCTTAATTAAAGATCTGGGGGTTCATTTTTTTTCTTTTTCTTTTGCATATTTTAATCAATATTTTATTGTGTTGTGGTTTGTAGTGTCTTGTGTTGTTTCATTTTAAATCTGTTTAAAAGGAAAAATCTGAAAATTTAAATAGTTAAAAGCTGAATTTTAACTAGTTGTTTTTTGTATTTTATAATTTATTTTTTTACATTTTGTGTGGTGTGAATAAATAAAAGAATATTTATATAATAAACATATATAAAAAAACAACAACATTTTTTTACATTAGTAGTTCATTTTGTGCATAATTTTATATTGTTGTTGATAATAAATTAATTAAAGCAACAAAACAACCTGAAGAGCCGCTTAGGAGCCAAAAGGGCCGTCTCTTTTTAGTGAGCCAAGCCGAAAGAGCTGGTTCTCTAAAAAGAGCCAGAATTCCCATCACTACTACATTGCCTCCTGCTGCTCACCGATTGTAGAGCTGACTGCTGTAGATAGTGTAGGAAATGTGGGGACATGTGTGGGACAGGCTAGAGTGCTTACCACACCTCCTCCTACGACAACAACCCCTGTAACTACAATTACTGCCTCAACTACATCTGCAGTTCACACAACATCCACTGGAGGGCAAACTTTGAACATATCAACCATTATTTGGCTCACTGTTGTGTTCCCTGTACTTTGGAAGTAAAAGAGAACAAATGGAAATTGCACTGTATTTGTAATTTGTGACATATGAGCCAAGTGACCCATCTTTGATTGCTGAGCTGAACTGGCTATGAAGCAACACACTGAGAAAAGTATCTTTAAATACTAACACCTTCTATTACCCAGGCATATTTTTGTGTTTAAATTGTAAACACTTTAAATGCATTAACTTTTTGGCCTGTTAATTTCTGTAATTTTACCAGAATAAATTATTATGTAGTAAACAAGATTATAAAGTGATTCCACTACATAAAATCAGCATTAATGTTCTCTCTTATATTTCTACAGTCAGTCTTTGCATAGGTGGAAATACAGTATCAAATTCTTTTCAACCTGTCCACTTAACGGAGCAATTTCTTAGTTTCGAAAGCTGCTTTTTCATTCCACAGTATCATTTAAACAGCAATTACTTCCTTTTCATACCTGCTCCTGGTATCTCTTTCTTGTCTCTGAGAAGTCACCAATCCAGACATCCCTTTCTTTGTGTGTTACCACTGAAGATTTGTAACAACCTACTGAAATACAACATTATATATATAAGAACACATACATATAAAAAAAAATGTTCACTTTAATTAAAATGTAAATAAATGTGATTTTAATCAATTTACAAGTATCACGTAATTGTCTCATTATTAAAGAGGTTACAGATTATAATGGTGTTACTGCGGTCATTAATGGAGAATTATTTTATATTTTTCTTACATTGAAAACATGAACAGATGTGAACTCATTATTTCTCACAGCTTCAGTGTGCCATATTGACTGGATAAACTTGCAGTTTTCCAGAAACAGTTATTTCCTTAAAATAGAAATCTTTCTTGTAGAGGTTAGTTTTCCCAGGAACACCCTGGCAACTGGACTAAAGCACAGGAAAAAGTTCCAGTGACAAACCAGGGAAAGCATCTGGATTCTCACTGTAGCACCAAGAAAAAACACCATCATTTAATATGTTAGAAGTGTGCTAAATTATTTTTGAGTGGTTTAACTTTGCCTCTATATTTGGATTCCAAAGCATATTAATAATGTAGTTATTATTACTCAGCTGGAGACTGGAAGGTCATTTTACAATTATAGTTTTTTTCTTTTGAAAGTACTCTGCAATATTTTGGTTATTCAACAATGCACCAATGAAGTTGAACAGTATGATTACACTATTACACTAACTACAATCTTACGCTAACATATTGCTGAGTAATTGCGGCTACAAGTGGGGGGTTTTTACATCTACTTAAAATGAACATCATAAGTAATGTATAAATATACATAAATGGAGTCATGTGAAAAAGAAAGTGTTCAACTTTCAATTGTAATGTCAGTCAAATGCATTTGATTAACTGCTCATCAGCGAGTGTGAGCACCTAAATGAAGAGCAGAGGTTTTGGTAGTTTACACATCTGGAGCATACAGGTGTGTGTTAACTGCCGCTTGTCTTCTCACTACGCATCATGCACACCACAAGATTTGTCAGAAACTAAAAACAACATGTCAGGACAAACGCTTCAGACAAAATGTCAAGCACGGTGGTGTAGGGGTGATGATTTGGGCCTTAGAACTGAAAAAAGAATGAATAGATACACATTTGTAATAGCTAATAAAGTTTATTTCAGAAAAAAGTAAAACCATAATTACAACAAAGAACCAAATTAACCTTGAACTGCAATAAAAATATAACAAATGCAATAATAGTATAAGTGGAAGAACTAAGAGCAACTTCCAGCAGCTAAACAAGAATGGCACTTCTGGGGCCTGTGTCACAAAGCACGATTAACGAAGAAAGTTTGATGAGCCAGAAACGTACACATGCTGCAGTAGACTGAGCTGTGCTTTTACTCAGTGACAGATCCCAAATAACTCCATGACTCTGCTTTGTGACACAGGTCCCAAATATCAGGAGACAGCACGACAGCCTCGCCGAATGCAAACTGCATCAGGAAGAGGGGAGGAGGAAATGCTTGGTCCTCTTGACAAAAGAAATGGTGATAAACTCATTTTTAAAAACATTTTTCTCTGAACAATACATCACTAAATCAAAGTACAGCAGGTTTACTACATAAAAGAAAACAGAAGAGCCAATCAATCCTCAATAAACATGGCGAGTAAACATCAAAGCAGCCACACCACTAAAAAGAAACGCTTCATTTTGTTGTACGACTTGGAAAATAATATTGCCCCGCAGGGTCATCAAAAGCAACCGGAGTCAAAAGTGCACCACTACGATGAGGAACTTTGATACTTAACTGAGAAAAGTAAACATAACCAAATTCAGTATGCTCAATAGATGACAGCTTCATTGATTAGACACATATTAAGCCTAGATCTAGAATAAAACAGACATTTGAATCCATGTCTGTGAAAATGCCATCCTAATCACACAAACACAAAAGAGTAACCTTCTTTGTCTGCTTTAAATCTGTTAAGCACATTCATGTCACATCAGTAATGAAACTTTGAACAGGTTCAATATAAGAAATCTACTATATTAATCATTAACAACAGTATTTACAATACCTAATGTGTTACTCTTTTAAACAGAGCAGAGCTTAATGTTACACAGTTGGATATTTTGCATTTTATTAATAGCCCATGGTAGATCGAACATGTCCCTGGATCTCTTTGTTCCTGACAAGAGAGGTGGTCAATACCAGAGTTGTAAGTATGTATAAGCTTATACATAACAGATCAACAAAGGGCCAATAACCAGAATATAGCATTTGTATCCTCAGAAGGCAAAGACAAAAGCTACAGTTACAGATAAATGGCTACAGTTTTTTTTCTGTTTTTTAACAAAAGCAAGTGAGAAACTGTACAAAATATTAACAATATTGTAGGAGAAGACCATCGAGGATCTTCTCTTTGACCTTCTCTCTCTGAAGTTAATATGCTGTATTATGGGACTTTGGTCCAACAAACCCAGCAAGACAGTAATGTAACACATTCCTTCATTGTCAAATAAGGTGTCAAAGACTGGAAAGTGCAAAATGCATTGCGCTGTAGGTTGGTAATCGCATAAGGAGGGGGGAAAAGAACAAATAATTTCTTTACTAAAACATAACAAGTTAGCCCTGTTACTTGAAAATCTGGTGGTGTCATTTGATATGATGGACTTGATCTGATTATGTTGTAATTCAGCTACTTTATGTGACGTTTTATCCCATTTTTATTCTTAAATGCAGCATTTGAGCCAGGAAAAAGCTGGGAAAGAAGAATGCAACAGCATTTTGTGTGTCTGTTGTTTAAATATAAGAGTTTGGTTTACACACATGTAGGTAATTATATAATTCTGCATGCAGAGGCACTGAGTTCAAAGAGTTTATAGGCCTACAGAGTATATTCTCTGGACATGCTTTCATTTCACTTCAAATTTGGATGTTATATTTTACAAAATTACTACAGACTTCAAATGTAAGCATTCGTTATTCCTACGCGGTTCAATCACCAAATATATCAAATCATCCATTTACATTATATCCATCTACTTCATATAATATATGGTGTGAACAATCCATGCAGCATATATAAAAACCTGTCTTTGATTAATACCATTATTTTTTTTTCCTTCACAGGACAAATTGTCGTCCTGGCGGTTTTGGACGGTGACTAAGTGGTACAAGTCACGGATAATGGCTCACTACAAATGACACTTCTGTTTTAAAACTGTTTTCTGCCAACACTGGTGAGACAAAAAAGTAAGCACTTCTGCAAATACTTTGCACCTAATGAGGCACATACTCAAGTCAGCTTGACGCACGTGCCCTTCTCCTCCAATCAAACACTGAGTTGCTACTACCTCCACTATGCACAAAACAAAAAGAAAAACCTCCTCAAAAATGGCCTTGTTCCTGCATGTGACGTAAAAGTGATTCGCTGATTTGATCAAAAAGGATCACATTAATGTCACATGTGATGTCCAGCATTAGTTTCAGGCAACACTTGACTTGGTTGTAATGAAGTACTTTTGTTGTACTGACCTCTCAGTCAACTTCAGTAAGATATATGCAGTAATACCTTTCAACACTGCAACTGTCACGTTAAAACGACAAATGCAGTAATAACAACAGCTTATTCTGAACGTGACTGCTAATATGCAAATGCTCCAAGGTTTCTGATGTGTAAACATTTCCAAGGGTTAGGTAGACTAGTATAGTACAATAGTTACTGTATTATGTCAGCGGAGGTACAAAATGCACGTGTTTGGCAATAACCAGGGAGAGAAACACACAGTACAATCCCTGCATTTGGAGTGCGTGCCGGATAGAGTTGGGGGAGACCTGAGGTGTATACTCTATGATTGTACTGCTCTTGCATCACTTATATTAATGGAGTTCGGAAAACAAAGGAATGGGCAGAGTCGACTAGTTTGGACGGCTCAAGAAACGGGAGCATCTTTTATGAGGGTTCTTGGCTGTCTTTTCATTTCAATGTATGATTTTCTAACAAATTACATCTACTGTGCTACTCTAGTGCATGTCAGTGATTACATTTCTAATTGAATACACGACAGCCATTTTACAAATTCATTCATTTGCACATGTTGTCAAAACTATTAAACACCAATGGCTCTGTGGTGTTAAGGCAACTATTCAAAGTTCGATAGTTCATAGCCAGCCTTTATGGTTGACGATAACAACTAAGGAAACAATGCCAGGAATTTATTCAGATGAGTTAAAGAACTGCCAGTCAAAAAAATAAAATAAAATCTGACAATCTTTGCTTTAATCAAAGACCGTGGGAGGTTGTTAGATTAAATGTGGCTGGTTAGAGTCACAGGAAGAAGAAGCCTGCCACGTCACAGTGGCTTAGCCTACAGCTGCCCTGGATGGTATCAATGACACTGATGAGGCTTCTAGAGTGATTGTTGTTTTTTCCAGGATTATGGTAATTCATTGGATATGGCTAAGGAACTTGACTGTCTTGGGCACGGGTGTTTGGAGGTTAGGCTAGTCTCATTTGGGCACATAAGACAACAGGTACTGGGAATAAGTAAAATAAGGGGTAGGGAAAGAGATTCCAAGTTCTTCTACTGATCCTCCACTTCAGCAAGCTCAGAATTAGAGGGTGGTGTGGATGGTTGGAGGTGGTTTGAAGTGGGTAATGGGCTTAAGGTTGAGCCCTGGGGGACGTCACTTGGAGCTGGGTCAGGAAGGGTCAGGGTTTCTGGGGCAGACTTTTTGCGGGGTCGGTCCTTGGGGACAGAGAGTGACTCAGGCGCATCGGTGCACATGGGTGTGGAGGGGGCGCTGGCAGGGCCAGTGAGGGCACAGGAGGACAGGGGTGTCTCACTGATAGAGATCGATGGGGGAAACATCCCAATCTTCTGGTTCGTGGCCTCCTGGATGGCGCGCTCAAACTCTCTCACCTCATCCATCGTCATGTCTGGATCAGAAATTTTATTTTATTAAGACCAGCGACAGAAAGGTGGATACAATTTTTTAAGCCTTTGTATAAATGTAGAAACATTAAGCTGGAATGTGTTAACACAGCCACAGGCATACCTAGAAAATGGTACATGGTCAGTAAAAGACTAAAAAACAAAACAAACCACATATTTACAAAAAAACGTGGATAACATGAATTTTTTAGGAACCATTTTTTTAGAATCATAACTGTTAGTTCAAATTAAATTTCGTTTTTTGGTTTTGTGTGTGAGTAGTTTGACTCAGAACAAGTAGATCCATGAGAACATGTAAAGTCAACTGTGAACGCTTCAGAGGAAAGTCATCATCAGTTTAAATATAAGAAAAGAGGGGCAATGGAGTAAAAAAAACAATGAAAAAGACACATACGCTTGCTTTGTCATGGATCTCTATGTCATCCAGTGAAGATGCGTTTGTTGTGGAATGCTCTTGCTGTTCATGGCAAACTTTAATGTTGGTTTTCTCATGCATTTTTCTCTCGTAATCCCGCACATCATCCAAAGTCATATCTGGAAGAAGGGGGGAGGGGTGGAACGGGGGTCGAAATGTTGGTAACTCTTCTACAACGTACTCCAATTGTGAGACAGGTGGGGGAGCGAGAGCGTTAGGTGGCAAAGGCAGGCTTTTTTTTTTTTAAGTTAAAGCTTTAGAGGTTAAGCTGCCAGCTTCCCAAGACCCAAAGAGTTTGCGGGATAAAACCAAACAAATCCGAGGCACACAAAGAGGAAAGGACTGATAAGGTCAAGGATGTTTCAAGACAAAGGAAAAGCATGGAGAGGCTGGATCATTGCAAGCATAAAAGAAACACCTGCAAAACCGATTCCACAGGCAAAAAAAAATAAAAAATCATTCCACAGTGAAAAGATTTTAGGAGTATTAAAAAAGTGCAGGCTGCAGTGGTTTTAAGGTTAGTGGTTATAGAGAAGGGGAACGTTTCAGGGCAAAGACAATGGGCTCATCTATGCGCCCTACAGTTAATGTGCTGCAGCCACTTATACGAGCAAACAGAGCTGCTTCTTGCACAACCACAAAATTCACAGAAACAGACAAAGGTAGCTTTCATGTTTCAGTAAGGACCACACTCGTCACCAAGGAATAAATTACCGCTTATTCCTTTACTTAATTACAACCAGCCAGTCAGATGCATTGCACGCATTTTATTTTGCTGATACTTTGTTTCAGTTTTAGAATACGTTTGGGAATACTGTTTCTACTCTTTACTTTTTTTCCTTTTTTTTGTTGCATCAACTGGTAAATATGAATGTCTCCATTATGAAACATGAAATAATGTGGTTGAAATATATTTCTATTGTGCAGGTCTCAGTTGAAACAAACTTTGACCATGCTCAAAAAGCGTTTATTATTAGTGGGTTAGTTGTGAGAAGAGGTTCCATGCTGTAAGAGAATAAACAGGACTAGCAGTGGCCGGGTTAGCTGAAGGCCGAATGACTGTTCATGCATGGCAATGAATGAGGCAGGAAGTAAACTACAGTGATCTACAATGCAAAGTACAAGAACATGTCAAATGCAAACATTTGTTAAACTATGGACGTGCTACCACTGCATGTAGCACTGTGTACTATTACTTAGACAAGAAAACTAAATACTTTAATGATATATGTTCAGCAGTGACCTACCTATCCACTCATCCACCCAGGCAAAAGCCTGCCTGTGTCCCAGCAGCAGCACATCCCTAACCACCTGTAAAAAAATACAAAGACGGTCTGAAGTCCAGAAAAACTTTATAAACTAACACACAAATAATATAAATAGCCATGCCTTACAGTTTGTTAATATTCAACCCATTTACCAATAGGGATGGGTATCGTTTAGGTTTTATCCGATACCAGTACCAAACCGGTACTTTTGAAATGGTGCCGGTGCTTAAACGGTGCTCGAACCGGTGCTTAAAGAATGGAGAACACAAACTTTGTCAAAAACCTCTCATGTTTAGCTTTTTTTTTTTTTTTTGTAAAAAGATAACAATGTTAGCCTTCTCTGCAGCTATAGGGCATATATGGTATCACTCTTGGCTGGAAGCGGTGCTTAAACAATGGAAAAAACACAAACTTTGTCCAAAAACCTCTCAAGTTTAGCTGTTTTCCACTTTTTCTTTGGTCATTTTAGCCTTTTTGGCCAGGGTGAAGGGAGTATCTGCCATCAAACAAGGAGACAGCCGCATGTAACTATGATGGTGTTTGCTAGTTCACCTTACATGCATTAATTTAATAACGTGGTTAGCGTACTCAACGTAAATTACACACGAACAACATTAAGTTACTCATGCAGAGAAGAACGGCTGCTGCTGACATCATCTTCCGTCATCATTTCTGCTACACTGGCAGGGCTAGGGGCCAGGACTCTCCTCTTCGGGTTTTTGGGGGATGTTGCTAACTCCGCGTCCGATAACAGGCACCACACCCGCAGTAGATGTGCACGGTGTGAGGTCTCACAGCAAGCTATCAAATACGGTGCATTTCTTGGCTTTAAAAAACCGCTATGCGTCGCCAGGTGTTTCATCAGATTCGAGGTGTTACCTCCTTTGCACAGTATCACCTTAAAGCACTTGTTGCAGGCTGCTGAGTTTACATCTTTTGCTGTGAAGTACAGCCAGACTTTTGACCGCTTCGCCTTGGGCATTTTTAATCTGTAGCTCTGCTCTAAAAGAACCTACGTACCTGGGCCCGCCTACTACGCTTGCAAAGGTAAAATGATTGGCTAGAATCCAAAGTGTATGACATCTCAGTAAAAAAAAAGCACCGAAATGTGCGCTGCTTTTCGGTCTGGTTACTACCGTTTATGTCAGAACCGGTGCCATAATGGCACCGGATGCCGGTACCCATCCCTATTTACCAACCATAAGATGAACATGTGCTGTGATAAGTTGCAAACATTCACGTATGTTTCAGTTATCACTATGGAAATTTACTTCATCCAGTACTAGAATTTGAAACATGCATTTTATTAAGACTTGTATATCCATCTGAATTTTTTTCAGATAAATATATAAAGACGCTAATAATAATACTTTTTTAAATTAATGCTTATTTTAGCAAACCATTTTCAAGAATGAATGGCATTGGGAATAACAATGGGAGGTAGATTTCTTATGGCAAGTTTTTGTAATAAAAAGGAAAGCAGGACAGCATTAAACATACAGTAGAAGTACTACAACTTTAAAACCAAAAGGTCTACACTGATCGCACGGCTGACGTCTCACCTTGTGTACAAACTGCTCAACTCGTGTCTGCAGACCCCACACCTCAAACTTTACTGAGACAAGTTTGTATGAGCACATGATGGGATCCTGCGTGTCCCTCCAGCCCTCCTGAAGAATCCCTCGTGACGTCTTCTCAGACTTGAAATATCGTAAGTCCTGCAATTGTAGAGTGATCACACATGTGACACTGTAACCCAAACTGGCACTGTGTCTGCAACAGACTTGGGAAATAATCAAAACTTTGAACTGAATGCCAGTATATAACATCCTTTCACATTAACCCTTGTCCTTGAAAAATCTCAGGCTTTTATTAAACAGCTATGAAAACCTTCATTTCACTCTAAATTCTGACACTGAAGGCTTTTAAATGCCAGATAAAAATGTGTGAGATGGAAGAGTCATTTGAGGTAAGTGCAGCTCTCCAGTCCACATAATTTACACAACTGAACAGATAAAAATAAAATAAAATGTATTCCTATTTTCCATCTAGAAACAGAAGAACCTTTCCATTAGAAGTAATTTAATAGTACTGTACTGTGTCATCTAAATGACACAGTTTCTACTACTGTATCCACCAGTGTGTTTACACCTCTCCAGTGGCGTTTACTCCTATTAGCTAACAGCCTTCAAACACACACACACACACCTACACAAGCTCACCTCAGACTCTTTATAGTAGCGCTCCGGGATCTCATCGTAGGCGATGTCGATGAAGCAAACTTCCCTCTCCTGGTCCTTCAGCTCAGTGTCAAAGATCTGAAAACAGACAAGGTAGATTTGCCCGTCGTCACATAAATACATCTCAGAAATATACTTACTGGTCAGAGTTGGAATACAATCTTACTCTTAACACTGCTTGACTTGTACCTTGTCACTCTAAAGCCTCATCACTTGAACCACATGTTATTGTCTAAATAACCAGTAGGGGACGCTCTCTCCCATGTTTTTATTGCAGCAGTGCCAGTGCTGACTCAAATAACTGCATCAAAAGTTGAGAAGTCATCGGCCCTCCTTCATTCTTTGTGTTGCTTTTTTATTGCTATCGGTCATTATTTCTCACGTTGAATAAAGGGACGGTGATGTTGCAGTTAGTTTTACAACTTCATAATACACTGCAATTTATGCATGCGTCTACTTGTCGATTTATCAGTTCTTCTACAGTCAGAGCTTGTGAGCATCTTGCTGCAAAATTAAAATGTGTGAAACAAAATCAAAAGCTTGATAAATAATGAGTTGTTTGATTTGATTTTAAAGACCAGACCTCTAGAAATAGTCATTTCTACTACAACAGCAACACTGCGATACATCACAAACTAGACACTGTGCCACTTAAATAATTCCAAGGTTACAATTACATTCTGAAGCTGTTCTGGTAATGACAGAGAGGGAAAGTGATGAAAGAAGTGACAGGAAATTGATAAAATAGCTGCACTTTGTCACTCTGCAAAATATAAACAAACATCTGCAGTAATGAATGAGGGGAGTGTTTGGGGGGGGGGGGGGGGGGGGGTGTTTCACTTGATACTGAATATTTTTAAAGATACTGATGCAGCACCTAAAACTCTTAAGAGACCATTTCAATATAAACATAAGCAAGGAAAATACTCAAAACACTCTAATAGACTTGGGGTATGTCTTTAGCTATGAGAAAATAACATTTAATCTTTTTTTCTAGATACACTAACAAATGGTATTGAATGAAGACTTTTCACCTCTCATCTGAGACCCTTCTTTAGTTCTATAAGCTGATGAAGAGTCTCATGTATCAACTCGGGCGTGGTCCTGAGAGTCATCAATGACTGGATAAAAAAACAACTTCACAAACATAAAAAGAAGTCCAAATGAATTCAGCTCAAGGACTTAAGACTCCTGTGACCTGAATGACTGAGAACCTACAGACCTATTTTTATGAGATTGTTTTGATAATATTAATAATGATAATAGCACAAGCCTTATCCATCAAGTATAAGGCTGGATTTTCAATTCAAATCATTAAGATGCGATTGAAGCGCAGGCTCTCAAGTTTAATTCCCTGGATTTTACAAACACATTACATTAACTGTTTGGGAAGTACAACCTTTTTAAATGTATAGTCTCCCATTTTCAGTAGATAAAAAATAATTAGCATAATTACTGAATGTATATTTAGCACAGAAAGAGGGGGTAAGAGATGACGACAAACAGTAAATATATCACTGCCCAAGAATTAAGTGTATCGCAAAGCCATAGCTCTACTTATGGCATTACACTTTCTCTGTCATTCTGTCCAATGGCAAAGACACTGCTACTTTCTGCCTAACATTAACCACAGCTGTATTCTATTTTTCATGAGACTTTATGAGACATGAGCATGTTTCATTTGTTATAAGATCTGTTGTAACTTGGGCAATCCCAAAGTCTACATTCCTTAAGCTCAGCCCTGATTCAATCATCTGTATCATTTTTTTTTTTTTTTGCATGATCTTATTATGGTTACAGTTTCCCTGTGTGAATACACTTCTCATGCATTTTCTTTTACCACACCCTCAATTCAACGAGTGCATTCTGTCCAGGCACACCTACTCATTTCCTGTCCTTCTAACTTTCAAGATTCCTTGCTTTTCCCTTTTTGTTTCCATTCATGCTTCCTCCATATTCATGCAGTTGGCCTTTCTCTCTTTCACTATGTTTTACAGCTTAGTTTACAAACAGCAAGCTGAGTGGACAAATGCAAGTTATGTCGTAAGATTGGACTAGGGCAGAGGTGGGGAACTCCTGGGCCTCGACGGCCGGTGTCCTGCAGGTTTTAGATCTCACCCTGGGTCAACACACCTGAATCAAATGATTAGTTCATTACCAGACCTCTGGGGAACTTCAAGACATGTTGAGGAAGTAATTTAGCCATTTAAATCAGCTGTGTTGGATGAAGGACACATCTAAAACCTGCAGGACACCAGCCCTCGAGGCCTGGAGTTCCCCCACCCCCGGACTAGGGGTGGGGGAAAGTTTGTTGAAATCTTAAAAAAACAAAAACCACACACACACAAAAAACTAACAAAGCAGCTGCATTCTTATCATTTCACAGCATCCTTTATAGAAACATACATAACTCAGACTGGTTACTGTTTGTCAGAAAAAATGCAAAGCCTCTTGTTTACTTGCCTTAAAGACGTTATACAAAGTAGCAAAGCTGTATAATTCCATTACTAAATCTAAGTGCTAAATCTGTGTGTGTGTCTGTGTGTGTCTGTGTGTGTGTCCACAGGCATTTCAAATTGAAACCAGATATTTATCCGACACAACTGTGATTTCTCTTAGTTTTCATCCACAAAGTGCACTTGCTGAAGGCGATTTCTGCTCTTTAAATTTCATTTAAAAACTCTTTGGTCTATCGCTTTGTCTTGTCAGATGAAGCGAGCATCAGTCTAACGTTTCATGCATGTTCAATGAGCACTGACAGTCTGGTCATTTCCGTCTTCCTGCTTTAAGGGTACAAGTGTGGTGTGTCTCAGCCACAAACAAAGCACTTGAAGCACTAGGAACCATCTTCTACGTATACATCGCAAAAATCACACATCATTTTAAAACTCGAGTGATCTTAACCTGCTTACCAGTAACCACAATACATTTAAAACTATCTGTATGTAGCACACCACTCCACGATTTCTTTTTCCTAATGCCCGAGCGCTGGCAGCCTTTCATTTGATGACTAATACCCATATAAATGGGAATACAGAGAGTTAGCAATTCCAACAACCCAAATGAAATTAGGTGTCCAACAAGTGGAGCCGTTTTTTGGCAGACTCTTGAGGCTCATGCATTGTTGGCATTATTACATGATGGGATTGCACAGAAAGAGTCTTTGCTGCCAGATCTGCCTGGACAATTTTACTCATATAGCCTTTGTAGAGATCTTGTTTTTTTTTTACCATATGTACATTATGTGCTGTTTTATCTTAGACAGGGTTATCTTGCTTTACATATTTCTCTATGAGAAAGAGAGCAAACAGTCAGCAGTGTTACATTAAGCTGAGAGATTTGCGTGGGAGTGAGAGCTTGCCTGATTAACTGACTGGGCATATGGGCTGACATTAGCAGTATGGGTGTTCGCTGGGAAACCACAAATAGTGCATTTCACGATAAAGATAAAACTAAAAGTTTCATTTTCTACTTTGTTCCACTGCGCTGCTTATGGGTCACCAAAGTGCATATGCTACAGGTTTTATATTAGAACAGAAAGCCCAGAACTAACAGAACACAAGGCCATTACTAATAACACATCATGAGGTCAAATCAATATAACTTGTATAGCCCAAACTCACAAGTTTGCCTCAAAAACACTTTAAAATCTCTGCAGCATGGAAAACTATTTGCCTTTAGACCATCTGGAGGAGGAACACAGGAGGCGTCCATCTGCTTGCAGAGACATTCATGCAACAGACTGCAGATGTACAGAGCAGTCATACTATACTGTGTTCCACTCAGCATGTGACTAAAAGGAAACACCCAAACCACAGTTCAAAGCTCCTATCACACATGCACACCGTGTACTTACATTGTCATTGCATCCTTTGTTGTCCTCATATTTTGTCTCTATGTGGATGGAAAACTTGGGCAGGAACGAGCACTGTGGATTAAGAAAGAAAAAAGATGCTTAACCGCTTGTAAAGACAAATTAATCAACTAATGTCCTTAACAGAAGCGGTGTTGCTTTTATTATTCTTCTGCATTCCAAAGCTGAGCAAAAATAGAAGCAACGAGCTTATGAAGTCTGTTCTTCATAAGGCTAACATATTCATACGTGCCTTGCTGTAACACCTCTCAAAGTGCTTTTATGAGCACAGTGTCTGAGTTGGGAAGGGTTTTTTTCTCCATTTGTATGTTTATCAGTGTATAGTTTAAAATGAGCTGTGACAGTGCAGTACTCTAATCTCCTTGTCAAAAGTGACAAAAACCAAGACAATTTTGCTAGCCTGCTTAAAAACTAATTTTGCATGGGTGTATTTGCACTGACTCATACATAAGCACAGTATGCTCCCACACATGAACATAGACAATATCGAGCATTCCTTCACTGTCACAACATTGTCCTCTTTCCCCGCTTATCCCCACACCCAAAAGCGTCGTGACTCACGCTACTGACATTTCTCCCTCTGCATAACAGAAGCCCTATAGCTAAGCCTAATCACATTCATATGTTTTAAATGATGTATCAAGGTTAATCATGGGTCACAGAGGCAGTTCTGATTATTGGGGAAAACTTAGTGCGTGTGTGTGTGTTTGTGTGTGTGGTTGCTATGTAAGTTGTTTTGATCATTGCAGAGACTAACAAACCCTTCTGACAGAATTCAGCTGCCACCACTGTACTGCGGCTACGCTGCATACAGCAGAAGACTGCATAATCAGTAATTGGAAAATTCTTTAATATGTAAATTTTGGTATTTTGTACCATTTTACATGTTACAAGCAGTCAGATGTTTGAAATGAAAGACGAGCAGACACAATTTAGAGCAGGGATGTCAAAGTCATTTTACACTGTGGGCCGCATACAGCTCACTTTGATCTCGAGTGGACCAGACTACACGAGTAAAACTATGTAATAAAATGCTAAAGCTACTGAAAAAGTGCTGAAATTTTTGTTAACTCCAGGAAAATGTTTCCCCCTGTGAACTCACTGTAAAATACAAACAAGCAAACAATCAAATTGTTGTCATTGTTTATGTATTACTTATTTACTTTGGTCTAGTATGAATTTCAGTGGCAGGGAGAGGTCTAAATCAATAGGAAAAGGGAAAAATCTATGCAATTCTTCACAATTTCCAAAGCTCAAAGGGCCGGAGTTGAGTCTCTGCTGGGCCTATTATTAAGTACACAATACTTAATAATCAATTTTTCTATGTGCTATTAATTAAAAGAAATGGGGAAAAAAGCTTGGTTCCTTTGGTCTTTGTTTGAAATCTACCGGTGAGGTAAACATAAAGGTTTGCCCCTTCTATGATATTCAATTAGCTCCTAATATTTCCACAATAATATTCCACAATGATTGAGGATACTTACAGTGTATTCTTCAGAACAATGCATGAGGTGACATCGGGTCAAAGCCATGGGAGAACACAAAAGAAAGCAAGTTAGTTACACAACATTAAAGAATATAAGTGAAGGCTACAACATATAAAAAATGTCTGTCAAATATCTGAAAACCCAGATCATCCCTCCTCACTAGAGTGTGTGTTTTCATTCCCTTTAATCTGTCCTCACCATCTTGTAACACCTCTTTTTAATGATCAGAATCATTAAAGCATCACAGAAATGTTCTGTTCTGGCCACTGTGCCTCTGATCTTTGGACTCCTGATTACTGCTTGCTCGTAATATTGGTGATTCATGCAGTGCAGCTTATTCCACCGCTGTGCTCAATGCGCATAAAAAGCACTGGCGGCTGTAAGAATGTAACTATATGCAGATTTAAACGCGGTGACACGTGAATGAGTGACATGTTCATACTTTTTTACATAGTTTTGTGTTTTGCTACCAAACTGAAACACTGGCAACCAGAAAGCTGCAACGCTGTCACTGATGTAACATCCTATTCTGGTTGACCTTGAATGTTGCGTGCGAGCATTAAGGGCACTCGGGAACTTACAATGTCTGCAGTTTTCTTTTTGACTGAAGATGCTGTCCCATGTAAATGCCATCACCTTTTAGAGTTTAAGATTGCACTTTATTGATCAACACTGAAAATCCTCCCTCATCTTTCATCTATGGCAGTCACCGACCTTTAACACTGAATTAGCATTTTGCTTAAGTTGCTATAAAAGCTCTTATTTCCAAAGTCACTGCATCCAGCTCATGATCACTGTGCCCAAATTTGCTATAAGCCTTAATGTGGTGAAACCTCCAAATGTCCTTCAGAGATTACACATGGAGCTGCTGGAATCTGACCATAAATTATGACTTAGGTTGCATAGTAACTTTGATGGCTCTGACAACTTATTCGCTTTTTCTTACAGTGCTGTGCAAAAGTCTTGATCCACCTCTCATTTCTTTATATATTGTAAGGAAAATGGGAAATAGGTACAGATGCCAGAGTTCAAAGAGAGAATCCACACAGCCACACATGCATGGGATTAGGTTACGTAGGTATTCTAAATTGGCAATGAGTGTGAATGATTGCCCTGCGATAGAGCCACAGTGTGCCCCACCTCTCACCATATGGCAGCTGGGATATGCCAGCACCTGATGAATGGAAGGTAAAAAGAGAGTTTCTACAATTCTAATTAGCTTGAAATTCGATATTTGGTAAAACCACAGCACAGCCTGAACTCTCTTAGGTAGGTTTTCTTGTAATTTCTTTAAGTAGTCTTCAAAAAAAGTCCTACTGGTTTCTTGACAGCCATTCAAATCTCTCCTTTCGATGTTTCTGCCTTTAGTTCTGTTTTCTGTTAAGCTGATCCCACACTGCTTCAATAATGTTGAGGTCCAGGCTAATTTCTTTGCCTCAAACTTCAACTTTTCAGGAGCCTGTTACAAACCACTAACCTGCGATTTTAATGAAAGTCTCCTGGCTGCAGATTTTAACTGGCACTGCTGCTTCAGACTGTGTTACATCTACAGGGGTTCATATAATCTTTCATAACTAATTAACAGATCAAGTCATCCAAATCTCGAATACTCAGAAAAATTGCTGCTTTAAACTTATACGCTGCATGAACATTTCTTTATTGGTCTTTCTGGAAATTGTATCAGTCGGAATGGAAAAAGAAGGCTTTTAAATATGCTGCTCCCTTTTTCTGGAATAATCCACAGACGGACCTGAAACTGTTAGAGCTGGTTATGATGGATAAGTTTGGACTCCAATAAAAATTTGAGGCAAGAAATTATTTAAATAATGTGTTAATGCAAATGATTTGGATGTTTGTGTTCACCTGAATGTCGGTTGTATTTGTTTCTTTACTTGTTGAATTGTTATGTGTTACTTTTGCTGTAATTTCAGCTTTCTTTGGGCTCTCAGTGACTTTTACCTAGATTAAAAAAAGGATATATGCTTTTGCACAATCTATTAAAACTGTCCATTAAAGATTCACAATCTTGGACCAGATTTTATCTCCAAGCTTCTTAAACCTTTACATCTTCTTTTCACACTCCTCCAGTTCACTTAAAACATGCAGCCAAGTGTTTATAGTAGCTGGCGAGTCCTGAGAAGCTGACCTTTAAAAAAATATTGTGCTTACAATCTGACTGTAGTTCTAGGCTTTAAACACAGAGTATTAAGAAGGCAAAAGTAGGCCTCCTTCAGTTACAACAGCTAACTCAATTCTTGATATAGCATGAGCTGTGAACAGCATGACATCCTGAGAAATACTTTTAGACGGTATACTTACCGGTTATGGTGTAAGGGTAGTAGTTCCATGCCTTCTCTGTTACATAGAAGATTTTAGGAACCACTGCTCGAGCCCAGCTGGGTAATTTACTGCAGAGAGGCATTGAGAGAGACAAAGACAGATGTGGAGCGTGACTGTGAGCTTGTGTTAGTGAAGGAGGGAAGGAGTTTGAAAGATTGAAACTGTTTCCTTTGGCCCAGCAATCATCAAAAACTTGTTTTACGCGTGAAAGGAAAATGGACTCACAGAATAAAACAGTTGAATAAAAGAGTCCATATGAAAAAAAAGAGTGCTTCTGTAAAGCTTTGATTGAGGGGAGTACAAATGGCATCTTAGGATTTTCAGCCACTCTAATGTAATAAATGAAACCAAAAGACCAACAAAAGAACATATGGACAAAAAAAATGTTATAACAATTTATTCTGCTGATATAAATGTGGTCTATAAAGGAGCGCTCTCTTTTTTTATATATATACACACACAGTTAAACACATTCATTCCAAGGATGGCTGAGGCAGTTGGGCTTTAAGGACCTAGAGGGACCAAAAGACACATTAATGGCAGCAATGAGGAAGGAACAAGTGGTGCTTTCCCTTTTTCTAGTGAGCTGTGCAGCAACATAATTGGTAATAATTTTATTTCATGACATTTCAACAATTCAAATCCTCGACACTGACGGATAGCTTATTCCGACTTGAAACATCTCACAGCTTTGTTTCACTAATGTATTAATCTGAGTTAATAAAGCTACTTCTGGCTTTTCCCCCTTTTTCACAAGGAATCAGCAGGAAGCTTCTCATGCAGGTTAAGTTATGTCAAGGTAGTGTCATACTTATCCCACAAACAAAATAGTCATATAAACTCTCAAAAATTTCTTAAATATCGCACTCTTTATTAGTTGTAGCCGCAGACATATGAATTTTCTGAGCCTGAAAGCACTTTGTTGAAACTTTTAATCTCTTTTAATCCAGCATGAGGTCACTGTTTCAGTACTCTACCAATATGTGTATTCGGGAGACTTATTAATGCACGTCTGTGCTTGACATTCACTTTTCTTCGATTATGTACTTTGGAAAGCCGCCACCTACTTTGACTGACATACTCTCCAAAACAGGACAAAAATGGCACTCCGTGAAATACGTGACTGCTGTGAATAAAAAATTTGTGAATGCTGCCAGATATTCTCTCTCTCTTCCAACAAAGAGACTGACACCCCTCCTACACCTCCATCTGTTGACTTCTCCTATTCCCTCCTTCTTCTTCTTGTAAAGATCTTTGCCAGCCCATGTTGCCAAACGTGCAAGCGTAATCGATGCCTGCTTTATTTTATTTATTTATTTTAAAAAGCATCCCGGTTTATCTGAACACATCTGAGGAATGGTAACAATTGTTCATAATCAACCAACTTTAACAATAGTAATAATAATAATAATAATAATAATAATAATAATAATAATAATAAACAAGGAAAACAGTATTCAGGTTTGATGAGATCAGGCCAAATAGTAAAGTACTGTGCGAAGCAGATTGTGAGGGCTAATGAGGCGGTTAAAGTGTGACAGATTGGCAGATTGATTCCCTGCTGGTGACTTAAAGTTAATGTTTACTTGTTGCAGCTCCAGATGGATGGCCAGTTAAGGTAAACAGAACAGTAGTTAACTATAGTAAAGTTATGTTGTTGATTCTATACAAGCCTAACTTCCATCCATACAGTTTCTTCTGCTACACTTACCAAGTTTATACAAAGAACATCATTAAAATATAACAATGTTACTTGTGGATTAGTTTTTTTTATGTCTTCTTGTCAATTTGATATCTCAAGAACGCCTGAAGGGAATTTTATTGCATGTGGCAGTAGAGCCAAACCAAAACACAAACAGATTTCCCTAACAATGGTTTTGTTTACTTATTTATTTACATGTTTACACTGTTGGGTTCTGCTGAGATTACCCAGGTTTGTGTGTTTGTTTGTTTTAAGGCAATAAATTAAGAATGCCATTTCACTTTATGTGAAAGCACATCAGTTGTTTTCCATGATTATGCACCACTTACTATCTAGTAAGAATTCTTTGATAATTTTTTCACTACAAATATTATAAGACAGAGATATAAAAGGCAGCTTGAGTGGTTGACAGAGGAACGCAGCTGTTATTTCCATTGAGAAGTGAGGGTTTCAAATTAAACCACAGGGATGTTCATCAGGATTATAATATGTGAAGCTTTTGAATTCTGCCAAACGCAGACACACATTTACGCACTCATACATTTCACTCCATCAAAATGTCAGCTGCTGTGGAAAGGTTAGTGTTCTCTAGATCTCCATCTAACTGCAAATGCAAACATCCATCAAAGCTGAGAGTTTAAGTGTTTAGAATACATTTCTTACCCTCTTTTTTCTCCTTGCCTGAATGACAATTTTGTTGGTGCGCATGAATGAACTGCTCTGAAATGAGTAAATATCGCTCCTTAGATATTGGCAAAATTTCACAAAAAGTTTGCCAATAACAGTAAGTTAAAGAACTGCTCCACCTTAAAGTGTGAATGAAGATTATAGCCTAAGGTCTTTTTTTGTACAAAGCAACTGTTGCCTTTCATTTCTATTTAAACAAAGCTCCAAGCAAGTGTCTTCCTGAACACTGTTGCTCATAATACTCAATTTATCTATATAAATTTCTAGTTCAATACTAAGCAAACCGACTGAAAATACCTGAATGGAGATCCAGACGATCTCTGTATGCTGCCTTTGCCTTCTTCATTTCCTCTGCAGAGCAGAGGTGTGCTGACTCAACATAATTAGTTCCCTGGCATAGCGAATGCTGACATGGGTATTTGTGCTCAGACAAATGGCCTACAGCATCTCTGCCTTCTTCCATTTTCTCTCTCTTGACCTTGTTTAGGCTCTGTCATATTTTTTTTCCGCAAAAAATGTCCACCTTTTCATTTTTTAATAATGTATTTCTTGCTAACTTTCATTTTAATTTGTAATAATAATTATATATATTTAAATAATAATTCATTATAACAAATAAGTAATTAATCATTCATTAAAATAAAAAAAAGAACATAAAAATACTGCCAGTCTTGTCATTAAACAGCCAAAGATACAACGAATGGACTTGATGCTTCTCGATGCTT
The DNA here is from genome assembly GCF_036321145.2 of Pelmatolapia mariae. Taxonomy (NCBI): domain Eukaryota; kingdom Metazoa; phylum Chordata; class Actinopteri; order Cichliformes; family Cichlidae; genus Pelmatolapia; species Pelmatolapia mariae. Next base: position 30,984,661 of record NC_086232.1, on the reverse strand, counting down.
CTTGATGCAGAGGCCATTTTGATTAGATTGTACATATTTGCCTCAGACAAACAAGCACAATTTTAGGTCTAATCATTTTTTACTGAATTACCTGAAATTACCACATCCTGCAAGCACTCGCGTCATCGGGAAGAAATGCTGTAAATATAATGTAGCAAATAGTTCATCACCAGGAAACACTGCAAGCGGTGTTTCGGCAATTTGAAGTATTTCTTGTTAAACTATATCAAGATTTTAACCCCTGCATTGCTTTTTTTTTTTTGGATTGAATGCATTTAGGAACAGGGAATTAGGTCCCAGGTGGCGAGAATAGCCTTCAAAACAACAATCCCACAAGCATTTAGCTTTCTGGTAAACTTCTACAAAGTTTAGTTCTGCCAGTCAGTGTGGAAAGTTTTTGATTCATTTTGATTCATTGCATTCACTCAGTAGTCTTTTCTGTAAATATTCAACCATAGGGATTGAATTTGTTCTTTCCACTTCTTTTGAAACAAACAAACAAAATATGTTCTGTGGGCAAGAAGATTCTGCCAGAGAAAGACAGCAAACAGAAATGTTCAGGAACTGGTTGGAGACCAAATGAAAATTAGATTAGATTAACGGTGGCCAGCATGTAAAAGTAGCCCACACACTACTAATTAATCACATGTCGGGCATTCAACTAGCAGGAAAATATTCCACTGACCTGTTGAGGTAGACTCGTTTCTCTGTGTACTGTCCTTGGCCATGTGCCGGGTCTTCATACGGTTCGTTCTGGACAACCTCCACCCCTTCCCCTCGATCACTCTGCTCATGGCTGTGTTTACTGATCATGTACAGCTGCCCAATCCGGTACTAAAAGACAAAACGCACAGACAGGGTGAGTTCACTCTGTGAAGCAACCAAAAATGTGACAGAATCAGAAAGAAACACTGATAACAAAAGATTTCACCGAAAAAGTTCATTCACAGTTAAATTACAAATGAAAATGTGCGCCAGTCGTATTTTATTTTTTATTTCTAAAAGCAAATATTCAGTTGATAATATCATAACACCATTACCAGAATCTAATAACACTAACAAAAAGTACAAGAAAAAAAATCCACAGTTTGTGATTCACTAATGACACCTAAAAAAGAGCCTCGAAATGTGCTTCACTAACTGCACCCTTGACTCAGTCTAATTTGCTGTTAGAAGTTATCACTGCAGCCACAGAGAAGCATATGCCAAAAGCAGTTATGGTCACCTTCCTTTTAGTCAGCGATTACATATGTAGAGCTTAACAGAAATAGAATCAAAGGGAACTCAGCAGGGCATCAAAGCAGCCATGCTAACAGCAAACTTGGCTTATACACTTCTACACCTTTTGATGCACAAGTTACCTCAGTAATACGTGCATGGCACTTTTTTTTCTGTGGATTTTAGCACTGTAGATCACCTCAGAGAAATGTTACAAGATGAAGCAGATAAATACACTCTCTTAATCCATTAGCCTTAACATTTGAATTTTTAATTTTATAACTAATTAATAGCACATGCTATAGTATTGTGTGGTCTGTGATTTCAGTCCGTTGCCAGGTGGCTGATAGGCAACATGAGGACATCCTAATATCTGATATAGATAAGAACCTTCAGGGCCTAAGATGTAGCTACGTACCAATTTGGGTTGTTCAACTCCTGCTCATGCGGGAGTTTGTGGGCAAACAACCAGACAGGGACTGTGTTCTATTAAGATGACTTCAAGAATTTCTACAAAGCTAAAATTATAAAAGAGTAATTAAACTGTGACTGAAGAGACACTTTAGTCAATCACAAAGTAAAAAATTATATGTTTATGCAACAATGAATTCCACCTGCTTATCTTGCAGTCAACAATCTTTGTGTATTTACTGCATTTAATGTTACTCCTGATATCACTGAAAGCAAACATGGAAAACAGAGTGAAGTCTCAGATGCTTCTTCTGCAATAATGGATCTCTGTACAAAGGTAAAAATTGCTATTGTATGGCAAAGCAACTCCTGTTCTATAGAACATGACTCAGCAGCACACTGGAACATTTTCAATTAATCAAATAAGTGTAGCTATGCATAAATCCAAAGCATTGTTCTGTGTAAAAAGACAAAAAAGGAGAAAGACTGATTTTTAAAGAGTAGGTCAAGAGCTGAGTGTGAGAGAAAGACTGAAGAGGATCAAAGGATGGCAAATCAAAGAGATACTGAGGATACAGACAACTGTAAATTCTAGAGTGATTATAATTAAATGAATAAGGAAACATAAAGGTGAGGCATAAACAGTCTGCTCACTTGCGTGTGCTTTCGGTTCTGTCTGAGCTCTTCACTAAGAGATACTAGCTTCACAAAAGATTTTAAAAAAAGCAGGAAAGTTTGCCCTGGTAAATCAAATTAACCATATTTCTGTGGGTTCAGCTGACCTTTTCCAGGCTCAGCTGTTAGCTAAGCTGTGATGTCCTGTCGAGGGAAAATGAGAGGTGCTCAGATAGTCGCCCAAACAAGCTCCCAGCGGGGCTCTAAATTTTCTTTCTTTCTGTTTTTTTTAATAAACAGGCATAAAATAAAACGACATGAAACAGTTATGTTAAACCCCTAAAGTTATTAGTGCATACCTTTCTGAAGAATGCAAAACCAAGCAGTCACAAGAGATTTCACCATGGAGGCTTTGCATGTGTGGTTTTTAGAAAGTTAACTTTGTCACTCGCGTGATGAATATTTAACACGGAAGATTTTCAAACAGTTATTTCCAGGCCGCCATATTTAGTCAAATACAGTACATATGTACTTGCACACAATACCTCAAAGTAGCTGCATGGGGGTCAAATAATATACATACAACATATTATGTTAGTGTGAGTGTATATTTATGACTTAATTAGCCCAATTAACTAATAGTCTGGTGAAAACATAAAATGCAACACTGTGTTATTATGGCTTAACAAACATGTTAATTCCCTGAAACTAATAAGTCTAAGTGTCCTGAGGAGAGGTGATGGTCATTGTTATGCTTAACAGAGCTTTCAGTGGCCAACAGAGCCTCAGGGACAAGAGTGTAATCATCTGAAAAATAGACACTCCCACCAGAGCAGGACACATACACAGAGTAGGACACAGATGATGAATTAGTATAGCTTTTGATTAGTTCTGATTAAGTGTGGGCCACGAGAAAAGAAAAAATCCTCCCTTTTGAATTTTAAACACTTCATACCCTCACGTAATGCTATCGATTTAATGAAAAGAAGACTCTGTCATCATGATACATGATGTCGTCAAGAGGGGCAGAAAGCCACATAAATATATGCAAAACTACAGCATGTAGGCACATATGTAAGGCACACAATAAGCCTATTTTACATACATTTTCTGTTATGACACCAAAGCAACAATTAAATAGAGTGCTTTTGTTGAATGAAATGCCCCTCTAAACCTGACATAATGTGTTTCCCTGCTTACATTCCTTAGCTATATCACTTTTTTCCCCCATGCATTCATGCAATCTATGCATTAAAGGTCACAGGCACAGCTGCATCACCTTGGCTCTGCATCCTCTGTGGTGGACTAGTTTCACTGTGAAAGTAACACAATGACTCACATCCTTTGTGGCTGTTTGGTCCACACACTGCTCTGGGCAATGATATGTATTTGTTGTTTCACACAGATAGAAACATATGCATGCATGTGCATGCATGCACGTACATTACATCTGTGAACAAGCACACACCATGCACACATACCAACTAACCCACAGCACAACACTATCAGTGGAGATCTGGATACAGAAGCAGGCTACAGTCAAAAATTAAGACGCACGGGCATTCTCCCTCCTTCCACTGGTCAAATAAAAGCCAAAATGAAGTGAATTTTAGTTTAGAAAAAAAAAACCCTCTGTATTCAACATAACAAACACTGGCTCGGACGAATGGTTTTGGTTAAACACTCTAACCCTAGACTACAGTTTAAGATTCCTCATAAAAACTTGAAACGAAATGAAGCTAAGTTTAAAAAAGTATTCCAACCTCTACTACTGCAGCACTGATAAACAGTAAGAAAAAAAATACTACAACTCTACAGAGATTCAGGAGTGCCTTGTACTGCGTTGCTCTCACATTAAAGCCAAAACAGTAATAATTGTGTATAAATCATAGTTTCACAAAAAACTTCCTCTCCAACGTCTCAATTTACAATACTTCCACATCTCATTTAGTTAGTTTTCAAAGTAAGCTTTCAAAGTACTGGTACTGCACAGTTTTTGAATTTCAGTGAGCCATGAGGAGAGACAGGCCATGCAGTGAACCAAACACCATATGACATTTAATTCATTACATAACATACTATGGTCAATGCCTCACATACAGCTCACGTAATTAGTCTTAAATGGACTGGCATTTAGATAGCACATTTCTAGTCTTGCTGGCCACTCAGAACTACACTACAAGTCATTTTCATACATATCAACACAGGATTGCATTTTATGACATTTTTAAGTCATAAAACACTGGTTCAACGCTTGCTGAAGAACAGCAGATATGTTGAGGTTGGTGGGATTGAACCGCCAACATTCCAACATTCTGATTAGTAGGCTATCTGCTCTTACCTCCTGATTCACCGTCACTCATTTGGAGTTGGGTTTCTGGTTACCTACTGAAAGTTACAGCCAATATTAAATCTCTTTTTAGCTCTGGAAATATATGATTCTAACTGTTCATGCAGCTCAGCACTAACAGCTGCACGATGTCCAACAAATAGCCAAAGTTGCTTTCAACTGACAACAGTAATAATATAGTGAATGTAATGTAATGAAACAAACAAAAACTAAGCTGATAATAATCACAACACGTAGCCATTTTAACAGCCACTTACGTCTAAAAAGCACCACTGCTGCAAAGCCCACTTTAGCAGCAGCGGTGTAGAACCCACTAAAAAGTTCAGTGAAGCTCAATGAAGTTCAGTGAGTTCAGTCTAGCACAGGGCTGTCATGTTGCAAGATTATGAAATTCATCAGGCATAGGACATTTTTTGCACTCACAGCATACCTTCAGGACATTTTGACATCAGGCTCAGTCCTGAAATAACCCGTGTACAGTGTAGTGCTCTGTACTGCACAACCTCTACTGAAGTCCTGAAATGCATAGCCAATCTTCAAGTGTTATGCAAGGGCAGGCCTATTCAATGTTATGTAAACAGCACTTAGGCATTTATTTCCTTGGTTATAACACTTAAACGAGTCAATGGTTTCATTTACTCTGCTTGTAATATGTTGACTTTCAGATAGCTCAGTCACAGACAATAAATCTGTCATGGACCATGTGTATACACCGTGATAGACTAGCTACCTGTCCAGGCTGTACCCTGGCTCTTACTCTATGACATCTGGGATAGACTCCAGAGCCGCAACCATGAATTGGTTAAGCAATGAGAAAACAGCTGACTAGATGGAATGTCCACGAGATCAGCAGTGTCAATGGACACTATATGAATTTTTGGGCTATAGAATACTTTTTACAAAAATAAAAAGTTTTGTGTTAACTTATTATTACAGCATATACCCAAAGCTGAATCATCTAAAGTTATTAATTACATCAAGTTCTTACATCACTGTCAAGAAGCCATTACAGTAACATCCAGGGCAAAATGCATGTTATTTTTGCATCATGTCAGTTTTGTCTCTCCTAATCTGAGTCATGGCCTGCTTTATTAATAAAAGCTCATCTCTTCAATGAAGTCTCAAAAGCTGCATTTCTAAAAACAGCTCTGGGCTGTGGAAGAGATCCAGCCTGATAAGTTAAGAGCTACTGTAAATAATGCATATGCACTCCATTGCTTTTCTGTGCGCCACACAAAAACCCAGTGAGGTGAGTAGTGTCAACTGAAAGACACTGCAGTGGCAGAGGACAAACTAAGGGGAGCGTCACAAAGATATCCGGAGTTTTGTGAGTAATGACAAATTAAAGTAAATGCAAGTGGGGTACTGTCACCTTGAAATAAAAGCTTTGAACACGGGTTATACAAGTGTGACATCATCTTAATTCACTATTCATTTAGACAAGACATGTCCTCGTCCATTAATTTTGTCATTGATGAGTTGTAGTGGCCTTCTAAAAATATCAAGGACTAGCATACGTCATCTTGCCCTCTTTTGTGGGTCAGTGTGATGATTTTAAAATATTAAAAAAAACACCCCACCATTAATATCCTCAATCACGAAGAAGCCAAAAAGAGGCTACCCAGTACACCGAAAGGTTTGAACAGCAACAACAACAAAAAAAGAATAAAAAAGTCTTGTACTGATTAGTTCAGTAACCTGCTATTTTCTCCCTTTGGAGTAATCACTTCTGTGAAAGCTGTTCTGTTGAGTTACACTTACTTTTCTGGAAATCTTCGCAGCGTGATCAATCATTTAGCTTTATGACACAGCTGGCCAGTGCTTGCCTTGCCTTTATTTGATTTGTCCGATAACAAGGCACTCTGGTTTGTTGTTGCTCATTAATCAATAATAATAAACTAGAGTGTGTTGTCATCATCGCCCCCAATTACGAGGTCCTGGGCTAGTTCACTGAAACCCAAATTCGCAAACTAAGATGACTACATTCTTTTTTTTCTTCTTCTTTTTTCTTTTTTTTAACCTGTCCCGTTTGGTTCTTTTGCCATCAGAATTATTGTCTAAAGGCGAAGAAAGATGCCCAACGGATTTACTTTACCAAATTGACCATCCCAGCCTTGCCGTAATGGTCCATTTGATTCACCTTTTATTGTTTATTTTATTTTCACTTGCTGAATACGGGACAGACTTGACTGGTGGAAAGAAAGGGGAGAAAGAAAGAGGGAAAGAAAAAAAACTGAGAAGAGGGACGGGGAAAAAGGGCAAAAAACAAAAACCAACACAATAAGCAGACAAAAAATACATATATCGATCACCTGGATCACCTGTTGAGAAAGAAAAAAGAAAGCAAGCAGAAGAAAACGAGAGTAATAAACAAGATCACAATGATATATGGGAATATGACAGTAAATACTTAATATTAAACATTATTGTGCAGCACGTGAGATCGACAGCGCACAGTGTGCTTTGAGGTAGGAGCCAAAAAGGGTGTAGTTTGTGTGTGTGATCACTTTTGTGTACACCTGTGGACATGGACGCGCTTGTTTTTTTAAAAGGTTCCTTCATGTAATGATCTGCTAGAGGGTGTGGGGGGCCACTGCCCCATCCTCCAGGGCATGAAGCAGGTATTTAGGAGATCGAAACTCCAGACATCCAGAGGCCCCCAGAACACAAGAGACCAAGGAAGACCAACAGAGGGGCAGCCGCGCCACTGTCCCAGAAAGAGCTGAGGAGAGTCCCAGATGAGGGGTCACTCAGCAGCCGCGGAGCAGAAGCCAGGGGGGGTTGCAGTGACGTGCCCGTGAGCTCCGCCGGCAGCCAGCTGCGCCTGAGTGACCGAGCCCCGGGCCGAGAGGCCGAGGGCACCCCATCCCCGAAGTGGCCCGAGCGAGCCCCAGGTTCCAGGCCCCGATAGGCAGCTGCCAAGGAGTGAGCCGGTGTGTACCTGGGCACCCACCCCCGAACACAAAGAACCACCAACGCACCGATGTCTGAGGGCGTCCGCCACCGGCAGGGGAAGTGGTGGGGGGAGATAGGCCTCCAAACCTTGGAGGGCCTGAGATGTACCCAGAGAGGTGGCGTCTGATACCCAACCTGACATATAGACACAGACATACAGGCACACACAAATACAAACATCCATTCCCACCCTCATGCTCTCATAAGCAATTACTCCACACTCAACCAACGTGGAGACAGACATAAAGACACGCTGTACACACAATCATACTCCCCAAGCGTACTCTAAGAACCGGGTCTAGGTACCCTTGCCCCTGGAGGGGGAAACTGCACCCAGACCCAGGTGGTGTTACCCTTTTCCCTGCAGTGGGGAGAAGCAGACTGCCCCGACTCCACAGCAGCAGGGAGGCCCCACATTCCAGACCCCAGTCGGACGGCCAACTCCTCCTCCTAGCCCCCCCGCTCCAGCAGGCTGCAGAGAACGGGGGTGTAGGAAGACTCCAAACCTCCCTCCACCCGCTCATATGTAGTGTTGATGTATGTGTGTTCTAAGGTGTATTTAAAACCCAGGAGGGCATGGAGCTACCTGCCAGAGCAGCAGGTAAGCGTATAGCCCCTCCTGCTAGCCCTCAATGTCTATGTGTATTTAAAATTGAGAGGTGGGCAACGACGCCAGGGGTGAGGTGTACACCCTGATGGTAATTTGGAATCCGTGTAGCGTGCCCACCCCCAAGATCCTATATGTATGTGTAATGAGAGTGTGAGTAATGTGAATGTCTAAGTTGTGGGATAAAATTGAGGCAGAGGCAGTCAGAAGGGGACGGGGGGACGGGGGGGACGGGGGGGGGGGGGGGGGGGGGGGGGGATGCCTCCTCTGCACCCTGGTGACATACCCCTACCCCAAGGCCCTGCATGTGTGGGTGATTGTGGTGGAGCGGGAAGAGGGAGGCAGCTGGAGATGGGGAGGGAAGGAAGGGAGGGGCAAGTGACCCCTCCCTGGGGCCAGCTCCCCCGCTGACCCCAGTAGGCACCCCCATACCCTGCAACCCGCCAGGGAAAGGGGGCCCAGGCCCATCCGGACCGGGGCCCAGTGCAACAGCCCCACGGCCCCACAGAGCCCGGGACAGTCCACCTGACCCCACCACAGAGAAAACTGCACCCACCCCATCATCCACTCATCTTCCAGACTACACAAGACAATAGACGCCCAGGCTGAGATCTTCCTCCACCTCTCCTGTATCTCCCCCTCCTGCAGAGAGAGTTCCTGAAGAGAGGAAAGCTCCTGCAAGATGTGACAACCTCCCCCACCAGTTGAAGAGCCCCCCAGGTGGCTCGATGCACCGGCGGCACCCTGCGCCAGGGCCGGGCCCCCATACACCCACCCGCCCACAACCTCGGCAACACACCAACCAGGACCCAAGCACCTGAGGCCCGGCCAGGGCCCCAGCCCAGAGACGGAGCGCCCCCAGAACCTCACGCCCGTCCCGGACCCACCCAGGGGCAGTCAGGCTACCAGGTCAGTAACCCATGTCCGTCAGATGACTACATTCTTACGGATGTGAGATGAACCAGCTACGGTATCTTGATTGAGTGCCTGTATGTGCAAACTGCATAATCATCCCTAAATTTCCATGTAAGGCAAAGTGTTGATGACATTGATGTTTAGGGTTGCAGAATTAATCTAATTTAATCTAAATTATTTGGCATTCTACAATTAAATGAACATGATCGACCAATATTGGAAATCTGCCAATAAAAATCACTACCTGAAGAAGTGCCTGCATGTGCCATTTACAATTGTCCCCTTGAAGTTTCCTGAATGTCTTATGAACACTACATCACAAAAACAGATAGTCAACAAATGATACCAGTTAATTATGAATCATTATTAATTAATGTCTTTTGTCCCTTCTCCCTCCACTCAACCCAACCAGTTGTAGCATATTTCGTCCTGTTAAAAGGGAGTTTTTCCTTCCCACTGTTGCCAAAGTGCTCACTCAAAAGTGGTTGTCTGATTGTTGGGTTTCACTGTATTATTGTATGGTTATTACCTTACAATATTAAGGGCCTCGAGGTAACTGTTGTTGTGATTTGGCGCTATATAAATAAAACTGAATTGAACTGAAATTGAATAACGTACCATCGACACAAAAACCAAATGTCTGGCATAGCAGATAGCGGAGACTTTGTCCCTTGAACTTGATCGACGTTATTGGAAAGTTAGTTGTGTTTGCACCACAAAGCAACACAACTAACTTGTTCAACTACCTGTAAACAGACCACAAAATGGCACTATAATGAAGGCCAAAACAAACAATACAAAGGCTGCTAGCATGAATCAATCCAACATCAGCTCAGGTGTCCATAAAAGCAAGCCTGTAGAGCACGTCAGCGTATCCATTAAGCTGGCAAAGAGGCACTGAAGTCACCGATGCAACTGCATTCCATATAGTGACCAATGAAGGAAAAATAGTCAACACAATGGGCAAAAGTTATGTTATATCTTAATGGATATATTATAACTTTTGAAAAGTAGCGATATCTGCACTGAACATAGTAGGAGACATATAGAAGTATACACAGCCATTGAATACTTTGCTATGAGTTTTAATTACATCCATAAGCTACAAAGAATGGAGTGACAGACATTATTTTGGTGGTTCTTTCATCTAATGTAAAAGAATAATAACAAAAATATCTAGAGGGGAATCATTGCTGTGAAATAATAAAATTACTGTCATTAATATGAAGTTCTTAATCATAAAATATGAGGAGTCATTAAGCCCTAAAACATCTAGCACTAATTTGCATTCAGCATGTCTGAGCTCACCCTCAAAAAATACTATTATTACTTGATTATCACATAATTTCAAATATGCATTCTTCTTTTTTTCCCTCCCTTTTCCCCCATCTTACTTATGCTTCTCTTTTCATCTGCCAACTTATTGCCTTAAAGAAATAACAAAAGCTTTGTCCAAAGTTGCAATATCTAAAGACACCATAAACAGAAATCCCTCATTAACCAAAAAAGGAGTACTACTGCTACCAGTCCTAACGGCTTAGTGTCTAGACTCAGACATGCTTCTGCAGTGGCAATACTGATAAAACAGTTGATCCTTGTATCGTCTGTTCCTGAGAGCGATTGGGAGTGGACATCGGATAATGAGGGAGAAAGATAAAAGAGAAGAAGGGAAAAAAGGGGAGGGATTATTGAAGTAAGGGACAGGGAAGGGATAGGGAGACAGCAAAAAAGGAGAGAGGGGGTATGATTAGCAGTGTATGTCACTCTGTTTCCAGGCCTCTGCATACAGAGTAGAGGGAACTGAAATGAATGAGAGCAATAAATAAAGGCAGACCAGAATGGATTGGGGAAAATATAGAATTATTAACTGTCTGAGAGATTATCCCCCTCCTGTGTGACAACATCTCTCATCAAAGATGTGGAGGTCTTGAGTACTTTGGCTCCGCTTGCACCCTCAGAACGACACAGTGATGAAAGATCTTGAACTTAGCTTTTAATTAAAGATAAGACTTAGGCTCTAGCACTTAAACAAAAGACCCACTGATTCAATTTAGCATGAAAGTTAAGTCTAATGTTGCTGTTAAGAATTAGTTTTAATTGTTCTAAAAAAAAAAAAAGACTAAGTGTAAGAGTAACAGAAACATCACAGAAAATTGTTTGTCATTGTAAGAGGCATGTCATTATCTTTGGCCTTTTGAAAACAAATGTTCAGCAAAAGGTCAACAACTGGATTTCGAGTATCTTCAAAGCTCTTGCAGATATAGCAGAAATAAATAAATAGCTTGATATTATGATTTTGATGTCCAGTCAACATCATCATTGGCACAAAATAATGTTACAGTATAAACCCTGATTCATTCATACCACACATATCAAATTTCCAAATATGTGATTAATAAAGCTGACAATTCATTTAAAGGTGTGCTTAAAATAAAAAAAGACACTTACTTTAATTACATTTATTGAGTATATTAAGTTATCTATATCCCTTACTATGTAATAAATACTCCGTCCACCTTTGCAATCCTGATTTTATATGATGAAGCTTACAAAATGCTATTATCAAGCAGTTTACTTACCCAGACAGGATTTCATTTATTCCATGATTCGTTTAACTGTAATAAAACTAGGCACACGCTACACTATCAAGCTCAGTATCAAGCTTGCTCTATTGAGTTGGCTTAAAGAGCCTGACAAATGAGACAAGTTTAAATCTGCAGCACACTTTACCATCGTTGCGTAATTAAGATGAATCCCATTATTCAATTGAACCACATAATACGCTAGTTTGAATTATACTTTGCTTTCCAAGCACAGATTACTGGTTAATCTGATGGAGTGCAAATTATGTTTCGCAGAAAAAATGAAATTTGCCTTCACTTATGAGACACACGGTGATTTATCATTAGCTGAGTAAGATAGAAAGATGTAAGATGGAAATATGTAGCTTTTCCAAACACCAGACTCCCATCAGATTAAGACAACAATAACTCGAGAAACTTCTCATTAATAACACAAGGTCGCACTCGTTAAAATGAGACGACTTTTTGTTACATTTAGAAATCTATAAATCTTTTAGATGTTTTTTTTCCCTGAGCAAGTAAAATAAATGACCTTCCACAGAGAGCTTCTGACATTAGCCAAATACTCTTCTAAATGAGTATGGAATCAGTGAGCACATAATTAACCTGCAGTTTAACAAGGCTGCTCCTCGCAGCCTTGTCAGCACACCTCTCAATTTGAATGTCAATGTGAGGTAACAGTCTACACTAAAAGCTCTGATAATCACTGTGCTCCACTTGCACAGGGCCACGTTAATGCCCTCTGGGAGTACTGTGGCAGCCAAAACTGCGAGACCATTTTGTGCTTGGCAGGTACTACAACACTGACAACTTGTAAGAGCAACTTTGAAAGTAGGGTTGTGAGCTAATTTGCTCAGTGTGTTTCTCTTAGCTGCAGGGTGAAAGAGCCTGTGAGGGGAAGTGTTAGTGTAAATAGTGACTGCATATTAAAGACCTGTGATTATGTAGGCTTCAATGTGGGTTACTCACTTTGTGAATACTATTGGGATCTCGACAAAAACTAAGAGTTTAGTGTAAGTCCCGTAATTAGTGACGCACTGGCTTCAGTTTTCTAAGCTGTTTTCCAATTTTTTCGTAAGCATGAGCTGCAGACATTTATTTTTCCCGATTCTAATTTTCAAAAGTACGTGCAAACAAAAATCAACTATTATTCAATTGCTCATCATCCCAACATTTTTTTAAAATATCTGGAATCCACAGAAGTCATTCACATTTGTCCGGTATTTCATTGCTCCATTTTCACACAATAAACAAAAAAAGTTTTTTTTCTTCCTTCTGTTTTTCAGCTTTGCAATTCAGCACATTTAGATAATTCTGCTCTGGGCTTTAAAATAGTTTAATTTAGTTTTCCAGTTTTCTTAACCCATAAGAGAAAATGTCATTGTACAGAAAAATCACTAAGACGACACATACATCTGGTACACACACACAGAAATACATACATCCACAATCCTATACTGCTGCCACACCCACGGGGCCATCACTTTGCCGTTTCATTACCTATCATGGCAAATATACACAAACAAACTCACATTAAGCGACAGACACATGCAGCCCTTCTTGCCCTGTTCTGTGCGCATTTAATCAACTGGGTGGCAGTGTGCACTGCTCTGAGCTGCACTCTCCAGATAAGATTATCCTTTAGCTGTAGGCCTGACAGTCAATAGGTTAGACAAGGGGCATAATTAGTGTTTGTGTGTGTGTATGTGTATTAGGCCAAGGGAGAGAGGGTAAATGAACAACACAGATAAAGATGGTAAAGATAGAAATTGAGTGAATAAGAGAGAAAAGCACAAAGACAAGTTATCAGTGTTGCCCAGCAGAGCACTATAAACATGAGAAATCAATGTGAAGGATGCAAACACATCTGCAGTGCCATCTATGCTTCTGCTTCTCCTACCTTCTCTGCTCCCTGTTAAGTGGGCGCACGGAGAATGTGTACTGTGTGTCTTTGTTGGAAAGAAGTAATTTATTTTCTGCACTCGCACTTGTTTACAAAAAGGGTTTAACAAAAGGGTTAACTCGCAAAATTGATCAAAATTATGAAATGAATTTTCGAATCCGTTTCGAATCAGTGTTTTGAGTTCGAAGTTTCCTGTTATTTGGGGGCAGTCGGTAAATGTTCTCGATGTGTGCCGAAGTTAGAACAGCGGTGTTCTTATTTCGTTTTCAGACTATACACTGTTTGCCTGACAACCTCAGTCATCAGTCAAAACAGAATGATTCACAATCAATTTAATGCCATAAACAAGGCGCAACATCCATCTATGTGAAAATGTTGACATTTTTCACATTGGCTGAAGTGCACAGATGGAATATTAAACTATAGAAAACAGGAAGAACAGAATAAATGTCAATTCCATTAAACCCTCCTGAATTATCATTAGCATTTAAAAAGTAATTATTTAAAAATGTTTCAGTTGTTGTGCATTGCTTTCGAAGGCTACTGCCTTGACCTTTAAGTAAAACAAACTGAGCTGAGGTGTCCACCTGTGACTTAACCTGATACCTGTCAGCTCCAAGTTCCCGCTAATGTGGGATAAAGTGCTGTCCAGCTGAGGCATAGGAACAGGATGCACGTCTTGCTGCAGACAGTACGATTAATCACCCAACCTATTATTATTCATCATATCATCACCTAAGCAGACAGGCCTTAGCACCCAGATGATGCACTGTAACATTTATACACACAAATCCAATGCCAGAGACAGTCAGATGGCTGCTTTGCTGTGGCTAAGATGATGGCTCTGACACAATAAAGAAAATGAAGAGTCATGGAAAGTGCAGGACCAGGAAATGTTGTCGACTAGTATTTTTAGATAATTGTTTTTTCCAGTAACCGAGGCTGAAGCATTAAAGAGATGCCGGATATTTTGGCTGATATTTCCACATTAAAATGTCCCTAATTCAAATGCTGGATTTCCTATTACAGCTATCTGGACAGAAAAAAGTTCAATATATTAAGGAAAGTTGAGTCGAATCTCGAGATGGGCTGGGTGAAGGTCATGGTAGTGTGCCATGAACTGCACTATTTTCCTGTCACATGAAAATAGTGCACTGCAGTCTCTAACGTCACTACTTTGAACACTGCTGTTCATTTGACTGTGTGTCTGTATCTGTGTGTGTATGTGTGGTAGGAACGTCATATTTTGGCAGATTAGGGCAAAAAAAGTTCACTGTGTTTACTATATTTTAGTGTACTCGACTCACTGTTCGGTTGGGTTAAGGCAAAACTTCAAAACTACTTTTTTAGGTTTTAGTTAAAAATTCACCCTTACAAACCATTACTACATGCATAAGAGATTTATTTTATGGGTGTTTTGATTCGGGGGGGGGGGGGGGGGGTTAAAACCAGGACAGTGCATGTCGCTAAATATCAATATAAAAATACGATAGAGATATTTAGCAACACTGCAAATTTATATCTGTGACCTGCCTGTGGGTAACATAACAAAAATGTCGACCATTACTTGATAGCTTTAGTTACTAAAAACTACTTGGCAACTAGATCAGATGCTGCAATAGCTACTTCCTGACCCAATGATTAGAAAGGGAATCAGTCTCGTGTACATGTAATGTGTCACTACAGTCTGTCAGTTTAATAAGGGATGATAAAACAGCAGAACCCAGTAAGTTAAGCGAGAGTGTATATTACTTAAATTTAGCAAAAATTCTAAATTAAATGCGTTATCAGTCATTCTGTCTACGGGTGATTTATACCAGAAAAAGGTTGGCCGTTGTCTGTGCCTGTTCTAAGACCAGAAGACATCAGCAAAACATCAAAATAAACTTCTTCTGTGCTGTTTTCAGTCCCACAGAGATGTCTGTCATTCTTAATTGCAAAAATGTAATTACTGACTATTCTGAACTGGCCTAAATAAAATACATTTAATATTAGCTTGCAATTTGCATGTCATAATACGGTACTCTATCCCTTTACTGCACGTTAATCACACTCCTGTAAATACTGGGGTAGAGAATTGAAGATTATCACTGGAGCAACACAATGTCAATATTGTATTGTGGTTGCTGATTGGCCAACTCTTTGGAGAATAATGTTTTGTGTCTTAGCCAATAACAGATTAGAATGACAAAAGTAAGTAGATTAAATTGATGTTAAAGGTTACACTGGGTGCCGGTTTAGCTCAGTGGGTAAGGAGACCACCACATGCTGCATGGCAGGAAAGCAGGAAGGGAGATGGGACGACACGCAGCAATGGGCTGCAGATTCAAGTCCAACCAACTCTCTCTTTCCCCGCTATTCTGTCTATCTTCACTTACTGTCCAATAAAGGCAATAAGGCAAAAAATAATAAGAAAAAAAGGAGGACCTTACCCCTTTGCCCGGCTTTCAACTCTGTCGAGATATTTAATCAGAGTCTCAATAACGGATTCTTCAAAAAAGGCAGGAAAACGCCTCATCTCATGTGGAGAGAGAGAGAGGGGAACTGAGGAGAAGCATAAATCACGATGGAGGAAGAGGATGCAGATAAGTAAAACTGTTCTTGATTCAATGGATCCTCTCTCCTTGTCCTTTCTGGCCAACACATCTGCACCCCCCCCCCCCCCCCCCCCCCCCGAAACTTCACAGGATGTAAACAAACCCTTAGCTCTGTTTCAAACCTGTGCTTTTGCTGGGAGACACTGTCACCTCACAACAAGTTTATGTTAGGTTAATTGGTGAGACCAAATTGGTTGTAGGTGTAAATGTGTCTGCCTCTCTGTGTTAGCCATGTGACAGACTTGCGAACTGTGCAAAGCTCTCTAGACCCCTCCCCATTGGATAAGTGGTAAAATGGACGGATGGATGATTATCAACCAAATCAAATTCGCAATTGTATATCTCCAGAATCTTGCAAAAGAGCTTTGTAGAATCTACACGATTCATCAGAGTTACTAGGATTGATGTTGTTTTAACCATAAATATCTCAAGTTCAGTAGCAATCCATCCCACAGTTTTAAAAAAAGCAGTGTATTTACAGCTCCTGATACACATATACCACTCGTAAGTAAGATTACCAACAGCACCAGAGGACTTTATACCATGAGAATAGCAAAAAAATGTGGATTGGCTTCAACACTGAACTTGGCTTTAACCAGTACAGCACTTCTTGCGAGATACAAATTTCTAGGGTTAAATATATTAGGAGAAATGTATACAAATGCTTCCCTAACCTAAAGACATTTGTTCCCTATAAACAATTTAAGAAATTATATTATGTTGTAGAAATTACATTAGAAAGCATCTAACTTCTTGAAATGTGCAGTATTTTATCATTAATATTCCAACTACAAACCCATTTCTTGTACAAGAACAAAAAGCTTTGATTCTAACGACATCATGGACAGTTGCCATGAGAGGGCACTGAATCCAATTTTAGGGGGCATGAAGCCTGTGTGGGAGTAGATGAGGTGCTGACCAGGACACCCTTGGTGTCATCTGAGCTTGTCAGTAACTATAAGCTAAAACTAAAAAGGGGGTTATCTCTATCTATATAGTTCCGTTCTCTATAACTTACTATAATCATATCATCTGTCTTCTGTCACTTCATTCACTCCACTAATATGTCTTTTCACCACTGCCCTATAATCTAATTCGATTCACTTCCATGTCAGTGAAACTCTGAATCTGTTTTTCATTTTCACACATCGGTGCTTTGCTCTTCACACTGTTGCTGTGCAGATGGTCAGATTTCTTGGAGTTGTGAGAATTTCCTGAACATGGAGAATAATAGTTCATCTTGACATGTTTATTTTTACTCTCCAGACTAAAAGAGCTAAACGTAATGTATGAGCTGCAAAAACACATCAATGTATGCATATGTGAAAGTACTTCCTCTTCACTGCTCAGAGACACTGCACACAGTAGCCAACGAGGTACTACTGCAGACTGAGGACAGCAGCTAGACAAAGTGACAGCTCACAGCAGAACAAAGGTTTAGAGGTTTACCTGCTTGTAATGTCTTTTTTCCACTTATAACAATACTTCTTACATATAATTATCTTTATGTAATTAACCTTGTAAAATGCCATAGTTTTACCTGAGATTTACTTCTGAGCACCTAAGTTTTTTTTCTCTAGTCTTTACAACTTACCGCTGTTGTTTCAACCCTCTATGCTCTAAGTCTCACTGAGTACACCTTAGAATTAGTAATGACAAGTGAAAAATAATAACTGAGTTGTTACTGTAATATTGTTACTGTAACAATCCAAAGCAGATTTTGAAGCGGTACACCGAACATAAATAGAGTTAGACAGAGTGTGAGCGCAAGCACCCAAGAGAGAAAGAAGCTGAGAGTGAAAGTGTCATCGCATACTGATATAGCCTTGTTCTGCCTGGTTCTGCTGGAGGTTTCTTCCTGTTAAAAGAGAGTTTTTCCTTCTGGCTGTTGCCAAAGTGCATACTCGTCTGATTGTTGGGGTTTCTCTGTATTATTGTCGGGTCTTTACCTTACCTTTATTACATGCCTTAAGGTGACTGTTGATGTGATTTGGCGTTATATAGATAAAACTGAAACTAAAATTGAAATGTAAAGACAGTAAGCAGAGAAAATCTGCCAGCTGGGCACTTTTCAAAGGGAATCATTTCTGCCAATCAGCACCTGTAAATCCAGAAACATCATACTAATGACAATCATTCATTGCTGACAGTGGTGTTAATCATAACATCTATCTCTCTCCAAGAAAGATAACGTGTATATTTTATTATTTCTCCAAGTGCAATAGAACTTCTTTAAAGAGGGACTTGGCAGAGTCAAAATGTGTGTATGTAAATTAAAGTCACTGTGAAGTAGAGCTGGGCGATAGAACGATAACGATATGTATTGCGAAATAACTTTTTCTCGATAGAAAAAATAAACTATTGCGATAGACCTTGCTCTCTTAAAAAAAAAGAAAAGAACAGCCAATCCAAATTAAGTAGCGCAGAGCCGAACCAATCACAGCCGCAGCGTCACGTCACGTGACTTGTTACGTACAGCACAAGTGCCAAGCCGCACATGTGTAGTTGTTTGGGAAGCAGCCAGCCGGGCTGCCCAGGTAATGGAGGAAATGAGTGTGCCGACTAGAGAAAAATCAACCGAGAGCGTGAGCGAAGGTTACCGAAGAGAAAAGAGATGATGGTTCCAATGCTGGAGAGATTGTCGAACGGAAGGGCCATAGAAGTTCCGTAGTGCAAAGGTATTTCGTAGTGATGTGTCGGTGGCGAACGAAATGGCTCTTAGAGCCGGATTTTTGACGTGAAAGACGCGAGCCAGCTCCTTATCGCGAGCCGTGGGGTGTTTTTCATTCCTTCTCTCACCCTCTCTCTCGCACTTTTTTTCCGCTTCACTCTGCACGCGAGCCTTGTGCTTTGCGCTGGGAAGAGGGGGGAGGGGCGGTAGTTACACTCGCTGTAGCACAGGAACAGAGCGGGAGGGAGAGAGAGAGAGAGAGCCAGGGACAACGACGTCACATTAGAAAGGTATAGTAATCATCCACAACTATTTTCAGTTGCGGATGATAAAGGATTCAGAAAGTTCAGAAAGCTATACAACAAGGAGAGATTGAAAATTTCCTTTTAGTTCTCAATTTATTTGATATTGACAAAAGTTAGTCAATTTTGTCTGTTCTTCTGTAAAACAAACTAAGATTTGTTTTTAGAATTAATATTTTGTTTCTAAGTGGAATTGACAATTTAGTAGTCTGTTTGTTCTCTTTTGAAACTTAAACGCTTTAGCGGCTGCCTTTTGTGTAGTTTGCAATATTTGCCTTTATTTATCTGAAACTGAAGTCTCATGTTCCTTAAGTACATCTACCCTGTTGAACTTATTATGGGAAATAAATATTAAAATCAAGACAAGCTGCTGATTATTTCACATTTTACTTGTGAGCAACGGCACATTTAAATCTTACAAATATAGTTATTTGGCTTATATCGTGATATATATCGTTAT
The DNA here is from genome assembly GCF_036321145.2 of Pelmatolapia mariae. Lineage (NCBI taxonomy): Eukaryota > Metazoa > Chordata > Actinopteri > Cichliformes > Cichlidae > Pelmatolapia > Pelmatolapia mariae. The sequence continues at coordinate 30,965,075 of NC_086232.1, read as the reverse complement.
CGCCTGAAATGAAAAAAACATATCGTGATATGAAAAAATCTTATATCGCCCAGCTCTACTGTGAAGTAATATTTTTACTGCCAGACAAGAAGTTCAACAGCTTACGAAATAAGCATTATATTTCGAGCATTTGAAGATGTCCAAAAGGGCCCATATTATGTTTATTTTCAACTCCATACTTGTATTCTTGGACTTGCATCTTTGCATGAGTCACAGTTCAATTGAGTGATATTTTTTTATATCCTATGCTGGGCCTTGAATAACTGTTCTAACAGAAATCATGCAGAGTAGAAACAATGTCTAAAACTGAGCTTATAGACACATATACATATACATACACACACACACACACACACACACATGCACGCACAGTTTCCATAATAGCCCTAAAGTGATGGCGATGGCTGAAACGTTAAATTTTTCAAAATGAATTGTCAACTTGCAGCAACAAAGAATCCCCTGGGGCATCACTGTTCGCTCCCATTTCCTTGGCTATACATTGCAGAGTGGGCTGTGTGCTCATTTAAGATAATTTGCCACTTTGCTTTCTCTTTATTTAAGCATTGTCTTTGCAGTTTACTACATGTTGAGGGAACTAATATAAAAGCAATTCAACTCTATTTTCAAAGAACAAGTCCACTGTGGAAAACAGTAAATCACAGGCCTCCGGCATATAGGCAGGGTATGAATAAAAGAATAGCAAGAAGCCTGTGTGTGATTGCTTTTGTGTCTGAATCCGTTAGTGTTTATGAATGTAGTGGCTGGGTGTAGGAGTGCAGGTGAATGATTTGTATTGCACGGGGAGGTTGTAAATATGAATGGTGGATTGAGAGAGTGAACAAACATAACTTAAATGAAAAGGTCAGGATGGCTGATAGCAGCTTTGATGGGAATCCCCACTGGTGTGTGTGTGTGTGTGTGTGTGTGTGTGTGTGTGTGTGTGTGTGTGTGTGTGTGTGTGTGTGTGATATCAGCAGGGCCACTCACTGTACTATTTTTAACCTTGCTTGTTGAGGTTTTACTTCATCATTGGGGACTAAAGACAATCAATTTCAGTGCCTCCTCCGCTGTCCTTTTCCTTCGTCTTCCTCTATTCTTCATCTCACAATTTTTCTCCATATTTACCTCCATCTCTAAGACTTAAAAAAGTAATCTTAACCCTGTTAAAAAATTGTAAAGTATATCTAAAAAAAAAAAAAAAAGAAGTCTTAACATTAGAGCCAGTTTCTCTAGCTTAAGAAAGGAAAACAAAAAATGACTATTAAGCTGATAACATCTCAACTCACAGCTCATTAGATTAATTAAGCTGTTAAATGTCTGATTAAGTCTGAATGAGATGCTCTGAAAATCTGACAGCGAATAAAATCTAAATAACAGTCCTTTGCCAGGATGAGCTTATTGATTTCTATGAATGAAATCAGGAAATTTATTGGCACTTTAGCAAAAGCATTTATCCCTCTAAAGGTAAGAATAGGCCTTTATTGATATTGTTTCTTTCCACTTGTGGGTTAGTCACAGAGCAAAAATAACACAGCAACCTCCTTCCCACTAAATTTGGTGGTTGCCCAATGATTGCAAAGAATGTCTTTAGCATTTGGCATCGAGTTGCAAGCAGCTTGCACATGCAAAACCCACATATTCTGGACAACCATTTTCAATTGCAAGGTGCAAAGGAACCCGTCTCATCACATTGCAATCATTCTCATTCAGTCTGCACCAATAACTCACTGATACATGTATTTGTAACCCAGTTGGCTGTATTCGGCTGCTAAGTGCCTCTGTCATTTTGCAGGTAAATCACCACTGTGAACTGTGCAGCATTATTTATTTCAAATCTATGAGGTTTTTAGGGTGGATTCTGAAACTAAAGTTCTGTGTAAGAAGACAGTAACAGATCTGTGATTGTCACCAATTTATTACAGTCAATGGCTTTATAATCACAAACAGATTGCATAAAATTGCTATCTTGACCCCATCAATCACAAACTGATAGCAGACTAATTCCGTTTTACTGCCATATTATCGCCGTCTTGACACACCAAAGTTGCTTTGAAGAAGTGTTTGTAGACCTCGCCCCTGCCTTTGAAGCAACTGCTTTAATAAGGTAACAAGAGTGCAAGTTCATTACACATGGCTGCAATAATTTTGTTTTGTTTTTCTTAGTTTGGCTTTAGCATTAGAAGCCCAAATAACCTATATCACTGAGGGCAAGAACAATAGCAGAGATGTGGTCTTGACAAACCGCAGACATGTCTAACCTTACCATTCGGATCCATCGAAAACAACCAAGCCATCTGCTACAATTAAAATCGAGTAAAATGTATTCATGATCAGACGATAAGCTTTTTAGTTGGGATTGATTGCAACTGAAATTTCTGACACATCATCCAACTGTAGTGGCTGCTGTATAAATGAGTGAATGAAAAGGTTTATTCTGAAAGAAGAAAATTGTGTAAAGCTTCTGTGAACTGATTCTCATCTGTGTCACTCTCATTCATCATGAAACTGATCTTTCCAGTTGCTTTGTAACAGCCTGAAAGTTTACACTAGTTCACAAACTGTGCTGCACTGCATTATCCACCAGTGCAGGCAGAGTAACGCAGTGAAACTTTGCTACAAATCTTATTTCTGTTGCCGATGTTTGTTCACCAAAAATCAAATCAAAGTATGCCCATCAAATAAAAATCCTGGTCTTCCGTTTCTACAGTAAGCAGACGAATTACACTGGAGAGACAGATTTACTTAAGAGACCACTGCACTGGCTGATGGAGGCTTTCAGGTCCAATCTAATGAAAAACAGACAGTCCATGTCTTTGGAAACAAACTGCTGCATTCAAATCCTTTTCAATAGTAAAGACTCACATTCACTGCCTCATTCATGCCAACAGACTGCTCAACACTGATGACTCTCAAATGTTGCTCAATATTTATTATTCATTTTACACACTGACTTTGCTGATGAGCTTATGACAGATTTAGCAGGGTGTGGTTAAAACAGGATGAAAGAAAACTATTAATGGTAACATTTAATTCTTTAAGACTTAAGCATTTAAGACTTTTAGACATTTAGCACACAGCTTTTGGCATTTTACCACAGAATAGGATTTAGGAAACGATAAACCCTGCTTCCATATAGTGCAGATACAGCCATGTGAAAACACTTTTACCAACTTCTCTCCTGACTTTAACGTCACCTCTTATCTGTTTAATGTGATATTGCAATAACAATAACCGCTGAAATGTTTTTCCCCCGTTTATATTGCTATATTCCACCCCCTACCATCTCCATGCCTCATACTTTCATCATGCATTAATGCATATGGCACCTCACGTGACCCGCGCATTACTGATTCAGTGTACTTGTGAGTGGCATGCTGGGCTATTGCATAATGATGGTTCAGATAGCATTACTGTCCATGGTGGTGTAATTCTACACCCGTTAATGATTCCCAATGCAGCATGACGGCATAGCACGTAAGCCGAGGTGGATTTCTCACCACCCATGTTCACTTACTCCTCGGTCATCAAAGACATTGTTTTCAAAAAGAGAAAGGGAAAAGAAATTGCCTTTCATAAATGTACTTTCTACCAATGCTTCATTTATTTATAAACCGTATTAACTGCCTGTATTTCAGATTTATTTTCAGTGCAAATGTAGAAGATTTTGGTATTTTAATTCTCACCACCTCAAAATATTAACTCAACTGTAATGGAAGAGTTCATAATGCTTCATAAATGTTTGATGTCATGCCAAATTTACCACACAATAAGATCTTTTAGCTCTGAAAGGCCAGTCGGGACTTCCGTCTCCATTTTTAATTGTGCACTTTCCATCTGACCTAACCACTTTAAACCACCAATGTGACCAGGTGAGAGAATGAGTATTAATAACTACACCATTCCAAATTATATCCAAATCTATCGATGGATATAATTTTGTGCTCACATAAAACATTCTGTACATGGTTCAGTCTCCAGTCACACTGGTGTGTTAGTGCAAACCAGCATTTATAAATAGTTTCCACTCCCACAAGTAGCAAAATTATAGGAGAGTAATCTGGCAACCGGTCGTCCTAGCATCAGAAGGGAACGTCAAAACAAATCTGACTCCAGTTACTGTAACTTAAACTAAACACACTGACTTGTCTCGCCTGTACTCTGTCGTTAATATTATGTCAGTGTTAATCCCAGGAAGGAACATAGCAGAGGCTCTGTGCAGTTTGCCTTTTTTTGTATTGTGCTCATCTTTCCAAGCCTAAGAAACTGCTAGCATGCTTTAATACTAGTCTCGAGACACCTACAAAACCCTGCATGTCAGATTGGATAAGAGTTTTTTTCTTAATGAATGCACTGTGGCTCTCTTGGATGAGGACCAGATCCTATCAGGTGCTTTATTTGAGTAAAGTGACACCAGAGTTTAACTGGCACTACTCCCAATAACCTTGGAAGGTTGTGAAAGTGCAAATAAACTGCTACAAATATTACTGATGTGAATTCACTCTGTATCTACTCCAATTGCTGAAATTGCTCAAACAACTCCCAGAAAAAACATTTCCTTAATCAGTCCAGTTTCATCTTTCTGCTGTTGTTAACATGAGCATCACGTGCTACTCCGAGAGCAGCCCTCTGTGCATTACAGGCTTGCTTGGCTTAGTCCCTTATGCCGCATATATATGTAAGCACGCTGCTGAACAATAAGGGGAAAATGCCACAGCGCACTTGTTAAGGCAAATCCGCTCACACATTCACACACAGCCACAGTCACAAGGACTTTGTGGCGTTACCAAGGCAACCAAAACACAAGAGCTAATTATAGTTACAGCTATAGACTCTGGGATAAAACTCAGGCACACTTACACGGACAAGCACACAAAGCAGCTGTCAATACATCCCAGTCCTTACAGGTTTTAAGTCAACAGGCTTAAAACCTGTTTTCATTTATGTGAAAATTAACACAGCTGCTCAACCTCATACTATAAAGAGTCACATATACATGTGTACACACGATTTTAATGATTGCACGTACACATAAGCGACACCAACATGTACAATACTTTCAAAATATTCTGAAAGTATTTTATTTTACTTGCAGAAGTTTCTCCTAGAACACAAGCACACATCTGAATATTCCTTTTGTATATTCTAATAAATGACCTGTACTGTGTAATGTGGTATTTTTGGTAATTAGGAGCTATCTGTGGCAATCCAAGCACATGTAACTGTTAAATTCTCTGATAATATGCTAATGAGCAGCCTATATTTCTTCTACATGAACAGCTTAAGGAACAAGTCACTGAAAATCAGTCACGTATCCTCGCTGAGATGTACTGAAGGCATTTCATAGATGGAAATGGATATAAATACCATCAAAATACAAAGAAATACGAAGACATGTAAGACAGGGTCCAGAAGGACTGAAAAAAAAACAAAAAACAGTTCCATATGTTTAAACTATGGACTTTTTTTGTATATACTGCACACTCAGTACTAGAATGTGGCAACAATATCAATCCCATCGCAAGTATATAACCAAATAATTTCACAATAAGTGACTCTGCTGAATCAGAGTGTGTAATTGAGTTTTTTATTGTCCATTCAAAAAACTATTAAGGCTGGGCTTTTCTTTATAGCTACTTTCAGCTACATTATTAAAAGATTCAATAATGTAAAAATACTTAAATGCAGATTTCTGACAACATATGCCGGAGGTTCATTAAACTACATCAGGGGTGGGCAACTCCAGGCCTCCAGGGCCGGTGTCCTGCAGGTTTTAGATGTGTCCTTGATCCAACACAGCTGATTCAAATGGCTAAATGGCCGCCTCAACATGTCTTGAAGTTCTCCAGAGGCCTGGTAACGAACTAATCATGTGATTCAGGTGTGTTGACCCAGAGTGATATCTAAAACCTGCAGGACACCGGCCCTCGAGGCCTGGAGTTGCCTACCCCTGAACTACATAAACAATCAGCATTTCACAGCAGCCACAAAAATATTCCAATCATCCAACTTCTGCTTGTAAATTTCAGGAAATATTCTTTTGGGTGCTCAACATACATAATGCATATTTATTACATTTAAATATCACATTTTTAGTCTTTACTGGTTACTGTTTAACCTACATTGGCACCCCGAGAAGAAAGTAAATATTAAATAAACAAAGTAAGTATTAAAATAAATAAAGCAGCTGGAAGATTTCTAAAATTTCTCTACTTCTTATTTTCTGCTGAAGCACACATTACCCGTGGTTACTGCTGACAGAAATACACTAATCAATGTTGAAAAAGGAAGTGCAGGGATTGGATTAAGCACAGCAGACCTTCAGACCCTTTCTGCCTTTAATATCCTCCAACCAGCCAGAGCAGCTGGACGTAACACTGTAAGAGGTGCGATCAACCCACAAAGAGAAAAAGAGAGCTGGCATAAGAGTTACGCTAAATCAGTTTGGACCCAAGGCAGGAAATAAGGCTATTTCCTCTGACCAGCCTATTTCTGCTCACTGTTATCCAATCTCTGTGGTGCTTTTCCTCAATTTGCATCTTGAAGAATGTAATCAGCAGTAGCTCAAGACAAACCACATGGCCAACATTTTATCTCTGAAAACTGCACATCTAATAAACACTTCCCCGCCTTGCTACATAATAGCAGAGCATAAGTGTGTTCTGTCAGCATGGAAACTGGAACAGTGAAATAGTTTGATCTGGGTTCTTTTGATAGATTTTAAAGCTTGAATTCTTAAAGTTGAGCATCTGGTGAACATTTCAAAAGTCTAAATTTTTAATTAATTATTTTTTTTAACTTTTCATTTTATTTTCATTGCTTCTTCTTGTGCTTTTCCTCTTTTTTAATCTTTGTTTTCTGAAAGAGCTACATTATGCTACAAAACAACCCCTTTTCACATTTCATTACATACCCAGTGTGCAACTTTTTGGCCCTAAGGCAGAGTGTATGCTGTTTGTCCTATGTCTCAGTTGGTCTCATATGCAACCCCACACTTGTCATTTATCTTGACAAGCCCTCTTCCTTGAAACCTTTTCTAGCCTAAGGCTGAGGTATGCTTTTCACTAAATAGAAAACAAGGACTGCGGGAAGGAATGTGAAAGACTAGACCATGCAGAGATAGATACACATACACACACAACATTTTTTTTACTTATTTTCATATATATGTGTGTATATATATATATATATATATACACACACATTATACTCTTGGTGCAGTCAAAAAAGTACAATAGTTTTTAAATTTAAATTTAAAACAAAATAAAAACATAACAATGATCATCACATAACACTGTCGATTGGCTGGAGGTTCTCAGTTTATCCTACAAGGATCTGAGTGTGCCTGTGTTTGTGTTTGTGTGCATGTGTCTTCGTGTGTGTGTGTGTGTGCATGCGTACCAACCCCTTGGGCTGTAAACACAGTTCAGTACCTTGGACAGCTACCATTATCTTCTGGTGGAAAAGTGGGTGCAGTCATCCATAGCCATCTCCAACAATAACCTCTTCGCTTTATATAAACTGGCATCTGCGCAGAATTCAAACTTGTTTTTTAACTTTTAAATAAATCCATTGTCTTGCCAGATACAGATGCAAAGTGTGATCTAGTACTTAGGGGAGGCAGAGTTTCAGTATTCCAGCCACTGCTTAAAGCTCAAAATGGTATAGGGATGCATTTACACATATACGCACAGTGATGGCACAATATGTTGCTCAGCCTTAAAAAGGCACACTTCTGCACTGCGGCAGTGTCTATTTGAGCGCACTGCTATTATGGGAATTATAAAAATTCTAACTGCACCAAAAACCATTAGGTAATTTGTTTAGATTTGATATGGCAGATGCCTAGTGGATTACAGCTGTGGATGGATTAATAATAATTAAAATTACTGAGCCCACTATGGGGAATCTAACCCTGTTTAAATTGGACTCACGGATGAGAGTCTCCTCATGGAAGTGCAGCCAAACAGCACTTTGATAAGTCCATATATAGAGTCTGAACATAAGAAATGAATGGTTATGTTATATTCGCTATTTCATTTATTGACGTTCATAATCTTTCATTCCTCTTAGGGCTACACTACTCAGCGTAATGTAGCCCTAAGAGGAATGCTCCCACTACTTTGTTTAGCTTTGCATTCGCTATTTTATTAGCTTAGTTTTCAAGTACTTTACTCACTGGTTAAGTTTATGTATCAAAAGGTACTTGTTTAGATTAAGGAATGAAAAACTACTTGTTTGCACTAAGAAAAGATCATAATTTAGGTTAAAAACGACCCTAAGAACATTAATCAGTCCCAATAATTTAGGTTACCCTGTGTTTATAAGTGTAAGTGTGAGATCTGTCTCACTATTAACTCAGTGCATCACAGAGCGAACACTGAAGGACACCTTCAGTATGCTGTGGGATGCCAGTGGGTTTGACAAAACAGCAGATATGTAACCCTCATAACACATGTATTAATAAAACAGTACTGAGAGAGTTCATTCATTTCTCAGGAAACTTAATTAACAATCTGTTACCTTTTTCAGTTGGGTTGGTAAAAAATTCAACTTTAGCCTCTCAAGTATGAAATTCACTGCTCTTCTCACGTTTATGTTTTACATTTCAACAAAAATAATAATAATAAGCTAATGACTAATTAATGAAGTAAAAGTAATAAAAGAAAACATTCACTGGGACCTTACAGATAAATATTTTAAAATGCTTCATCGCAAACAGTCCCAGCATGCACTGAACAGCACAGACTGCTGAAATTAAAAGTGCAGGACATCTGTGCAATCATACTGGAGTTACTCTGTAAACCCAGAGTACACTGTAGTATAAATAAGCTTCCATCCTGGTGTGTATCCATGTGAATGTAGGCACTACACTAAAGGTTTGTAGGTCTGCATGTATGCCTACTTTTAATGTCAGCAATCTTAACCAGTGACTGCTGACATTAATAGCAGTATTTTCTTAAATGTGCATGAGACTGTTAGAGTCTCAGGTAGGCAGTAGGTCAAATGAAGATATGTTCAAACCTGGAGAGTTAATATGATGACCCTCGATTTGGCAAGTAATATGGTTTTTATGGGTCTTGTGCTGACCTTATCAAATAAATAAAAAGCTGTACCTTCTAGTCTCCTATACTTGACCTTGTCAGAAGTAGGGGTGTGCCATTATATCTTCAGAATTAGATTACAAGCAATTTTGCAAGAACCATATTTTTTTTAAGTTTTTTAAAATTAACCCACTATCATTGATTGAACCTAATTCAAAGTGAAAATCTAATTCAAAGGGAGAAGCAGCAGAAACATTATAGTGCAGTAGTAGTGGCACAGCATACAGCATAGTGACACAGCTTGGGTCAAATGTCACCACGAAAGTAACCTAGGCTGTTTTTTTTTAATTATGCGTAGAAGTATAAGATTACTGCTTAACACTTTATTTTAACAATAACAATCACTGAAGTACCTCTTTAGTGAGAAGTAACTTGCTGCACAATATTGTCACATAATAAAATTGTAGTTTTGGGCTGGGCTTTTAAACAAGCTACTTAAAGCTCTCTTTTACCACCGTGTGACAGCCACTATATTAAGCAGGAGCAGTTTCTTGCATCTTTTGCAAAACCGTGTGCTTAGTTGGAGGTTACTGTGGAAGTAGCCCCCCTTTAAGGTACTAAATCATCATCGGAGGCTGAGCTGCTGAAACGTTGCTCTTGGTCTCAGACATGTCTGGGCTTGTGTTATTGTAGAGCACCATAGGGAAGGGATGACACTATATCACAATATTACACTTTTACATCACATCAAAATTACTGTGGACAGTAGGATATGGCACAGCCCTAGCATAAAAATACCACGAACTGATCCAGTGCCAATATTAAAATAAAAAGAAATAATAAGAACGTGTGAATCATTCTTTAATGTGTAAGGCAACAACAAGCTTCTTTTTAAAGTAACAAATCAATCAACCTTAATGCATACATTAAGTGAAAAGGTATTTTACACAACAAACATAATTATTATTGAAGGTCATTTTAGCTGAGAGTGACAGTCATTAGGCTACTGCATACTCATGTCATTTAGAGCTGCACTAGTTTACATTTTTCCCTGTAGTGTCACTGTGAATTGTCCTCATACACATGCATGGTGGATGAATAAAGTGGTGAGCATACCAGTGTCTGCTTAAAGCATCAAAGTGACACCGGTTTTGCAGAGATCTGTAATTTGGACCATTAGCTTTGATTGGAAGTTAAAGGATTTGCATTTAGGTGAATGTACGCACAACTAATGATCCTGAGCAGCCATGTGGTGCCAGAGCAGCTTCAATTTCTTTGATTTTTTAATACGTCTGTAAACTTTACCTGAGGGATAGAAAAAATATATTTTCTTTAAGGTACTGTCTGATCACACTCATGAAATTCACAGCACTGGAAGATGGATGTTGTCCGATGTGGGATTCTAGCTGTCTTCTTTGTGGCATTTTCCTTTTATGATGCACCGCATGTTTTTTGTTGAAAGATCTGGACTGCAGGCAGGCGAGTTCAGCATCTAGACTCTTTTACTATGGAACAGATTCAGTACGCAGTTTATCGTTTTCTTGCAGAAATATGCAAGTCTTTCACTAAAAAAATGTCATCTGGATGTAATCATATGTTGCTTTAAAACCTGTATACATCTTACTGCATGGATGATATTTTCCAGATGTGCAAGGTGCCACTTCCATAGGCACTAATGCTCCTCCATACCATCAGAGATGTAGGCTTTTGAACTGAGCGCTGATAACAAGCTACATGGTCTCGCTCCTCTTTAGCCCAGAGACTACAATGTTCATTGTTTTATAAAAAGAATTTCAAATTCCAATTCACCAGACCACAGAACAGATTTCCCACTTTTAGATGAGGCATTCAAAGTCTTTGTAATTTTAAGTTGAAGAACATTATTCTGAATTGTTCCACTATTTGCAGGCAGTTTTGGCGAACTTCTGCTTATCTTTAATTCTAAGAAAATCTGCCTCTCTAAGATGCTCTTTTAATACCTAATCATGTCACTGACCTGCTGCTAATTACCCTAATTAGTTGCATAAATTGTCTTTTTTAGCACCACTTACTTTTCCAGTCTTTTGTTTCCCCCGTACCAACTTTTCTCAGACGTGTTGCTGCCATCAACTAAGCTAATAAATAAGCTAATATTTTTCTTAAAATAGTTCAAACATTCTGTGTTCAAATCATTTTATTTTAATGTATATTTCACACTGTGTCCTAACTTTTTCAGAATTAGGTTTACGTTTTCCTATATTAGTTGTACCAGCTGTTTTGTATTTCTTCTGACTCTCCAACAGGCAGACCACACATAATGCAGCAGGAAAAGGAAGCAGAGACCAAGCCAGCCAAAGTGTCTTTTCAGAAATAGTTCTTTTAACGCCTACATTTCTGCTGACAACCAACTAAACTCCAAACTTTTTTAACTTCACAGGACCCACTGCCTGGGTAACCGAGCTACAAACAGAGAGCACAAAAATCTCCGCCAATGAATGACGAATAACAAGCCCTGAAAACCGAGGAACAGTGAAAGCACAGAAATGAGCTCAGCTGGCGGTGTATCAACATGGGAACCAGAGCGTTTCCAAATCGCCCTTCTTTCTTTCCCTTGGAGCACTACAGAGCTTTCTGGGAAGCAATGAATGACCTGATTTTCCCAGAACTGCTAATTGGAGGTTTATGCCGATTGCCATGGTAATGGTAATGGGTGAAGGTCAGAGGTGAGGATAGGTGCCACAATGTATGAGTGAAATCAGAGTGAGGATGCAGAAAAATGGGACAGTAGCTTTACAGGATATAACTCTATATAAGAATAACAGCAAAAAACTAAAGTATGCACGCTAATCAAAGCCTGTATAGGCACAAAGCCCATTCAGTAATGCCAGTCAGCAGGGTTAAGGTATGCTGGGAATCTTGGAAAACAAGATCATTTTGAGACATGCACTCCTCCTCTCCCTTCCCTGTTTTAAAGATTTCTCAATTTAAATCAGGACATGTTTTTCTTAAATGAAACTTTAATTAAAAGAAAAACAAAATTACAATTGGCTGGAGACTGTCTTGGAACATAGCAGAATGTGATGAATAGTAGCAGCACATGATTTCAGTCAGTCAATGCACCATGACAACAGCCTCAGTGTCAGTCACTAGACGATGCTGTACATGGCTCAGGCTGAGTGACAGGACCGGCTAAGTGCTACAGAGTGTGTATGACAGGCCGACACAAAGTGAGACTTTGTTATTAAAGCAGTAATGGGGTCTCTTTTACCTCCCCACCAGCAGGTAGATCAATAGAGCTCTCCTCATTGAGTGTCCACTGTAGTGGCTCCCTGAGGGGCAGTGATCACATGTGAGGGAGGATAAGAAAGGCAGAATCTTTGTGCGTTTCTGGGATACGAGTCCACACATTTCTCTATTTTAGAGTCTAAACTGATGCAACAAGAGCAACAGATATTTCTGTAATGGAATAGAAAGAGCATAAAGTGCCTCTGACATTATGCTGAGTAACAGAAAAATACAATTTGCAAATCTGTCTCCATTCCAAGCTGACCAGTGATTCCCCAGTGACTCACAGTGGGTAAGCCACTGATGCTGCATTTTTATCATTTGACACTGCCGTTTTCCACTCACGAGACACCCGTTAGGTTTTTATGAATGGAATTTAACCATTTAAGGTCCACAGCAATACTTGTGTGTAGTGCTGGGCGATATGGAAAAAATATTTATCATGATATGAATTATTTTATATCACGATAACGATATATATCACGATATACCACCTGACCTGTGGTCATCTGGAAAGTATGCAGTCTTTAAACAGCGAGTGGAGAGGGTGCAGTCTTTGTTTTGAGTTACTGTAAAGCATGTCGCAAATCCGGGTGCACGTAAAGCAGCACCATGTTGCAAAACCACAAGACAGAGTTTCTTTGCGAAAAATATCATATTTTTTTATACTTTATTTTCTCTTGCATAAAGTTAAGAGTATGTATAGTGAGAAGACAACACTAATATATTTGCACAGGCTATTTAACCCTTTAAGACCTACCATAGAACCAAGTCCGCCAGAGCTTATCTTTACATTTATTTATTTTGAGTGTCTTCATAGTTTTATTTTTGAGATACACAAATTTTTATATACTACAGGAAAAATGAAAATAAATAAATACAAATTTGCAAAAAAACAGCATGTGCATCAAAATAAACTATTTCCAACAGTGTAATTTGACTTCTAAGCATCCCAGAAACGATACAGAAGAGCATAAAGTCAAACATGACTTTTAAAAACACCAACATAGACTTTGAAGCTTAAAAAACTACATTTTCCGCGAAATGACGTCACTTCCGGTTTCGGGCAGGTAATGGCGGACATGCGATAGTTCGCGCTGACTTATATTCCAAGTAGGAAGTGTTATGAACAGCTGATCGGATCGGCAAAGCCTGTTTCTGGAATATTATGCTGGAAGTGTTTTTTATGCAATTTCTATGCAATTTTTGCAAAGCTATATGTGGAAGAAAACCGTGACCTAGGGCAAACTAATGGAATAAGATGTAAGTACAACTCCTACGGATTCATATGCAAAAAAAAACCCATTATTGCACTACCTTACGTGGTTCCAGTTCTACAGGGATTTAAAAATAGTTAGGGAAAACGGAGTGTGCCTGCTCCGACCGGTTGTAAAGAGTTAATGATATATTTTATGTAATAATTTGTAAAATTCGGGTTAGAAACGATAGAAACGATAGAAGACAAATGGCACGATAGACACTTTTCTATCGTCCACACGATATATATCGTCATATCGCCCAGCACTACTTGTGTGCATTTAAATAACTGCTTCAAACTTATGGGATCGTTATTACATGAAATGTTAGAAGAAGTTTGAATATGCACATCAGATCAGACCTGAAACCAAAAACAGGACAAATAATGTAAATCTTCATATCTGCTGTTTGTGAATATTCTATCAGCATTTTCCATAAAATGAACATCTATCAACTTGTATTGAGATTCTGCTGCCCACTACAGGTACTGACCGAAAAATAATTAATGCCGACAACTTTGCTGCCTTCCGAAGAGCAGAGGGCTTCTCCAGGTTAACCTTTCACAAAGAGTGACATTTCATACAATCACATTACTAACAGTCCTGCTGTGATTTAGTCTATATATGGAGCAGAAGGAAACAGTGAGAGCTGGAGAGGGAGAGAAATGCGACACGGGCATAAGCAGACTGTTGGAATCAAAGAATTACGAGTGTAATGGACTCTATCTATGAACCAAAATGAATTAAATAAAAGCATCAATTAATAATTGAAATAGGAAATATACATGTGCGTGTGTTTGTGTGCATGCATGTCTGTCTGAGATGGCAAAATAGAAAGTTATAGTGGCATGAAAGGCATAAGATCATGTGATCAGAAAGGCCATCAGCTGTTAATTGCTGATTGTGTCATCAAAGACAGTAATAGCCTGGAATCACAAAAGGAGTAAAGACTTCAGTAATCTTGGGTGAGAAGAGAGGCTGGCATACTTTAAAAACTAAATCCTAAACAAAAGGGTTTATTGTTAATGTTTTAAACAGGAAGTGACAGGCCCAGTTCCCCATTACCACGTCTGTAGCCAGTTACATGGGGAACAGTGCTGAGTGTTACGCTTTACTATAATCACATTACATTTTTCTGTAATGTCATAATGCAACTAAATTCAGTAATCACATTACAATTCTTAATCACAAAGTTATCTTGTTACTTGGGTTACATAAGTTCCTTAATCATGTGCAAACTGGGTACACAGAAAAAAAATAGCTGATTTTTCCCATGCACACTAGCACTACAGTCAGATGATTTCAGTTTGTGTGGAGGAGGAAAAAGATGGCAGAGTGGCAGACGTTACTTTTAATTTGTCTTTTTACACAAAGCACAAGAATGTGACGGTTAAGTGCAAACTGCACCCAAGCCAGAAACAAGTGTGCGTTACTGCTAACGTGACAACTCTTTGCAAGCATCTGGAAAGACACAGTGATAACACAGAGCTAGTAGGAAAGAATCCCAAATGTTGACTCAAGCCAAGCAGACAACGCTGCCAACATTTTTAACACGAAACAAAAGCAGCCAGACTTGTAGCAGTGTAGCCTCCATTTCTGTTTCTAGAGTTGAATCTCTATGGCCACAACATTTTTTTCTGTGGACTGCTCTTTCGTCTGGCTTTCAACTTCGCTGTCAGTTTAGTGTTAAGACTTAAGAACGAAACAAAAGAGCCCGTGCATCCTCACTGGGCCACAACTGGTAATTATAAGAAATGAATCACAAGCCATGTTGCAGAGGGATGCAAAAGTAATCTGAAGAGTAGTTAAGCAAATTACTATATACGGGGAGTAATTAAGTCATTTCATTTGCATTACATAACTACTCCCAGCATAAGAAACTTTTTTATAGCAACAAAACTGGTGGCAAACAGCAGGAAAGCATTCAAAGTGGGGGTGGTCATTAAAACATATGACATATGAGATGATAAGCAACCAGGAAAACATGTTAGCTGTCACAAACTCGCTGTACATTTGGTTGAACGTACAGCGAAAGTCATGCAAGCACTAAAAAAACTAACTTACTCACTAAAAAAAAGCTTATTCACCTCCACATTTACTTCTGGATGTAGGTGAATGTACAGTATAGTAACAAAAAAGAAATGTTTGGAAGATGTTGACAGCACTAGACCACGGGAGAGGTACTTCAGTTGCAGCATACAGGTGCTTTCAGAGAGTCAATATAGCATAAAAGCAAACGCAATGGAATCTCATGTTTCCCCTCGAAAGTGAAATGCAACACATTTGGTTTTTGGGGGGGTTTGCACACACACACACACACACACACACACACACACACACACACAAAGCTAATTGCAGAAACTTTGGCTACTGATTCTACTACATAAGCAGGAAGCCATGTACATCAATGTATATATATTGATGTAAATCAATATATCTCCAGCACTACTGTATCTATTATAGCAAGAACTAGTAACCAGCATCAGTGATTATTTTTTGAATTTTTATAAGACTCCCTGCTTTGTTTGGTCAGCAAGCAGAAAGAAGCTGCCTCATGAAGCTATTTGATTCTTCAGCAGCAAAAATGTCTGACAAACAGCTGCTGGTAAAGCGTGGTGACTGACTTAAAAGCTTTCTGTCCACTGGCCTCGACTTTCTGTCTGTTGATTTTTTATCTGTCAAGCTAACCATGTTTCCATAACAGTGTTGCTAACCGGAGCCATTGTTCCAAGGTCAAAAACACACAGGAGGAAGAGCGTAAGAAACAGGCAGTTAAGAAGTCAAAAAATCTTTTTAGAAAAGAAATAGAGCAGGTTGACCGTGTGCAATGTCTACACCCTCGGGCCTGTACACTTTGAATTTTGTGGTAATATATAGTTTATCAAAATATCAAGTGATTAAACGTGAACTAAAGCCATCATCGTTCAAAGCAACAAACTGTGTTTCAGCAAAACACTGGCTTAGACTGTAATCTTTGTTTGCTCGAAATAAAAGGCACTCCTAAGAAAATCATTTTTACCACAAACCAACATTAATTTCCCTACCAGTAGGACTAAAATAGAGACCAAGATTCCAGTGTCTACAATGTGTTTCTTGTGGTTTGAGGAAATGTGTTTACAGCAGGCTATGCAAGAATGATGTTTATATAACGTTTAGAACAAGCGGAGAGGTCTTCAATCTTAGACCACATTAATAATTCTGAGACAGAGAGTTCATTCTTATGTGACTATGAAACTGCTACAGGTCAACAATATGTTTAAACATTGTGGTGTTTAAACAGGTTTACAAAAGTTCCTCGCCATTAATCACATCTCGTTTATCCAAGTCGCATTAATAGTTGATAACGTGCGAGTCACCAGCTCACGCTCTCAAAATTACATGACAGCTTTACATCCCTAAAGGCAAATCATGAATATGCCCACCCTCGCATGCTCCCCTAAATGATTTTCCATGACGCTGAGTCTGTGGCTTCATAGATTGGATTGTTATTTCACACAGATCATCGAGGCCTTGTGGCCATTGCTTCAGCTTTCGCTGAGTGACCACAGGCCAATAACCACAAGCCACACACATAAACAATTATTGCTCAATGCATGTATCTCATCTCTCCATTAAATATTGGCGTCATGAACAGGAGTGACCGGTGGCGAAAATAATTTTCTGGCAGTCACAAATCCAAGCATCACTTCCTTCTTCTCAAAACCCAGAGCCCACGAACTTAAACTAACCCCAAACATGAGGAAATCATAGGCAAATGCAAAAAACAAATCATGTCACAAGAAGAGAACTGTCAGTAAAGAAAGAAAGCATGCTTTAAGACCTTAAAGTGGGGTTGATCATTTTCCAAGTAATCAAGCCCAAAGTAGAAACTTGGGGTTATCATTTAAGTGAAACACTAACAACCTCCTACAAAATCCTTCAAAAAACGGTTTCCTTTTTTACTTTCTTTCTCTTCACAAATTCCTTTTGTTGTGTCCCCCCGTCCACATATCTTCACACTGACCAGCAAGAAAACAAACCAAAAAAAAACCCCTAAAAAAACAAAGAAAGGAGCTTGACATTCAGAGTCAGCACTCTGGCACACTTCCATAACCAACTGCTTGCGTCATCCTCCGCAAATGCACTGCAACTGTGCTTTGTACCACAACACAGTCTGTGAAATGATGGCCTCAAAGTTAATATAAATCCATCTACTTTTGTATGTAATGTTATTTAGGTACACAAGATAGTCAGAAAAACATTCTGGATGCGAGATCCTCAACCAAATCTACTTTTATCAGTTAAAAATTCATATCAGTGTGAAGTTAATAACTGACTAAATTAAACTTGATGGCTACTGCAATGTGTTCAAAAGATAAACAAATGTCACTTTAACTACAGGTTTATTAAGTTATAATGAAACTGTTACCTCACATCATGAGTTCAAGTGCTTAATTCCAAGTGCTGTTTTTACACTTTGGGAATTCTGTACAATCCACTCATAACAATGCTTATCAAGTGCTTGACAAAAATACTGGCAACAGTAACAGGAAAAAAAGAGAATCCAATGGATCATCCACTGAGGCCTCCTGGGTCCAGTTTTCAGAAATGCGTATCGGAGTCCAGTTTCACCTCCCACTGACGTCAAGTCCCTGCTAAGGCCAAAACAGCCCAGCAGCAATGCTTCTCTTCCCTTCTGTATTTCGAGGAAATTACTCAGCTTTTTCCAAAGTATCTGCACTGTTGATTCTTGGCCAGCATGTGTGAGCATGTGAGTTTGGATGTGTGTGTTTAGCTGTGTGTGGCTCTTTGCAGTGACATCAATGGGGGTGCAAAGGGGAAGGAAGTTAGAAAATGTTTGGAGTTGGAGAAAAGACAGAGCCGATTTTTGTAATCACACAGCAAGAGTCTCAGAGTGAGCTTAAATGATGGCTTGACTCAGTTTTATTGCCTCTGCATATCTCAAACTGGTGCTAGAACCAGTACCGAATTATTAATACTAATATCTTGGAAGACATTACTGTGTTATGCAATACATCATACTACAATTTATGTTAAGAAGATCAGGTTCAGCAGGAACTTGACTGTATTACCACACCACAAAGTAAACTCCAAAAAAAGCATGGTTAAAAATGAATTCTCGAGCAAAAACAAATCCTCATCAGTTAGTCTCAGACGTTCCCCTCTTGTGTTTCCCTACTTTCGAGCTGATAAAATCACTGTTGTGTCTCTCCTCCCAAAACGGAGCAGACTTCGACTTGACTTCCATCATGTAGGACTACAGCTGGCAAGAACAGTATTTGTTCTCAAATGTAAAGGTTCACTTTACCCAGAATCTGCAGGAAGCAGAGAACTGGCTCATATGCTGCTACACTGAGCTCACCAAGGCTGCAGGGCATAACAAAGACTGCGGTCGTTAACTGCTCTCCAAGACTGTTCAGTTGCCGTCCTCATGGAGAGGCAGCTCATTATTGCTCTGTTGTTTAGTTTTAACAACATGGGCCTACCTGTATTATTTATTCACCCTTTTAAGAAAGGACCACAAATAGAAACCAATTCTGGATTCTCCATGAATAATGCATGGGTAGCATTGTCAGGAACATGACCTCAGTAATAGGTTACTGTTATTTTGTTAGTGCTGCTGTTATTTCTTCTGGGATAAAGTTTAAAAAACAGGCTGATAAGAAAGATCTCAACGCCACAGTCTTATTTTTCTTCAGCAACTTCTTCTGACTAATTGCAACAGTAGCAGTTAATTTGTGATCAATATTTGTAACACTGATCCTGCTTTTCAACAGAACTCCCACATTTCCAAAAGAAGCAACACACCAACTTATATTCTTATGTAACTAAAACAACATTTGATTAGTGCCTAACAGTTTCTGCATGTGTATCACCTCTGTTTTCAGCTACCTTTCTAACCTGATAGTGCAAAACAGAGCCCAAACACTGTGTGAACACTGTGCAGCAAAACACAAAGGACATTTGCTGTTATGTAGTGTTTTTAGAGATTTAGCTCAATACAAACTGAAGAAATGAAGACCATTCTGAGTTAGGCTCACTGGTATCTCTTAGATGTAGTCCTTTATTTGTATGATTAGAAGGAATGCCCACACACATTCCCACAGAAACACACAGAGGAAAGCCTTTGTGATCATTATTAAGCATGTAGAAGATGAACTGGCAGCTCGATATTCAACATCCTTTGTCCAATATATCCACTATCCCTCCTCTGCACATGTCAAAATCATCTCAGCCTTGCCTCTAACTTTGTCTCCAAACCGCTCAAGCTGAGCTGCCCCTCTAATCTACTCCTTTTGAATCCAGCTCCTCCCGGTTACTCCCAATGAAATCTTAATATCTTCAACTTTGCCAATTCTGGCTCGGAATCCTGTAGTTTTGCCAGTGTCACCGTCTCCAACCCACAGATCATAGCAAGATTTAACTACAACCTTGTAAACCTCCCTTTAACTCTTGCTCACCCCTGACACTTGTCTCCAGCCACCCCACCCTGTCTCCACTCTCTCCTTTACCATCCTTTACCTTGGATGGCTGACCCCAGGCATTTAAACTCACCTACCTTTACTGTCTCTCCTCCTTGCAAGTTTACAGTTCCACTCATCTCCCTATCACTCACACATATACTCTGTCTCACTCCCACTGACTTCCATTCTTTTCCACTCCAGTGCATACCTCCACCTCTCCAGGCTCTCTTCCACCTGCTCCCTACTCTCACAACAAATCACAATGTCATCTGCAAATAAGAGCCTCCTGCCTGACTCATCTGTCAACGTGTCCATCACCATGGCAAACAAGACAGGGCTCAAAGTAGATCCCTAATGTAATCCCACCCCCGCATTGAACGCATCTGTCACTCCTGCCGCACACCTCATCACTGTCTCTCTGTCCTTTCCATGTCCTGCACCACCGTCACATACTCCTCTGCCACTCCTGACTTCCACCTACAGTACAAGAGTTCCTCTCTTGCCACCCTACCATATGCTGTCTCTAAATCCACAAAGATAGTGAAGCCTCTGACCTTTTCTAAACTTCACCCTCAACACTCTCAAACTAAACATCATATCACTAGTGTGCTTCCTCTGGATAAAGTCTTACTGCTGCTCACTGATTGTCACCTCTCTTCCTAACCTAGTTTCTGCAACTCCTTCCCATATCT
Organism: Pelmatolapia mariae; assembly: GCF_036321145.2. NCBI lineage: Eukaryota > Metazoa > Chordata > Actinopteri > Cichliformes > Cichlidae > Pelmatolapia > Pelmatolapia mariae. The sequence continues at coordinate 30,944,358 of NC_086232.1, read as the reverse complement.
TCATGGTATGGCTCATCAGCTTTATCCCTCTGTGGATACTGCAGCTCTGCACATCACCAGTACCAGTACACTTCTTCTCCATTCCCCTTCATCCCTTCACTCTTCAAAATCATGTTAACCTGTCCACTGCCCTCTCTCCTAGTCATCTGGATCAACTGCCTTCCCACTATTCGTCCTCTTCACAGCTGCCCTCACTTCCTCCTTACTAATCCTCTGCATTTCCTGATTCACTAACTATCCTCCATCCATCCTCTTTTCTCTCTCATTTTCTACATTCATCAGCTCCTTAAAGTAATCCTTGCATCTTCTCAGCACACTCTCTTCACTGGTTAGCACATTTCCATATTCTGTCTTCAATCACCCTTAATGCACATCCTTGTGACCTGTTTATAACCTGCTGGACATCTTCTCTGTGTTTGTATATATGGAATTTACACACCTGACAGTATAGAGATTTAAATATACCAGTATTCATGCATATTACCGTGTGGGTTTCTCTATATAGTATTTTATGTTTTCTATACTTTCAAACACCAGAAAAAAATCTAAACTTGCCTTTCTTTCCCTTCCCTGTTGAATTTAGGGATTGTGGTACTGGACTTTGAAAAGGGGTTGTCCTTTGAGGAGAAGGATGTGGGATGAGAGTGAGTCATGCACATACAAACACATACGAGCGCGCACACCGAGAAAAGAAATGTGTGGGAAGTGATCAGCAGATGTGTTAGCACCAAACAAACGCTACACTTTGGGGGCCAGAAAGCAACAAGCGAGAGAGTCAAAAATTAGCACAGGTTGATCAATATGAGATGAATCATCCCAGGAGCCAGTGAGTCCATGTAACCTCTATAAGTCCTCAAAAAAGGCTCAGGACTGAAACCACGGAGACTTAAAGCAGCAAGAACTGGAAACGGCTGTGTAAAAATAGATCAAGGATGTGACATATGCCATATAAACCTTTACCTAGCAGGCTGAATCTACTTTATAGTAGACCTGCCCTTCCCACACTGCTGGCTTGTTCAATCAGTATTAGAAGTTCACACTTGTGCTTCAGTGCTTGGACTTTGTGGGCATTACGTACATGCTGGTTTTTGTATTTACACAAAGTAAAGTAAATCAATCACTTCTCTGCTTGTAGCAACAATTATATTTCCTTAGAAATGGCACCAGCTGTTCTACAGCAGACAGATAACAGGTGTACTAGAAGTTATGGTATTAAAAAGGGAAAATAAAGTAAACAGAGAATAAATTACAGCAACTGAGGGGTTTGTGGAATTTCTGAGGGGCCATAAGGGGCAACCAGACTTTAACAAGAGCCAGAGCTAAGTAGCCTGCTTTTTAAGGCCTCTTTAGGTCTATTTAAAGAGCCTGCACATCTGCCCCCTGTTTGCCTTTCTGGGGCTGTAAAGCCTGGAAAGAGAAAGGAGAGTGAATGGTGATAGAAGAGAAGGGAGATAGTCTTTATGAGATGCACACTTGGATGGCTTGAACCAATAGCATCAAATGAACAGAGAGTGACTTGGGCATACAAATCAAACTTCCCCAGTATTTTTTTTTTTTTTTTTCATTTTCACCAGCTGCTACACTGAGGGAGGCTGAACAGAAAAACTGCACTGTTGTTATGGAAATTCAAATAAGAACAAAAATGAAGAGCACACAGGAGACAACTTAAAGCAGCATTATGTAATTTTTATATACTAGTGATCCCAAACAGCAGCTGTTTGAAACAGGAGGACATCTCTGCAAACAAAGCTGGTAGTTACCCCTTTTTAAACCATTATGGAATCATTTATATAAGAAAATGATATTTAATGTCGAGATTTTTTTGGTTCTGGTTTTTGTTTTGGTTTGTTTGGGGTTTTTTTCTTTATACTGAACAGCTTCCCCTCCAGTGGATGTTTATAGCGACCTATACCAGTCTCCAAAATGAACCGAAACCACCAACATACACACTGTACAGTGGTGTTTACTGTATCACTTCCGTTTCTTATCAGTAATTCTGATTCTGTGTATAGGTGTATGGTAACATTGCTAGTCATGATGTCCGCTATATTTTTCAGTAAAAATTCAAATTTCAAATTAAAACCTTGACGTATAGATGTTCTCTGTGTCTAGGGTGGTGGTGTTTGGTTTAGGTTCTATCAAGCTGTATCCAGACTGGAAGCTTTGAAGCTGATGCCCAGTCGTTCGCAGACATTCCAGGCTTTAGTTTCCTAGGTAACCCTGTCGTGTATATACTACCAGGTCATATGTCAATCAGCGGTATCCTGTGCTGGTAGCTGCCTCGATTGCTCACCTTCAAGGTGAGAAACGTTCATTTCAAGTTGTGCCCACATGTCCATGCCAGCAGTTATTTTCCCTGGAATCACTTTTAGTCACCGTACGTCTGTCGCTTGTCTTGGTCTTTGGTCGCCACATTGCTTTGAATCACTTCCAGTGTGGACGCAACTTTAGAAAGGTTTTCCATTTCCATTCACTTCTTGCAACTATAATGAGGGACAGGCAGACTCTTCTGCTTCGTCCACACTGAAAGCAGTTAATTCATTGTGCATTGCTTTGAAGCTGACAGCTGTTTACTTGTCAACATTCTAGGATCGGGTTGCCTAACCAACTAATGCATTTACTACCAGGTCATGTGTCAATTAACAGGACACTGTGCTCTCACTGGTGATCATTGCAAACGCTCGTCTGGAAGTTGAGAAAAGGTTATTTCAGGTCCCGCCCCTTGAGGTCGAATGTCTCTAGTCACCACATTACTGCAAATCTCTTCCAGTGTGGACACAGCTTTATAATTCCACCGTAAGAATTTCTCTTTGCATGGGCAATTAAAATTCTTGTTGCCATCTATCATGCCATATAATTGTTGAAAAACTACTCCTAGGATTTTTATTTTATTTTTAAATCGAAGTTGAGCAGAGACAAAAAAAATACTTAGAATCATTGTCTATGAGAATGCTCAAAAAATATGAGTTTTTAAAACATGATTTAACTGTATATCAATGTTGTGGCAAACAGAAAAGTCTAAAAGGGAACATAAAAGTTTGTGAGAATTACTCTGTGGCTGAACCCTACTTAACTTTCCTACATATATAAAAATAAATATTGTCCGCGTTCCTTAGTAATCCCTTGTGAAATGTTACAGAGTATTGCTATAATTGCATTCCTAGGGGTGGGGTAGGGTCTCTTTGGGTCATTTAGCTTCAGCTGCCATGTACAGTCATCATCACTGATTATCCTAGCTGGGCCAAGTCTGGTGATTTTACCATTGCAGAACTTTACAACCCTGTCGTAGCGCTTTCATCCACACAGGACCTCCACAGGGGCCACCAGCAGGTAAAATATTAAATTCCTAATCCTGCCAATTATAAAACATACTGGAGGAGTTGGCACAAAAACTGGTATGACCTCAAAGGACCCACCTTGGGAAATTGCATTACTTCAACAAGCTCAGCTGGTTAGCGCCAGTTAGCGAGCATTAGCAGGCTAATGTTAGCAAGTAGCTCCGAACCACTGCTATACCCATGTACTAGGGCTGTGCGATATGACCAAAATCTCATATCCCGATATAAGAATTCTATCGTCCCGATAACGATATAAATCACAAAAATGTAACATTTTCTGTAAATTCTGTGAATCTCGGGCAGCCCGTCTTGCGGGAAGTGTTTCCAGTTGCGCGTCATATAGCTGGAGTCGAGTGTTTTAACCGATGCATGAAACTATAAATTTTTAGACATAAGTTGTAACGGCCACCGTTTTCTTTGTGAGTATTTATTACACGGTGTGCTGCGGGGAAAAGCCTGTTCTAACGTTTTAGTCTAAGGTTTATTTTTTAACACCTGGCGGCTCTTTCTTACTTCTCATCCGTAAATAATCTGCTCTTTCACGTGATTCAGTTTATTTTGAAAAGTCTCAACAGGATCTTGAGCTTTATTGTGAAAGGTTTATGTGGAACATAAACAAGCGGACACGCGATGCTGTTACCATCGTTGTTGCTAACCACAATGCATAAAAACAGGCGCTTGTCCGTCCGTAGTGTGGTTATATAAAATATAAGAGAAAGAGACAACTTTAAGAAATTAATATAGCCACTACAGTGACCATCAAAACGATGAAAACATATTGCCGTAAACAGTTTATTTTGCGACACCACGAAACAAACGATAGCGTAAAATGAAACGATAGACGTTTTTATATCGTCATCCGATATATATCGTTATATCGAACAGCCCTACCATGTACAGTTTCACAGAACCACTAACATGGTTCTGATTTGCTACAGACAACAATCTCTTTAAAATGTTACAAAACAAGCCACTTATAGGGTTTCCAACAGGCAAGATGACCCCTTTTTAGGATAAAAGCTACAACTGTTAAATTAGCTAATGTATCTTATTAGCCCGCCGTTGCCATTAACTGTTTTAACACATATAATTTAAAAAAAAAAAAAAAAAACAGGTCAAAAGTCGAATTTCTTTCCTTACTGGTATTCCATCATCATTTTTTATCTGTTTGTTGTCAGAAAGGAGGAAAAAAAATAGAAATATTTATTTAACCAGGCGCGTGACCTTCACACATAAAAAAATAAAACAAAATGAATACTAAGTGTTTAAAACACAATCAGAATGACAAAAATGAGAAAACAACTTCTTAAACCAACAATTGCCAGCTTTACAAAAGAGCCATGCCTTCAAATATTAAATGCATATATACAAAAAATAAAAATCATTATTCTTATTATCTGTTCTTTACCCACTTCTTTTTATAAAACTGCACAGAGAAGCACATGTGCTCAGTTTCTAATTAAAAACATCGATTTCCTTTTGTACTTTCCTACAAGCTGACTGCCAACTATCAATGTGATCAACCATTCTGTTATCTAAACGATTAGACAAGCACATCTCTCTACTTGCTCCTCCAAACATTATCCCCTTCATCCCCCTACTCTCAACCATGTAGCTTCCATGTATGCACACACGCACACACACACACACACACACACACACACACACACACACACACACACACACACACACTTTCTCCGGTCAATGCATCTTAGCTGGCATTTTCGCTGCTTAATCCTGCAAATCACACAGCAAATCAACCGTGGTCAGGGCTGACTCAGTGGAAGAGGACACTAAAACAGGGGAAAATTTACACACACACACGCCACACGCACCTGCACCAGTGAGGGAAGAAATCAATACCAACTCTTCTTTTTCAAAGGAGGAGTTCAAAACATGACCTACCTTTACAATCACGTGGGGAATTGTAACTCGGTGTGGAAAATAATTTGCCCTCTCTCTCACGCTCAGGCAGTCCCTTGCAGAGATTGCCTGAGTGTCATTGTGAGCCCATTAAGATAAGACATGAAGTTTATTAGCTTCATTCAGCAAGTGATCTCTGTGTTCCTTCATCAGAATTCCTTCATGCAGAGGTGGCAGGGGAAATACTGGCCTTACATCTAGCCCAGGTTAGTACAAGACAGCACTCCCTTAAAAATCTTGTACCCAAGGAGAGCTCAGCGTACTTGGACAAGGCTCATTTTCAAGTTGAGAAGTTCAAAATGTGCACCTGAAAAGCTTGTTTTACTCCCGTGGCATTTCTTGTCAGCCGGTTAAATAAAGAATCATCACTTGCAAGTAAAATCTAGTGTCTGAGTATTGCAATGTCATTCAATCAGTCCAACACTTTGGATGCATCTAGGATTTCTACCAGTTTAATCACAAGCGGGAGGACCCCCAGCAAGCCCAAAAGCTTTTTAGCACAAAAATATTAGATTAGTTCATGTATCTTATTAGCCCACTGTTCTCATTAACAGTTTTCACGCACATTAACAACCACTTGAACGTCTCATTTCTTTCCTCACTGGGGCTCCGTCATCATGCGTGTCTTTTTGTTGTCAGAAAAGAGAAAGAAGCTTATGACATTTCATGGTTCATTTAAATTTTGCTGCGTTTAGAGGTATGTGCTGGATTGAATATACACCCTGCTGAAACATAACATAAACAAATGCTTAAAAAAAATAGCAGAGCCTATTAACCTTGGCATCAATGTGTCTAAGCTGAAATTATCCACACTGCAAGCAAATGATTGGTGCTAAATCCCAGGTTTGGGGTAAAGTAAGACTCATTCAACTGCCTCATTATTTGACAGTTATCCTAGGGATAGCCTTACACCATAATCACTATAATCCAGTCTGCGATCAGGGTAATGGTAGGGAAGGATGGTGCTGGTTACCATAGAAACCAGAGACGATAATGAAGCGTGTCAGCATATAGCTATCTATAGCCTGTCTAATTTGTGTGCGTGTGTGTATGTATGTGCGTGTGTAGGCTGAGATGATAGTTCTTCCAAAGATGCGTTGCACCTGTGTGTGGGCTGCAGGCATAGCAGCACAGCATGATGACCAGTGTGCGCAAGTGTATTCTTATCCCAAGTGTAAAAGCAGCTCAGTTACACATGGTGGGAGCAAACTGAAACTTTTCTAAAAGCGATAGAAATAGATTCACTCATAGCTACATTAATGCCAAATGCATTTTTGCACACACATGGACAGTGACGCACCTGAGAAATTAAGCCTTACTTATTTCAGAAGACGGCAAAGTAACTGACGGAAGTTTGCAAAGTGCAAAAAAACAAAAAACTAAAGCACATTATATTGGTAAAACACTCTTAAAGCTGCTATAATTTCAGTGTCAGGCAGTGAAATCATCCTAATGTAGCAGTAAGCAGCACTAAACCAAAGATGACTTTTTAAAAGTATCCTTCCTTCTCCATATTTCATGCAAGTACACCATCTCAGTCTATCTTTGTTCTCCCCCTTCTTCCTCTTATTTGCATGTATTTTACTGAATGAAAGCCTCTGGTGAACCTCCACTTTCCATCTCCATCTTAATACCCTAACCCCATCTTGGTAAATCTTTCCTTCTCGCCTCTTCATGCACTAATGGAGAAAAAAAAGGCAGAAAAAAAAGAGGGAGCGGGGGAGAGGGGTTGTGGATTTATATTTTCCATTTCTCTGCAATCCTCTGTTGCACTTTCTGTCTAAGTATCTCTGTGGAGAGACAGCAGGGACCAGCAGCTACTGTACAAATACAGGTTCAGCTCTGTGCCTGTATACACGTACACAAATACAAAAATACACACGCACAACATGTGAAACTACAGACGGTGAAAGAGGACCACCGGAACATTAAATTGAATCAGATGGCAACTCACTCTTCATAGATTATAGAGCTAAAGGCTATTCAAGAAAGAAAGGCCAAAGACCTAATCTGGGCAGAACACACAGAACACAGTAAATAGCCAACCACAGACAGTGTAGCCAAACAAGCACAAGGCCACTTTAAAGCCACTTTCATACTAAAGGTGATAGCGTTATCAGTTTGGCATTTGCTTAAGTATTGAAGATATAAGCCTAAATCAAGCTTTAAGCACCTTGTTGTATTTATTTGGAACTTGTGATAGAACTTTCCCTCTTGCCTCTAAAAACCAGAGCACTACAGTTCAAAAGGAAGTGATTAAAAACATCGTTTAACATATTATGTGAAGCCGTCATTTTTATTTTGCGCTCTTCTGCAGCCAAACACCAGTCTGTGCTGTAACAGGTCTTAGCTGTCGACAGCCACCAACTCTAGTCGATGGTCGTGTGAATTTAGACTCATTATCCACAATATCACAGTACAAGTGCAAAGTCTATATTTGAGTTGCTAAAGTGTGTTTGTACATATTCAGGGGACCGTGAACAAATTCAAATCTGACAGCAGAGGCCACAAGTCAATAGAGGTAACCTTCCCAGATAGCAGTTTACTTCATGTAAACAGACAGTTAAATTTGTATAAAGTTAATGCTGGCATGTTATAATTGTTGTATAAATAAGCGCTTGTGGAATATAACTGACTTGAAGACACTGCGTGATCTTGAAATTCAAAACAGATTGTTCACTCGGATAATTTTACTCTCAAAAGATGGGACAGCAAGTCTGTTAATAGTATAATGTTAGATCAGCATCACAACTGGATTTAGCACCATGTAGCACTACAAAATACATTAAGGAACTTCCTAAAAGGGAAATCAAATCACCCTTGAAATTTAACAGTGCTAATAATTGTCCTCTCAGAATCACTTTCAGCGTCACAGCCAGAATCTAGTTTCCTGTGTGCGTTTGTAGGATCGTAATTTCCAACACTTTACTCAGACAGAAGTGATGTGTTTACTCTGTTTATCGCGTTAACCCCCCCAACCACTCAACCCCCTCCATCCTCCACCCTCCACACCCACACACACCCCTCTGCTTTTGGCAGGAATCTACTCAATAATTCATAAAACACAAAAAGGGGCTGTGGAAATTCGGTTGTGGCAAGATAAATAATAGAGTGTGCACGAGCTTGGTTAAAGTGATCATTGGGAAATGCAGGGGTTGCTGTGGAGAGCAGAACCCCACTGACAGCTCAGACATAAGCGCATGTGCGCGATATGACTCTGACACTGCTCGTACAATCAATCAGTTTTAATCACCCGTTCCCTCATATCGCCTTAACATCGAAGCGAGAGCGACAAAGTTGATGTCTTTTGAATGAATGGGGATGTTTTGGCACCGATGGTAAGACAGGAGGGGACATTAAATGGCGCCAACTCGAGTGCAGGAAAAAAATTAATGGGAATTTTCCACTGTTTTCACAAATGATTTGGAAAAATGGACAGATTTACTAATGAAATAATATTGAGTGTCTGCCCTAAAATCTATTATTAATAAATACCACATATTGTAAAAAGTGTTTTGAGTAATCTCTCGGGACTCCGAGGCTCCACAAAGTTCTCTGCTACACCTAAGGTATAACAAAAAAAAAACAGAGCTGAGCTATATCATATCGTCTTTAATAATGTAGGTATAAATTTTTACGTGATATAAAAAATGTCATACTGTGATATTGTTGCTATAGCAATGTGATGCATTTACTTCCTGCAGTGCACGCAATAATGAGATAAGCCCAGGCACGTCTGGGAGCAAGAGCCACGTCTCGTCCTCTGACGACGATTTACTACCAAAGAAGGGAGCTAATTTGGGCACCAGTTTAGCTCTTGGGGTGAGCGGGCGACCATAAACTGTTCCCCTTAAAGGTTTCAATTTCAAATTAGTTTAACCACTGGGGCAACAACCTTCCAGTAAAACCAGGCTACGAAGAAGAAGATATTAGCAGCTGGTGATGTGCAAACAAATGGCTCAACCAAGAATCGCTAGCTTCATCCCATATGACAGGAAGAGCAAACGGTGGATGGAAATTACTGACGTGTTGGAAAAACAGGATTCTAAGCAGCTGTTTAAAAACTCGACCCAAATGCAGCATCCCAAAAAGATTCTTTAGTTTTTTCAGTTTTCAGTTTGTGACATGCAGCTCCTCAAGAGTTACAAAGTTAAGTTGCTTAAGCTATTGTTAAAATAAGCTGTGTTAGGCAATTATGTCATACTTTTATTTAAAATTTCCAGCCAGAACACTACCAGGGCTACTTTTGCTCTTACATTTGACTTGTGCTGTGTCACTGCTTTTGCACTGTAATTTTCCAGTGAAGTTAAACTTCAAATTAGGAAGTGACACTGATGGCAGCTTATTGGAAAAGGAGAATTTAAATGCCCTTTATTTACTTATCGATGCTGCTATGTGCAAGCTGCAAGCATCAACAAAATGCTGTTCAGTTTTGGGGGGGTTTCTGTACTACATTAAATATCGCTATCACAAATTCTTTCTGAAATGTTGTGGTATAGTTTTGAGGCTACATTGTCCACTCCTAATAAAGAGAAACCAAAGGAGATCTTCACATACGTCAGCTACTGCCATAGTGCTTCTATGTGTATGCATATCACTTCACGACGATGAATGCACACACTCCACGTGACTAGATTTGCGTTCCCCATGTCTCCATGCGTTATTAGTAGTACACATCATGCATATCAACACTACATCATCATCAGCTCGCCTCTCATCCTTAATTTGTCATGCACTACTTCTCTGATGCCCTTGCTGTCTGCTACTGGCACTGACTAATCCATTCACGCAGACCATTCCATGTAATTCCTGTCATCTTTCCTGCAAAATCTCTTCAACCACACCCCTGCGAAAGCTCTCTCGATAAACAACAAAGAAAATTTGCGCAAATCCACTTGAGAGCAGCAAATGAATGCCTGTAATGTCAAGTGCTGTAAAGAGGCTGTGTATATTAATTTACACTCATCTTCTATCTAGCCTCGAGCCTCTCATCCTTGTATCACATTTGTGCATATTTTGGTGATTTTATACAAGGCAGCATTCGCAATTACACTGAGGGCCAAAGAGAAGAGCAACCCTTTAAACTCTTGTAGCAGGATGTAGAGCAATAAGTAAAAAGGACGTTTACATTTTATTCTAATCTCGGCATGTTGTTTTTTCTTTTTATAAAGCATCTCCGAGACACGGCATTAGCATATGCACCCAAAGTAGCAAACAGTAAGCATTTTCAGTGACATTTCCCAAATTGAACACAGCAAGAAAGTTGCTTTGGTGTAAAGAATCAGCTGCTTTGTCTCTATTTATAGCCACATTTTACAGATTTAGCAGCCGCCTTCTAACTGTGGCTGCCAGTAGAAAATGTCTCTTATCCCTCCTGTGTGATTTGCTAGTGCGGTGAAAGAAATCTTTTTTTCTCCATGGTGACACGAGGTTGTTTTATGCCAAAGCTTGATCAAAAAGAGCCTGCGCTGCACTCATTTAACTCCATTACTTATTTTTATGTGACTTTATGGGAAAACAGAAAATGATTAAGCAATACTCCTAATGATATCCGAGTGGGGTTTTTGTGTGTCGTGCAAATTTCCAATAAGTGATCACTGGGTTTTCACTCTCTCTCAAAATGTTGGGAACTGCTGTCCATCATTTTGGGCTCATTATCAGTCTCGCATAAGCGTCTCAGGCTTCGAGTGCTTGATGCTGCTATAGAGCACAGATCACTGAAGAGCTTGCAATGATCATGTGCCTTACTGTTGAAAACAAAAAAGAGGCACAAATACACTCATTCCAACTAAAAGTATGGAACATAAAGGAGAGGATCGGTCCAGGCGAGGCTGTCAGTGTTGCATGACGACATCATGGAGCTCTTATGTTATGAAAAGGCCTTTGTCTCAATACAATCCAGATACACTAGCACACCGGCACACAAACACACACACACACAGCCATTTAGGAAATGAGAATAGTCTTCATCCGAGGATAATGGTCCGTCACAACCCATGATGGTTTCCTCTAGAAGAGTAAATGGCAGTAAATGAGACGCTGATTGAATCATAGCATTGTCATGTATACCAGATGGCAAAAAGGTCTTGCACCTTACCACGAAACCAACGAAATAAACAGCATGTAATGGGCCCTGTTTCCCAAACAAACTCTGGGGTGGTCTGGAGGGATCTAACAATGAAGTGCGAAAACAATATACTGAGTAAATGTGCAGCTCTGCTTTTGAATTAAATACTGGTATTTTGATACAGGGATATCATGGAGCTTTGGGGTCATCTTGAGGTTACGTTAATATACTACGGAAGGCAGGTAATGAATCGAAAACTCAAACTTCCACCTCACTCATCTAACAAGAGCAAAAAGAGAAGTTCCCTGCAGCAATCACCAATATCTCACTTTGCAACTTCATTATTATACTTTATTACATTATCCATTCTAACCACAGGAACACCAAGTCCTCCAGGGACACTGTCTTCTTGAATTACGTTGCCTAAAAAAAAAAAAAATCATGTGCAAAGAAGCATTGCTGTCTTCATTCAGCCATAACAGATTTGTTCTTACATATTTTCTGCCTTTCATCCTGTGGACACATGGAAAATAACTGCTAGTGTCATAAAAATTTGCTCTGGGCCAAAGTGTCACTTGACAATGGCAGCCAATCAAGTTAAAGAGACTGGTCTTTTTTTTTTCCTCCAACACAAATTAGATATCCTGGGGAAATAGACAATATTTCCAACACATGTAACCCTTTACTGTCTATTGAACAGTTTTACTGAGATAAAATTCACTAAGTACATCAAGCTATGGAAGCCACTGTTGCGTGAAATTGTTCAAACTGCCAAGCTCGAGGGCTCATACAATGTCAGAACAATATGAACGCTTCCATGTGCATTTACAACTGATATTCCCTCATGGGGAATATCAGTCACAAAATGACTCAGCAATTCAAATCCTATTATGGCGCTTTGTAAATATCCGCTACACTACAGCTAACAGATGCTAACTGCACTTCTGTGTCCAAGTTGCTTTTAGTCAGCAACATCAATGATAATCTCAGCTGTGTCGAAGCAGAGCAGGTGTTCAGCTGAAATTAAGCTATGCAAACATAAATTACGCTACAGTAAGGTATGCAGGTTTCTTTTGGCAAGTATGTGGGCATGCTACATCAGGGTATGCATTCTGTAATGAATTTATACAAAACTGGTAATTGCAAACATATGAATACCACGAAAAAATGTCAAGTTAGAAAGCCACCTAGGTTTCCTTTGAACCTACCATCCAGACATCCCTTCAAGCAGTCAGCCAACCCTAAGTCTTCCCATTTATTAAGTCACCCTTCTATATATCAAGCCATCCATTCTCTCTAGCACCTAAAACAAGCAGTTTCTGTAAAATCTGGCTTTACTACTCCATCCAAATGATAAACATGGCGGTCAATAATGGCTATACCTCTGGGTTTCCTCTAAATGTGTCATTCTTTTCCCAAAAAAGATGTTATCCCAGCTCAAGTCTTTCAGGAGATTACAGCATTTCACAATCAGATGCTGTCATAATCCTTCAGTTACTGCCAGCACTAACACCCCATCAAAAAGGCATTCAGCCAAAGGGTACTACTGTCTGTCGACTACACCAAACAGACTAAAAACTCATGGATATTCAGTTAATTCAGTTTTGAGAGGGTGTGTTTTTCACTATCCTCTGCTGAATGTCATTATCCTCTGAGTCACTACAGTTAATAAGGAAAAAAGAGGCTGACATTCTGCAATGAGGCCCTGCATCATTTTGTCTTTTCCCTTGAAAACATCATGCGCTCTTGTGACAACCTTATTCAAATGATACGGTCTAGGTCTACATCTGAGCACAATTCAAAGAGATTCTCCAGTTCCCTTTTCATGACACAGATAAAGGGCACTGTGAAATTGTACTCGCAATGAAAACTTTAAATTCATCCACCAGGGCTACGATCTCAAACAACTGTGCTGATGGTGCCACATAGAGACTCGGGTTAGCCAAAGGTTGACCAAAAATACATATCAAACAAATACAGTGAGGCACAAGTGAGACCTGCTGCAGAAGGAAAAAGATATAATGGCAGAAAGACAGAAAGAGGAGAAGGACGAATACATCCATCTGTGTCCTATCCTTTACTGGAAAGGATAGAGAGGTGGCTGATGAATTGTTCAGCGCCACGGTGGCTGATGAATGGCTCAGCTCGTAGGAGAAGAGAGCAGATTTATTCCCAAGGCACTTAAAAGGGAAAATGATTATTTCTTGGCTAAGTGGTTCTGGTTAGTATTACATGTAAATCTTCTGAGATGGAACTTTAAACCAATACTCAAACAGAGAAGCTACGCTATGAGTGAACTGCTTCAAAGGCTTGAGTTACACCGAGTCATCCTGACAGTTATTATTACACTGACAAAATTAAAGTTAATATGAGCAAATCTTTTCATTTGCTAGGTGAGTCCAATCTACAACAAGGCTTGCAAGCCTTTAGGTGGAAACTTTTGCAACTGCAATTTCAAGACTTATGAATACTTACTTATAAAATCTAAATTTGAGGCTAAAATGAGCTCATCTCTGAGGCAAATCTAACAATATTACCACTTGGAATGCATATAAATCCAAGCCTGTGATAAACACAATTCTCTCTTTCTGCCCTGACTTGTCCACGCCACATGTTTCACTTTGTTTGTCCATCGGCTATTCAGTCTACTAACTAATACATGGTGCCTGACTTTAATCTCCTCTAACATCACGACACTCTTGTCTTCCAAAAAGACCCTCTTTCTGTCTATGGCTATTGCTGACAAAAACCATAATTTATCATAACATTATACAAGGGATTGGTCTGTACTATAAATGTATGTAGACTGACTTCACTTAGCTACATAACACGAAGCAGTAACAAGAACTTGGATATCAAGACGATAAGTCGAACCAGGCTCTTCCATTCTAGCTATGAGAAAAGAAAAAACTACAGAGAATATTGCAATAATAATATATGGTGCACTGAATACAGTTGTTGCAAGCAAAGCATGTAAGACTTTCTTAGAGGTAAAGTCCCGTATGTAAGTGTTAATGTGTGAATGTTGCTTCTAGTACAAAGTACTTTGACTGGAGAGTAACTATCAGAAAAGTGCCACATATGTGCTGTCAGTGTGAAGCCAGGGGAAAAAACTGTCTATGTGACACGGCTCTAGCCTTGTCAGTTCACCTAAAAACCTGGCTGTATTAACACATATTTTATATATTGTCAACAAATAAAAAGCAATAAGTCACCAGTGATATCTGATTTTTTTTTTAACTAAAAAACTTCTACCACCATTATTTTTAAAGTCGAGATTCTTGGAGTGCCACGTCTTACCTTATGTATTTTGTGTCGTTTACAGTCTCAACTACTGAGAATCTTCAGATTCTCTTTATATCTACACAGTGAGATTTTTCAGGAAATAAGATACTGCTTTCAAGAGAACTGACTCGTCACCATGTATTTTTATGTGTCATTTTCTTACCTTGAAAATAACCTGCACCAAAGAAGTTTAGGTTTACAGAGTAAGTTACTATGGGCGTGTAACCAAATAAACTAAGTTACCTCACCAAGACTGAAAACCCCATGCAACAACCTTCCACTAACAAAGCTTCATCGTACAGGCCTCGGGTGTTAACATCTAGATGAGTAGCAGGAGGTAGTCTGGCCGATCATAAATACTGAAATGTGTAGTTAAAGTTCAGCTAGTATAGCCAACCAGCCGTCTGGTAATGTCTATTTCTTGGCTAAGAGTTGTGACATCATCTGCTGCCTGCCACTCAAATGTGTGGTCAATAGAGTAGATTTGAACAGAAAAAATAATCTCCAATAAGACCATGATGTGCTGTGTTTACACTTCATATTTGAGATTAAAAAAAGGGGTAAAGATTGGAAATTAGTGAGCTTTAAAGGTTCTGTGCAAACTGGATTTCTTTCCTTTCTCTCTAATCTTTAAGCTAAGCACAGGGAAATGTTCGCGTGAACATAATAAGGTGTTCTCTGTGTGATTTCTTTTTTTCTAGTTTCATGTCCAAAGAAATTGGTAAGACCACTTTCCTCTGTTTAAAGTTGGAAAGAAGAATGAGAAAGGCAGAGTATGGATGGAAAAATGCTGCAGCAGTAATACGTCAGGAACACACCCAGACAGGCATCTTAATCATCACCCAGAGATGATTAAGAGGAAAGAGAACTGAGCCTCACAGAGCAGCTCATACACTCTGGTATTGCTAAATGATTCCTTCAGTGCGTATGATGTTTGTTAAACTTGTATAAACACAGCACGGATAGCCAGTCCAACCTCAGTAGTAGGGCTCGAATGACGCAACACAGCAAGCGGCAGACAGTGATCTCTTCCCAGAGACAATACACAGAAAGATGTGACCTTACATGTCCCCACGACTCTAAGAATCTAAGTGCACGTACGTACGCAGTATCGGTTTATGACACAAGGGAGCTTATAAGGGGGAAAAAAATCTCCCAGAACTTCCCCCATTACCCCCACTCCACTCCACTCCACTCCTGTCTTCTTGTGCTCTCTGCCATCCTTTCCCTTCTGCTCAGCACATCAACCAGCAGCACAACGCGGTTTGTCCTTATGCATCATCTGTCTACTCTACCCTTCCGTCTTTCATTATCTTAATCCATCCTTCCTATCCCTTTGGACTGGCAGGAAACTGGATTTTCAGGAGTGAGGGGACGACACTCAGCTCAATGTGTGCAGGCTTGATAAGAATAGTAAGAACAAACAGGCCAAACTACAGCCTAATATGTTTTTCCCCCAGATCATTAAGGAGGTTCCTTTCTGTAACAGGACTGTCAGCAAACAATGGTACCCTGCTTCCTGCCTTTCATCCAAACATGGATTTATCTTCACAAAAAAAAAAGAAGCAAAGCGCGGGATCTGTGTGAGCAGTAGTGGATGACCACTCTCCTCCTTGTTTGCTGAAAAGTAAGAGTAATGTCTCCATCCCCCTTTTCTTTTTAACTATCAGATTCTGAGTACAGTATAAAAGCATCAGTGTTTTTGAACATTTTGGTCCATACTATTTTTTTCTTCACCTTTAACTACATACATGTTATACTTCTTATACTTCCAATTTTACTGTATTCTAAGAGTATATCTAAGTATTTTGTTTAGCTTCATTAAAGCTCATCATACAAACCTCAATTAAGGTTTTAAAGCTTGATAATAACCATAAATAGCAGGATTTGTTTTTTTTTTTTTAAGTTCACTCTGAGTTTATGTGTGGTCTAGCCCGACTGCAGAGGAAGGAAAAAATAGCAACAGGAAGTTAAAACAGCAGGTGCCAAAAAGTCAAGCCTCACTGTAACAGCATTTTTGAACGTACGAAATGGTAAATTAAAGTGTCATTGGCTCAGCATATTCTCATAAATATACACATAACAACTTAGGTTTAGCGGTTGTCAGGTGCTCCCACGTATCAGCAGACTTGTAAATAAAGGAAAAAACAGCAGCATCCAATGTGGTGCTTTGAATTTTTCGTGCTAGGGTGACCCTCTTGTTGAAAACGCGATCGCAGATTGAGCCTTTGATTACACTGTTCTTGCTTCTCATAACTACCATCTGTTCACAAGTTATACCGACGTGACAAGAAAGTGCTCGCTATTCCTCTAAGCTTATAAAATGTTCACAGGAAAGGCTGCTTTACTGAATGGAAAAAAAAAAAAGCATGTGTGAACGCTAAGACGCAATATCACCGCACACACACACCACAAAGGTATTTAAGAACACAGGCATGAGCACACTGTCCCTGTAACACCCTTGTGCAAGAAAATGACTTCTCCCTTTTAACCGCAGGTCTCTACATGAATTGTTGGTGTGAAACTTTGCGTAGTGTGCGTGTTGAGAAAACTGTTGCTGACCATGGGAAGAAAAGTGAACTTATTACATGTGGCAAGATTTTCCTGGTGAATCTAAAATTACTGTGTAAGGCTGTACATGTAAACGGGGGATGCGTGTAACTGCACTTCAGTGCAAAATCCTCTCTTCCTGCATCTCTAATCATGATTTCCTCAAATCCTGAAGGTGTCAGAAAACAAGAATATAATGAGGGTTACACAAATTTGCTGTTGGAGAACTCAATCACCACATCCATGTATGAATCAGAGAGCAAAAATGAGGAAAATATGAATGAATAAGTTCCCCGTAAAAGACCTGGGAAAAAAATGGTCTCATTATCTGCTCACACTTTACAATACTTGTTTCTTTCCTCAGAGATGACCAAGTCTCATGTGGATTTTACTCTTAAAGTCTGGGGTTGAGGAGTTGCCACTGGAAAGCATTGTTCCACGTGACTATACCAGCCCCCAGCCATAAGAAAACCACCCACTACACCCACACATCACAACGACAAGAGGGATGGAGATGAATAAGAAAAACAAAGGCCTGGGTGACAATTGAAAAAGATGCTGTTGTGCTGTACAGCAAGCATGCCAGGACAAGAGAGCAGCGATCGTCTTCACCTTCTAATTTTAGACTGTGTCACGGGACCAAACAGACAAATAGGATGAATACAGACAATGGACAATTCTTTCTGACATCGCCGCGTGCGGCACAAGTGCATGCAGGTATCAGTGTGCCGACCCCTGCTCTGCATTGTGTTAGTGTCATCATGTGCAGCGTTACATCAACGCAATGTAATATGCATGTAATTGCCTGCATGTGAGCAAGTTAGAGTGTGCGGCCGTAAGAGGAACAGTGAGAACACACTGCCACTGTACGCAATTCTACCACCAGCTGATCAAACAATCGGATCTATAATTGGTTTTATATTTGATGGAAGCGTTTTACGAGCTGTGTAAAGGCTCCTGCTTGTATTGGGAGTTCTTTGTGTTGCTATGCGTTATCAGACAAAAAGTAGTGATTTAAAGTGCGAGTAGAAAAGTGCCGATAAAGGCGGAGAAGTGTGCATAAAGCGCAGATAACGGATTAGTCTCCAGTGAAGTTAACCTGAACGCATTTCTCACTTCATATGACCTCCTGCCACATGTCTGGGACAAGCAAACCCATTGCGTTAGCCGCTAAGGTCGTCCGAACAGCACTGAAACTCGCTCGTGATTTAAAAAATAACAACAGAAACAAGTGGTGGAGAACTTACCTCCTCTACTGTGAGGGGCATGCATATCCTGTACTCCTTCATCAGCATCTTCCCCCCCTCTTTTCTGTTTATTCACAATGTGTTAAACCAGCCGAGTAAATGTTCCCTCCGCCGACCGACGGGATGTGTGTACAGTCTGGAGACGTGTCAGAGCATGTGAGGGGACGCTTAGCCCGAGTTATAAAACGCTCCCGGAGTTCCGGCTCACTTCTTTCATCAGAACCAGAGGACGCAGTCTTCGGCGCTGAACGTGAGAGGAGAAGTGAACTCGGTTCTGGGTTGTTCCCTCCCAACACACTGATGACGCGTCAATTTGAAGCAAAGGACGCTGGACACAACCGGAAGTGAGCATATGGACCATTAAAATAAGAGCAGAAGTGTGCGACTGCAATTTGAATTGATCCCGTTTTCTACATGGACACATTATTGTTGTTGTTTGGCGACATTTTTTTCACTTAACTATTTATACTTTATTCTATTTTGTATTACCAGAAAGTGGAACGCCATATTCCAAAGGGTCAAAAGGCACAGGTTACTTTTTTTGTAAGTTTCAATTGGAAGTGAGTTTGAGGACAACATTAGGAAAGGCTGAGATGGTTTGGACATGTGCAGAGGAGGGATAGTGGATATACTGGACCACGGATGTTAAACATGGGGCTGTCAGGCAGGAGGGTGGAAAAAGAAGTCCACAGAGAAGATGAAAGTAGTGGAGAGTTGATGTTGGTTTCACAGAGGAGGATATTTTATTAAGAATAACACTTTTTTAAGAACTTGCATCACTATGGTGTTACATGAAAATGTTGCCCTGTGTGCGGCTTCTTCTTCTTCTTCTTCAGGCTGCTCCTTTTATGGGTCACCACAGTAGACCATCTGCCTCCATCTCACCCTATCACTAGCATCTACCTTCACATCTCATACAGTACCACAGTTCCTCTCCTTGCACCCTATCGTGTTTTTTTCTCTAGATCCAGAAAGACATAGTGCAACTCCTTCCTCCTTAATGCCTTTAATTTTTAGTCTGAATGTGTTTATATTATGTGAGTTGTTTAATAATTCTGTTCATCATCAAACTGCCAAAACTAATTATATCTGTGGGCACCAAACACTGGTCGAACTTAACTTTCAGTTAATTTGTAAATGACTAAGTACAAAGATGCAAAAGCAAATTTCTTATTTGCACTAAAAACAAAAGATCTTTAATGTATATTTTTAAAGAAAAAGAAAAAATGATTATTCAAGATTTAGTGGATTACATTTTATTTCCATTAAATAAAAACCTGTTTTAAAGTTGAGGGTGCGATTATTTAAGTTATTATTTTGAAAAAATTAATTCACCGGATGTGGCATTGCCTTTTGCATGCTGGCTGCACAGCTTTCTGTTGGGGATACCACAAGAAGTAAAAAGCTAAACTGCTGACGAGTAAAGCTGAAGGCTTCTTAAAGCAGCGTTTGTTAAGCAGCCTTCAGCTTATAGGCAATTCACATTTTGAACTTATTGTGCAGAACTGCGGTTTAAACGAGTCCTTCAGTCAGATGAGAATGAGGCCCTCTGTAACCCCCTCCGCCCCCCGGACACAAACACACACACTTGTAAAAACAGCTCGCAGGGGAATCGGAAAATGTAAGCACTTAACAGCAGTCTAGGCCCCCCTTCTTTCCTCTGCTTGGCCGCTTGAAATACGAAGCGGCTTGCTGGAAACATCGGTCTGCTCAACCACAGCACAGGAAACATCAGCTCACTGCTGCACTCCCCCCAACCTCCTCTCACACGTCTACATAGTGCTATCACCCCTTTTGCTTCTCGATCAAAGACGCATTTAGCACATATGCACAGACCACTGAGAGTGAGCTATAAAGAGTTTTAGATAGTTTTAGCAGGGTGAGTATGATGGGAACATTTTGAGAGGATCAGACACTACAGCATTTTAAAATGAGTTAGAGGTTATGCTGTGTACTGCGTTCTTAGTCCAGATGGCTTCAGATAGCTGGAGAGGAACTAAGGAGAAGCTAAATACAAGGGTTATGGTTCATTTCTTGTTTTCAGTAGGACCATCACGATGCATACGTGAGAGCCAAGACAGCAAACATGTGCCTTATAAACTGTAGCTACTAATGTTGGCCTTTCAGTGGGATGTAAACGAACTGTACAGTTTGCACAATTCACCCATTAAAAACACACACACACACAGGTTTCACAACATATCTGAAGAGAGGAAGTCAGGATTGTTAGCTCACTTGACCAAACATTTGGCCTAAAGGATCTAGGAACTATTATTATACTGTTCCATAACCCTCATTTATTATTTTAACATTGACAGCCAGTGCCCTCTTTTAACACACGCACAGATCTTTGTCTCATCCTAACTAAGTGTTGAAGGGAAAAACTTTGCAAGACCTTCAGAATATTGGTGCTAATATTTCTGACTCCAGTAGAGTTCAGTAAGTACCTTCTGGTACTTGTATAACACTCTGTATTTGTAATTGGATTTCTGTAGTTTGTGAGTTCCTTTTGAAAACAAGACATTTTGTCAGTGACAGTAATGCTGCTGTCCATTAGTGTCAGCTACGCCTGCTAGAATCTGCCATACTTTAACACAGAGAATAAATTCAAATAGATGTTGTACTGCTGGATTCATTAATGCATTTCCGAATCTACTCAGCAAACCCCGTGTTCATATTTCAGCACTAAAATTGCTGATTATCAGTATTTTTCCCAAGAAACATATTCATGCCAGTGTAGAAAATCCCCTGAATCAGCACTTAAATTTAAACTATCCCAACTATCTTCTTAATGCTCTAATTAATGTGTGAAATTATTTAAAAAAAAGTTTAAATTAATAAAAGCATGGTAAGAACATAAAAAATTGCAAATGTGACCAGTTTGTCCATGACTGTGGCCTCATTAATGTTAAAGTACAGATCACACACCTAATAGCTAAAACATTTAATGCTCTTAAAGGCATTGCTTACAGGGATACATTATTAAGTGATCAGTTAACATTAACTCAAAATATCTGGTGGCACAGTTGCTACAGAAGAGCTATATGAAAACAAGCATCATGTAATGTGAGTTTCCTCACAGCAATGTAAGTTTTTACACCATGTATTGGGAATAACAAAAGATAACTTTAACACAAAGCTTGAGCTTATATCAGCTCCTCATCAACTCAAGTTATCTTTCTTAATGAACTTAACTGAATGAAGATTCAAGACAATTAACATTGATTCAAAACACTTTTTTTGAGAGAAATGTTTACAGTTTTCCTTGTTGTGTTCTAGTTAATGGTCTAACATTAAGCAGCACCATTTTACTTGGGCCTTATGAAAGAAATGAGTCACATTTTCAAAGAAAGAACTTGGATAATACAGCACTCAAGAAAATTAACCCCGCTGGCACAGCAATAAAGCATGTGCCACTTCTTTGTGAACCCCGGGAATCTGCAAATATTAATTTACCTGAGCTTGCACTGAAAAGAACGTCTTATAAATACACCGTGATTCAATGTAACTGTATTCACATATTTGGCTTTCAAACAGCCCAGTAAGGTAAAGGATTATTAAACCTAAAGCACGGAAACACATTCACAGCTGCTATATTAATAATGGATTGCATTTATATAGCGCTTTTTGAGACCCTCAAAGCGTTTTACAACTCCACTATTCATTCACTCTCACATTCACACACTGGTGGTAGCCACAGCAGCCCTGGGGTAGACTGACAGAAGCGAGGCTGCTATATCGCACCATTGGCCCCTCTGGCCATCACCAGTAGGCAAAGTGTCTTGCCCAAGGACACAACGACCAAGACAGACAGAGCTGGGGATTGAACCGGCAACCTTCCAGTTACAAGATGAGCTTCCCAACCCCCTGAACCACAGTCCACAGTACTATAGTACACTAAATTGAATTTAATCATTGCTGTATTCGAATACTGTTACCACTCTGGTGATGCACGGGTGGTATTGTTTTTTTGGTTTTTTTTATGGATTTCAAAGGGGAATACCAAAAATGTGCTTCATGCCTCCATTAAAAAGAAGCCTAAGATACAACTGTGTAACTGTTTTATAGCCATGTCCTGGGTAAATATGACATTCTTTTAAATGCCTCAAAACCATATGATAAGACAGGTCCTAAGATATCACAAAACTCATTCATTGCATGAAGCACAGTCAAACAAAGGTTTAATTCATTAGTCAGTGACACATAAAACAAGGAAGAGCTTCTTAAAATCCAAAGCCTGTATTTAATTTCTGACAGTCTGTGTTTATCTTAAACCCCCCCGGCTGTCGAACAGTGATGGTCTTTTGCGTAACTACTTGCCATGACCTAAAGACGGCCCAAAAATTTCAATAACGTCTGTGTTGATTAGAAAAGAGATTAGCGCCTGATGTCATCTGAACTACAGCGCTGCATTATTAACACAAAAATAAATAAATAAAAATGTGAGCTTGGAAAAACGGCTAACCCCTGTTGAACTTTTTAGCAGAAAATCACAACTTAACTTAAATTTTGAACTACAGATCTGTTTAGAATGTATAAATAGCACAAAACCCATAAGGTTTTAATTGTGTTTCATTGGAAGTGAAAATAGCAAGAAAATTCTAGAAGTGTATAACCACTGCAGTTATTAAAAGTTGTCCTTACTTCTGTGTTAGAAAAAAATCATCATAATGTCTATTTATAATTATCAGTATTATTTTAATAAGAATTAACAGTTAGAGCACAAATTTTACTCATTGCAAACTAGTCTGTGCATTCAAAGCAGTGGCAGGAAAACTTGCATGTGTGGGAGTTGGACGTTTCCAAGACATTGAAATGGCAGCACAGGTGCTTTTATAATCTTATGACCCCTCTAAAACTCTCTTTTGATCTCTGTTTTAATCTCAGTTCAGGGTGTTTTGAATTTGCTTACTTTTACAGGTTTTCTTATATTGTGGGTATTTGTGCCTGCACGTTCACAACAACAGAGTAGTTTTACTGACCGCTTAAAAAGCTTCCGACTGCAAGTTACACTTTAACTATACAGTTCAAGAACCTCACATCCGCAGCCAGTTTAGAATCACCAATTAGCCTTACATGTATGTCTTTGGTCTTTAGAAGGAAGCCAGAGTAACCACAGGACACCCACTTGAAGTACACTGGAGCATGCCACCCCATTTCAGAGCCTTTCAGTACCTTTGTCAATGCACCCTCTGGCCTCTGTATGGGCTCTGTTCTTCATGTGCACCACATATGATCACTTATGCTGTTTTACTGTTACAGTGTTTAGAGAATCTCCCACGATCCTTTAAATACCAGCAGATGCCTGTCTCTGTGGGATCGTGGGCAAGTATGGTGGGAATACAGTTCTCATTACAGTGTCAAGGTACCCACTGAACTCTGTAATCACTGTCCTATAAAAATTATACACAGGCATACCGTCTAGAGTTTCACAGTTTCAAGATTCCTTAAAAATACAATTTTCCTTGATTTGACCCACACTGTTGGATCTAAAATCCTTCTCAGTAGATAAAGATGAACTCTGATCCACAAAAATCTTTAGCACTTGTACAACAGTATGAAATGTTAAAATACATTCATTTTTCTGTAGTTTGGGTCACTTCAGGAAAAGTCGTCAAATGTCTGGCTAAAATAATGACATTTACGACATTTTTGTTGCTGACTGTACTGATGATCACAATAATGATGAGACCATCTGAAGCTCCATCTCATGCTGAGCTCTTCCTGATGGTTTTGAAGTCTGAAAAGTATGCTGAGATTATTTTTATGCCTTCGCAATCAGAGTTCTTGCTCCATATTTGATCTTTCTCTCAGCAGAGCCGAGTCATGTTCAGTTTACCAGGCCTCCGAGGTCTATGCTGAGCCTGCCCTGGGATCAAACTGATTCCAGTTCAGGGCTTAGGGGCTTTCTCTGCCAGGAGGAAGAAAATCACTGACCCACATTGGCTCTATTTACTGGGAGCCTTTCAAAGCACACATCAACGCACACATTAAAAGGACACCTCCTGGTGGACTGCTGTAATTACACGATGTGTTCATTCAATCAAATCCTGTCCATTCACAAAGTTCTTCACTCACCCTGACCATTTGATTGATGATTGCCAAGCACGTGAGGCACGTTTATTCTGTGAATGGTAAAATAATGTGTCTGTTCCATTTCAGTCTTCACCACCGACATGATTTCCACTATTATTCTTTAAAGTATGGCTTCTTATTTCCTCTAAGCTATATGTATGTGGTCAGTGGTGATTCCACCAAAACCCTCAACCATTACTCTTAGCCTTGTCACCATTATAGTCCTCGTGTCTAAGAGCAAATTAAGTAAAATATGAACAGCAATGTAAAACAGCATAGTCTTACTGGCACAGGAGTGGGGTTTTTTTTTTTTTGTTTTTTGGGTTGTTTTGTTTTTTGTTTTTTTACTGTGGAGGGAAAGCCATACCAGGCAGTTTATATCCACTATACTTTTTTTCACATGATGCCAGCGGCGGACTGATATGGCAGTCTCTTTCAGTCGGCCACATAACAAATATACTGAGCATGTCAAACATATATGAGCAGGCTTGTTGCAAATATCTATGAAATAAAGACTGATTAGTCTTACTAGTATGTATGCCAATATGTGAGTAGGTTCTTCAGTTAAAGCAACAGCAAGCAGCTCATCATAAGGAACTATTCAATCACACGAAGCCAAATATTTAAACGGTAACAATAAGGTTTTAATGGAGTGCCGGGAATAAGTAATTAGTGCAGCGACAGGTCGCCTACACCCAACTACACCAAACAAACACTTATGTCCCCATTTAAGCACATTTGGCTTCATCATTAATGTAATAAACTCGAACTCACTCAAGGTGTTATTTTGCGGTTTGCTTTGAGTAATGAATTGAGCTATAAAATGGTGAATCAGCACATCCTGCTGGTGATGCATGGTTATATCGTCTTTTTTAATGTCAAAAGAACAGCTTAGACAGATTAAAATGACCGCCTGAGTAAACGTATTTGAATTTAAATAGTATTAATAATAATATTATTATTCCGAGAAGGTCGTTGGTCTAAATCTAATCTGGTGCCTTTCTGTGTAGAGTTTGCATGTTCTTTCTGGGTACTCTGCCCTCCTCCTTCATGCGTGGGTTTAAGCTAATTGTTGACTCTAATTTGACCATAGGTGTTAATGTCTGGCTCTATATATAATATTAACACTGGGACAGACTGGTCACCTGTCCACGAGTCCCTAAAATCTATTATTAGGGAAACTTTTATTCATTTATTGTATTCTCTCTCTATAACTAAGATAAAGAGATTCGTATCCATTCCTCTGAATTTTAGTCAAAGACAGTAAAGCGATTTGATTCCACTCAACGTCAGAATCTTTAAATTATTTAACTATAAACTTACTGTCCAACGATCAGGGAAAATCAGGATTTTACCAGGTCTGCCTGACAAATACTGGGGGTCCATAGTTGGTCCTTCAGGCGCCTCGGACAGAAGTTTAGTTCTCGACTTTGATTGGTCGCTTTCGCAGCATCGTTCGTTTGACAAGTAAAACAGTGGTCCGCAGGAAAAGAAAGCTCCGTGCGCTATCTTCATTTGTACACCGCAAAGATGTCTGAGGAGCGATCTGAAAGATCCGATGGGAGGATTGTCAAGATGGAGATCGACTACAGTTCAACTGTAGACCAGCGTCTCCCGGAATGTGAAAAAATGGCTAAAGTAAGCGGGTTGTAAAAGAGGCCAGCGCCGGCTGAGTCATGGTGCAGTGAGATCAGTGTTAGCATTCAGGCTAGCATCTAGCGTTACTGGCTTTGTCTGGATAGCTCTTATGACCAAATATACTGTAAATATACTTTACTTTGTATTTTAAGGATTTTTTTTGACTTTCAAAAACTTCCAATGTACTCTGTTTACACACACGCAGATATTTATTTGTTATTATACTCGCTAGCATGCTAGTATTCTTAGCGTTAGCTAAACCTTTAGCTAGTTTGTTAACCTGGAAAAGTGACTTAAACATTTTGCTGGTACAAAAGCAGGACTTACCTGCTGTCAGCTTACAGCAATAAATATATCTGACACCGTATTTGTGCATTCTTCTGTCGCAGGAGGGCAAGTTGCAGGAAGCCATCGAGAGCTTGTTATCATTGGAGAAGCAAACAAGAACAGTAAGTCGATGTACGCTGTTGCAATTTGTGTTCTTCACAATTTAGCTGCAGAAATACATCTAAGAACTCGGGTCCGATGTGACAATAACATAGATAATATAAATTGAGATTAAAACACATTCTTAAGGTAAAGTTGTTTTTCCATTCTCAAACTATTTGTAGATGTCAGATTCAGACCCAGTCTTTAGTAGGTGCAGCTGATCATTGCAGTGTAAATGAATGGACACGGTTAACCAGAGAACAGTGTCGCATAATTCTTTTTGCAAAGTCATTTTTGTAAAACAGTAAAACTGAAATATGTGTTGATGAAATAAAAAATTAATTTTTCATGATTGCAATGTATATTGGTTAACATGTATTTTTTATTGTTGTTGTTTTTGGTTTGTTTGTTTTTTAATCTGCCTTTAACCTTTGTGCAGGCATCGGACATGGTATCAACCTCCAGAATCCTTGTGGCTGTGGTTCAGATGTGTTATGAAGCCAAGGACTGGGATGCACTCAATGAAAACATCATGCTACTCACCAAACGGAGGAGTCAGCTCAAACAGGTTACATACCTCTTTTGCCTTGATTCCTGTTTTGTATCAATTCTTTCCTACAACATTCTTCTGAATCTACAGTCTGAATACAGCTACATTTTATCATGCTTCTAAAGCCATTTTTCAAATTGTATTACAATGTATAAATATATTGCTCAGTTACATGAGCAATCATAATTAAAGCTGCAAGCAGCGATACGAGGGCCCTCGCACCCCAGCACGTCGAGTCACGCCCAACACCTACAAAAAGCACGTCAGATCTGATGTCACATTGATGGAATTCATACGTAGAAGCACCAGTTAAAATTTCATCTCATTCAATCATGATTATAGTCGTCCCACTAGGTTGCGCTCTAATCATTACTGACAAATGGCATAACAAACATTTCCGAGCTTGATTCTCATCATAACTGCAACTTTTTGGAAAGATTGGACATTGTGTTTTTGAGTGACAACAGATTACTGCTTTTTGGCGAGTGATTGAAAGTCCACGTGCCGCCATGACCACCCCGTTTCCCTGAACATAAAGAGCTTCGCAATTTAACATCACAAAGGTCTTTAGATTCCACATACTGGAGATTGGGTCAATATGATGAAATCCCTTGGAGGAGTTCGTCAAAGAACGGTACCTTAAAAGAGGTGAAAATGTCGCCAAAATTACACATTAATTTCAAAATGGCTGACTTCCTGTTGGATTTGGAATATTGCTCCAAGAGACTTTTTTGTACATCATGATATCTTCCATAACCTTACCAAGTTTCAGACTCATACATAAAACACAGAGCAGGGGCTGTTGTTTTGAAATTTTGTAGGGGGCGCTGTGGAGCCATTTTGCGCTATTCACGGAAAGTGATCACATAACAAGAAAGCCCTCATCACATTGGAGGTGTACACCAAATTTCAAGACTTCTTAAACTTTCCAAGCCCCTCAAAATCCACTTCATCTTTCATGGTGAACTGCGTTGCCACCAGGGTGCGCCGTTCAGTTTAAAGTCACAATTTCCTCACTGAAGCATCACGAGGGACAGATCGTGATATTCACCGCTTTTGAGGTGGCTACGATGTACCTGTGAAAATCAGTACAACAAAATGTAAGACATGACATTTCCTCTTCCCACTAGGTGGCGCTCTACGTATTCCTGACAATAGGCACATCAATCTGTTCAGGGCGGGTCTGACATCATCCCTGTAAAGTCTGGTACTGATCAGACTGGATTTCATTGAGTTATACTAATTTGTTTCTTCATGGCGAGACATCAATGTTCGCCATTCTGCAGGGGTCACACCCTCTGATGAAAAGTCACAGTTTTCACGGTAACCCAAGACCAACTCCTTAAGGCTTTCCTGAAGAAATTTGAGGCCGCAGATGTCATCGATCACAATACTGTACCCCGAAGTGTAAAACATGACATTTCCTGTTCCCACTAGGTGGCGCTGTCCCTGGTGTCAAATATGGCACTTTAAATATGTTCAGGGGTGGAGCCTTATCATATGTGTGCTCTTTGGTCCAGGTCGGACCATGTATGAGGGAATGAGAGACAATAACATTTTCATGGCGAGTCATCGAAATTCGCCGTGGCGCCACGGCCTCACAGTATCGCGAAAACTCAAAAGCTCCGCAATTTAACATGGCCCAGGTGTGTAGTTGACACTGACCAAAGATGAAGCTTATACAACCAAATCCCAAGGAGGAGTTCGAAAAAGTTCGAGGCATGGAAATGGCAAAATTAGAGCCAAAATGTGACATTCAATCCAAAATGGCGGACTTCCTGTTGGGTTTGCATCAATGGTCCCACTGACTTTTTTGTTCGTCTTGGCATGATACACATGTGTGCCAGATTTCATACATGTAGCTCAAACGATGTGTTCGTAGGGCTGCATTTAACAAGGCATAGGTGGCGCTACAGAGCCATTTCCCAATGCTCATATGTAAAACCATTAAAATACAAAATTTTTCACCAGACCTGGCATGTGTGCAAAATTTCAAGAGTTTTCGAGCATGTTAAAGCCCTCAAAAAGGCAATTCATTTCAATGAAAAATAATAATAATAATAATAATAATAATAATAAACAGAGCAGATACAATAGGGCCTTCGCACTCTCGGTGCTCGGGCCCTAATTACTGGTCATGTAACTGTTTTTAATGAAAACATGCTGCGATGTTATCTATAGTGTAAGATCAGGATCTGTTTTGAAATGATTTCCCCTGAGTGGTAAAATGCTAAATACACTTTTTTGGAAAGTACCACTCAGACAAAATTTAGTCAAGACAAGTCCCTAAATTCAGAGCTCTTTTAATAAGCTTAACTTAATAACCCACAACCATTCTTTGAAAGTTAATACAACCTGGATCTGTTTGTTGTTTTTGTTTATTTGTTTGTTTTTCCTCTATTAGGCTGTTGCCAAAATGGT
Organism: Pelmatolapia mariae; assembly: GCF_036321145.2. NCBI lineage: Eukaryota > Metazoa > Chordata > Actinopteri > Cichliformes > Cichlidae > Pelmatolapia > Pelmatolapia mariae. The sequence goes on along the minus strand of NC_086232.1, from coordinate 30,914,835 downwards.
CCAAGAATGCTACAAGTATGTGGATGCTGTGACTGATCTCACCATCAAGCTGAGGCTAATCGACACACTTCGCACTGTGACAGCTGGAAAGGTCTGGAATATATGTGATTTAATGTTGATATCTGAAAATTTGTATAGATTTGGAAAGCTATCAAAGACGTTACAGCTAAATAATGAGAGATTAGGGTAGCTTAAGCAGTGCAGGTTGAATACGGTCACAGTTACTTAAAATCTGAAAGGTGAATTTTTTTTGTAATCAATGAAATTCTTGAAAAATTCAGTTCAGTGAAAAACGGAATGAATTTTTTTTTTTTTTTTTTTTTTTTTACATGTATAATGCTTCATCTTCCAATCACAAATTAATGTGGTCTGGTTTACACACAACTATTTTGCAAATGTGGTCATGTCTGTTAAAGGCAGGTCATAGTAACTATTTGTAACTAATACTCTAAATTTGTCCACGTCACAGATCTATGTGGAGATCGAGCGTGCCAGGCTAACAAAGACCTTAGCTAATATCAAGGAGCAAAATGGAGAGGTCAAAGAGGCAGCTGCCATTCTTCAAGAATTACAGGTAAGGAACAGATGGTTTCAATTTTATACCTTCAAGATGACGAGGTCTGTGCAGTAGTTGTTGTTTCCTTATTGCTGTTGGGTGTATGGGGGAGATTTAATAATTTGTATCAATATAGTTTAAAAATACACAGATTAAGATTAAATAAATATTCCCATTCATTACTCACGTATATTCTGATCAGGTGGAGACATATGGCTCGATGGAGAAAAAGGAGAAGGTGGAGTTTATATTGGAACAGATGAGGCTTTGCATTGCTGTCAAGGATTACATTCGTACCCAGATCATCAGCAAGAAGATAAACACCAAGTTTTTCCAAGAGGAGGGCACAGAGGTATGAAACGGACCAGGAACTGGGAATTAATTAATTAAAGATGGCAATGAAATATATTTTAATGTATTTTCATGGGTGGCCTCTGTACCCTGTTGTATCAGTTTTGGTAAGTTTTAGCTTCAAGGGCTGACCTAATGGAACTTTTGTCTCATGAACAACTCAGGAGCAGAAGTTGAAGTACTACAACCTGATGATTCAGGTGGACCAGCATGAGGGCTCCTACCTGTCCATCTGCAAACACTACAGGGCCATTTATGATACCCCTTGCATCTTGGAGGACAGCAGCAAGTGGCAACAGGTGTGTATGTATATATGTGTGTGTATGTATATATATATATATATATATATATATATATATATATATATATATATATATAAATAATATTTATTTATTTACTGTCAAGAGTATAAAGGATGTTTAACTTTGTGATTAGCAAATTCAGTTTGCTGACTTGTTTACAAATAATGACAGGGGTTTTCTGTAGAAAATGGTACTGTTTTTTTGTTGTTTTTTGTAATATTTGCAGGCCTTAAAGTGAGATAAATACAACCTCAGATGAGCAACAACACATGACGTATTGCATCATGTAATTATGTAACAAAAATTTGTGTGTGTGTTTCCAGGGAGGGGGCACAAAACCCAGTACACACACCCCAGTATGCCCTACAATTCAGTGGGTAGTAGAACTACTTTTGACAGGAATAACTTGAAGTAATGGAGACTGAGTTATACAGAAACTCACAGTGTTGTGGAGGAATCTCAGCTCCCAAAACTGCTTCAGATCACTAAGCTTTGTGGGCATTTGTTTATGCACAGCTCTCTTAAGGTCACCCTGCAGCATTTGAATCTGGACTGGACTTTGACTGGGCCATTTTAACTTGTTGAATAAATAATGAGATGGTGTAATATTTCCTGTGGTGGTGTTCAGTTGAGGTTGTATTTACCTAAGTTTAAGACCTGATAAGGACCAGATACTTTTTTTTTTTTTACACATAAAACGTAGAAATGAAAGAAGGAGATCAGTTAATCAAGTGTATTTGATTAACCTGACTAAATGTGTCCTAAAGTATTGGAGGGAGACGTTCTCTTAGTACTGTTACTGAAATCTGTATTTATGTGTAACAGTTAATTAGGTCTTTTTTTTTTCTTTTTTTTTTTAAGTACAAGAAGCACCTACAAAGCATGTGAACACCATCAAATCTGTATGTCTAGTTTGCTCGTTGCTTGTTGAGTGCTGCAGCTACTTTTTTGTCTTTCAGGCCCTGAAGAGTGTGGTGCTCTATGTGATTCTTTCACCCTATGAGAACGAGCAGTCAGACCTTGTGCACAGAATCAGTGGAGACAAGAAACTGGAAGAAATCCCGAAATACAAGTGAGAAATAATTTTTGCTTCTTTGCTTTTGGTGCTGCTGTACTCTAAAAAGTAAGCTACAGATGTGATGTGGCTAGATAATAGAAAAATACAAAGAAAACACAATATATGCTAGAGTATAATGTAGCTTGCTACCTTTTCTCAATTACTATATGAATCTTTGTGGACAGTCCCACGCACAGTGGGTATTTGCTATTTTAGCAAAGTTGATAAATGTTTTTTTTGTCCCAGGGACCTTCTGAAACAGTTCACTACCATGGAGTTAATGCGCTGGGCCTCCTTGGTGGAGGATTATGGGAAAGAGCTGAGAGAGGGATCACCCAACAGCCCTGCAACAGATGTCTTCTCTTATACAGAGGAAGGGGAGAAAAGGTGGAAGGACCTGAAGAATAGAGTGGTGGAGCATGTAAGTCCTATTGTCGAGAGCAGGGGCTTCTCACTTGGAGTTTGAACACACAACTGTGACACTTTGTTAGACTTGTTTTAGTTTTGACAGTTTTCTGAGTGCTTTCTTAGTTTTAAACTAGTCGGTGGGTGACTTTTTTTTCCCCCTGGTTTTTTACTAAAGTAAAGTAGTTGCCAGGACCATCCAAAACCTTTTTTTTTTTTTTTTTCTTATAATGATCAAGAGACTGAGTTCAATTTAAATGGATACAAGGACTAATCCCAAAAGGTTGATTCCCTTCATCTGGACGTAGCGTTTTCAGTGGGAGAAACGTTTTGTCATTCATCCAAGTGACTTCTTCAGTCTCAGCTGACTGCAGGTTTCCCCATCTTTATAAACACTACATTTGCACAATGACTGAATTTAGCCCACTGAATGAACAATGGGCTGTGAGGTCAGTTCCTTGATCATTAATATGTAATAGTACTAAATGGAACACAATTGGACATACAATAGAAATACGATGGAGGCATCTGGGATAAAGATGACTCTGAAGCTTTATGCAGATTGAGTGGATAAACTGTCTGGCTCTTATATTTATGTGCACTTGTACCTGCACTTGTAACAGTGACATGATTGTCATGTGTTTTCTACTGTCCCCAGAACATCCGAATAATGGCCAAATATTACACGAGAATCACAATGAAAAGGATGGCTAACCTTCTTGACCTCTCTGTTGATGTAAGTAAAACAAATTAGTAATTTCTTGTAATCTGAAGGTCATTTTTATGCCAGATCATATGGTTTGTCAATCTGTGGGGTTTTTTGTGGTTGTTTTTTTTAAATAGCGAAATAACTCATTTAAATGTAGTTTTTGAGTGTAACTCGGAACTGCCAAAAGTGAATTGTATATGAAATAAAAGTGAATGAGCATTTGTTGGTGGTTTCATTTTTCTGTTTTGTTTTTGTTTTTTTGCTTGAGAAACCTGTGTTCGGATAAGACTGAAAACTACATTTGATAATTTCGGTTTATGGAAGAAACAAATAAGAGGCACTAACCCAGCTCTCTCTCTCTCGTTAAATACTTTATCAGGAATCGGAGGAGTTCCTCTCCAGCCTAGTTGTAAACAAGACCATCTACGCCAAGGTTGACCGGCTGGCTGGCATCATCAACTTTCAGAGGCCCAAAGACCCCAATGACCTGCTCAACGACTGGTCACACAAACTCAACTCACTTATGTCTCTGGTCAACAAGACCACACATCTCATTGCCAAGGAGGAAATGATTCATAACCTGCAGTGAAATGAGAACAAAGTGCTTTATTTTATGTTTTGATTCATATTTTGTTTTTCCTTCTGTGGAAATGTTTTTGACTACACAGTATAATGGCAGCCTGTGAAAGCAATCTAATTCCGATGTGATAGAATTAGCAAAAAAAAAAAAAGAGTCTTCAACACATAAACATGCAAACACTTATTCTTTGCATCTCACTCTGGACTGGATATTCAAAGTGTTACACATTGCCATTTGATGTAATATATACAGTAGTTTAGCCTCTGTTTCTTTATAAAAACCTGGTTTTCAATGTACATCTAGCAATGTAAACAATAAACTCCTGACATTTGGTTAACAGTTATATATGTAGGTGTTATTGTAGCCTGACTTACATTGATTCTATTATGACAAACTATGAAAACACGAGTGTATAGTAGGTGATAAAAGGATTAACGTGAAAAACACCAAGGGCATATAGTGCACAAAATTCATGAATAATATGTGCCGATGCTTTAATTACAATGGGTTATCCAGATTGCAGCTCCCTCTCTTCACTTTGATTTTAATCTCCACGGGGCCCAAAATGAAATGTTTGAGACATACATACACCACATAAAAAGTTTTTTTTTCCACCAGCAGATATATTGACAATTAAGAAATTATTGGCATCCAGTTGTGCACCAGTAAACACCACAGTAGGCGTTTTGAGTGATAATAGCACAAAAGCACATGTAGAACTAATGACATTAAATGTGGCTCGGGATAATAAAATGTCAGGGGTATCATAACAATGAGCTAGCATGCATAATAGCAGAATACTGGAACTGCTTATTTGAATGGAAAACTGCTTTTAATCATAGCAATTACCTCTGTGCTTTACTTACTATGTGTATGTGCCCTCATTTCTTGGCTTATGAGTGCGGAAAATACAATTTTAACTAGCTCAATTACATTTTCCCTCTTTTTTTATGTCCACAATGTAATGTGGCAAGTCAACATAAAGATTCAAATGTTATTATTGTGGATATTTTCAGTACATCACAGTTTAATCTTACACACGCCACTTATTGTTGTGTGTGTGGTCATTTCTTTTTTTTAATATGCTCTATGAAGCATATGAATTAATTTTGGTCACCTTGAGGACTTGATTGGATTTATTAGAAACACCTCATCTGTGTCACGAAATCGGCTCATATCATTGTACATCCCTGAGAGTTTTAAAAGGCTTGACTGGGTGGATGAAGAAAAAAACCTTTAGGTTAAGCAAAGATAACTTTTGTCATTCCTTTTAGTTCTTCCATTTATAAAAGCTAGAAGACATAAACTCAAAATGCTTTGTAGTTTTATACTAAAATTTTTTAATAAACATAATTTGATGCAGATTTAAAAAAAAAAAAAAAAAAACCCGTAATGCTACATTTCAGATTTTATATTTTCAGACATATAGGAGTCAATCTACAGTTGTAGAACATTGTCTGTCCCACTCATGAATTTGAAAATATCTATAAAATATTAAAACATGTATTTGGGGGTTAATTACATCTGTCCTGAGACAAAATGTAAACCTAGTTGTTGATAAAGTGGTTCCAAAATTATTATTTAAAATATAAAATAACTCTTGAGAAACCCCTCCCCCAAAAGAAAATGGCATTTTTCTCTTATCCCAACTTCTTTATAACCAAATTGCATGTCAAATACAACAATTAAAATGTTATAAACACACTTTTTTGTTTTCATTTTGTTGGCATGTGTGTTATAATTGGTAAACAACTTTTTAAAACACCAACATACTTTAAAGAAGAGTGATTGTATCCCAGATCATTTGTTCAACTATGTCAGTGAAGCCCTTTTAGCCTGGAAAAGGAAAAGATAAAGTAGTTAGAAGGCGACAAAAAAGAAGTAATATGAACGAGTCCTGTGATAACACTATGGATAGTCCAAAGGTCAGTTCTCTTTGGCAAATTTTGTATTTTTCCAATCTTTTCTGACTAGACTGTGTCACTCTAACCAATGCAACACTGTTACCTGTATTACAAAAAGAAGATAAATTAATTTCGGTGTTTCCTTCCCTTTTTTTAATATATATATATTTACAATCATTCATGACTGTTGCAGTCCATTATGTTACTCAATTGGCACCTTTTTTCTGAGAAAACACCAATACTAGCTCTAAGTTGCAACCCTGTTACTATATATATATATATATATATGTGTGTGTGTGTGTGTGTGTGTGTGTGTGTACACTTTCTAAATATATTAAAAAGTACATAAAATATCATTATTATTATTATTAAATGAGCTCACAAGGGTTTGTATGTGTGGACAGTGTATTTGAGGAAAGATAAATACAGAAATTAAATGAAAAAGTTAGGGAAGGTAGATATCAGAAGTTGCTTAAATGAATATAAATTAAGTCTTAAGAATGTATATTATATGCTATAAAATATGCTTTTTCATATTCCAGAGTATTGGTGTGAGCTGTACCAAGCATAGCACACAGCAACTTAAATGTCACATAAAAGTGTACTTTTGATACCTGAGGTGGACAAATCTATATTTTTGATGTTTTTTTTTAAATGTGTTTTTCTTGGAAACATAACAGAGAATTATAAAATAAAAGACCAATTTTAAAAAACGATGCCTAAATTGTGCTCTAATTGCAGAATGACCCGTAGACTAACTTTACTTGAATTTTAGTCCCACGTGTGTGCTTACAAGAAATAAAACTAACTACTATGACAAAAAGGATGCTTGTCATCACGGGCCATATAGACGCGCACGCAAACACACGTTTCGGTCCCCTCAACCTTCAGATCTGTACATCCCACTATGCTTTGCGATGACGGTCTGACAAGTGGATCCAAGATGGCGTAGAAAGTAAAGCTAGGTAAGTGTTGACTTCCCATTTTCAGCCCTTTCAGTTGTCTTTTTCATCTCAAAGGCACTGCCACGAAACCCCACCATACATCATTAGGATAATGGCGAATGCTTTGAGTTTATGCACGAATAACAACACGATGTCATACCAGTTATATGCGTCCAAACACCGTGGCAAAATCACAGGCCCGAACCCGTTTTGTTTCGGCGAACCTAGCTAGCTAGCCCGCTAACATTAACAAACCAGACAGCCATTCTTGTTGTGAGCTTCCCAGTTTGGTTCCAAGAAAGGCCGTGTTTTGGCTAGCAGGCTAACTGCTAGCTACGCATACTCTATTTAGTGGCAACACTGTGTGCCCTGTGCAAAGGCGAGCGATAAGTTGACCAACACTTTGAGTGGGGACATTTTTTTTTGTTTTTTTGTTTTTTTTGCAAGGCTTTGTGACGCTGCCGTCATCGCTCTTACTTGCAGCAGTCATGACAAGTTTGCTGGACAAACAATAGCTATAACTAACTACTGAAAGGCGAATCATGGCCACTCCAGTGTATTTGCTATTTAGTGTATGCACTCTTGCTGCCTCCTGCCAGTTAAGCTCAGGGAAATAAGTTTTTACAGCCGTATTTTGCACACGTTGCTGCTGACGATACTGTCAAGCCAAATAACGTTATCTGAGGACAACGGAGACAGTCGCGGTTGCTCCACAACTATTTCCCGTTATAAATATCAGCGTTTTCTTCCACTGCATATTGTAATCGTGGAGTCCCACGACTGGACACCAAAAATAAGACAGCTGCCCACCCGCTGCATCCCGCCAAACTATTTTTCGTTGCACCAGTGAAGTGGCTGCACTAATATTAGGTAACGGATATCCCCACAGTAACAAATAGGGCTGTGAATCGCTACATTGGTTTTAAACTAACCCTACTTGATCGTAGCAAGCACTGTGTTAATATCAGTCATGCATCTCTTTTGTTTTTTGTTTTTTTGTTCTCCAATCCTGTTGTTCATCTTCCTATAAGCCATAATTCTCTGGTCAAGCAACTTTTAACTCTCAACTACGTTTGGATGATTACATGTTTTCTCCTTAGTCTTAAGACTATTTTAATTATTATATTTGCAGAAAGTTGTTTTACAAATACAAACAGCTACTTTAAATTTAAATCCCAGAAGTTATTTTAAGTTTTTCTGACACTGTGGATGAACCATTTTTATGCAAAATGCTCCAGACAATGTGTGATGATGAGGTGTGGCAAAATTGGTTAGTTTCATGTCTGCATGATGACAAAAAACTAGTTATACTAATCAAAAATGCAGCATTGTTCCTCATCTGTATTTTTTTTTAAATGAAGCGTTCACACCATGAGTTCACTTTTTGAAGATCAGCAGACCTATAATGTGTTATATTCCTAAATGAAAAGGCAAAGAATTAGCTGCTTATGGTCCCCTCCCTGCTTGGTTAGCTTATTTTTTCTGACTCATGGAATATCTGTCCAGGCCAATGGTGATGATTGTGGTATTTTTAGCGTTAAAATTAATATAAGTGCAATGACTGCATTTTTTGCTTCACATATGCTTTTTGCGACAGTGAAAAAAACCCTTCAAATACATTATTGTGCGTCATGTGTATCACCATGTACTGCACATAAGCTGAAAGACTTGTCTCTCTATGGTCCTAAGAGACGTATTGAGCCAGAGCAGCTATTACTAACATAGCTGTATGTTAGTGGATGTTGAAGAAGTGTCTCAAACACTGTTACAGGGTTAACAGACTCCCCCACTGCACCCACCCCTTCTTGCATGATTGATTTTGATTTTGAAAATTGTTAAAAAAAATATGTGTGAAATGTCAAATGATCCTTTTGTTTAATGTCTTCATCATGCGATGCAGGTGTAAATTGCAATTTCACAGCTAGCATATAGTAGTTTGGTGTCTCCTCTCTCTCTTTCAAGGACGCCGTGTTCCAAATATGCCTAAAATTACTGTGTTGTAGGTGACAGCTTCCCTGTTCCTCTGAGGTAGTCAGAATCAAAATCTAAATTCCATACTGTGGTGAGTGCTTGGATTGAAATTGAGCATCAGCTAACTGTTGAAACTCAGTTTGCTTTGCACATAGCTATAATAGGGGCTTTTAGTGTAGTATTTTTGTGACAAAAGCTCTTTATCTGCCTTTCTGAGATAAGTTGCAGTTCTGGTGTTGAAACCAGCATGGTTGGAAACTGGGCCAGAAGTTGCTAGGCTGTTATCCAAGGCTAAGCATTTGAGGCTTTGGCGTTTGACAGGAGTTCACGGTGTACCCTCCCTATCCTGGAAACAAAAATGCCACTTGTAATTGCAGATTGAGGTTGTTTCTTACATGTTGTTGTACAAGATATAAATTAGAAACTAATATGATTGCAACATATTTGTATGTATATTTGTAAAAATATTGTGTTAACAATTAAACGCTAGTGGTGCCACTTGAGTTTGAGTATTTGTACAAAGCACACTGAGGAAACAGTGATTTTCACTAGATAAAAGCAACATTGGTCTTTACATTCAGTGTGACCTTTAGGATTTGGAATTGATAATTGGTTTTGGATGGTTACCAAATTGTCTAGATCATTTGAATCATGTGTCTCTGAACCTATGAATTTCCGTTATCTGTGCTATTATGTTTTCTCACAGTTAACACAGGGGCCTTTGTACTTTGGAATCACATGTGAGGCTTTTTGAACTCTTCATTCTATACTATGTTTATATTTAGTGATAATAAATCCACATTGATTTAGAAAATGTAGAAAACTTCCTATTTCTATTTTTTTCTCTCCAAAAGTTGATTAGGAATATACAAAGTGAAATGATCGTACCCCTAACCAGAACCTGTATTGGCATTGATATTGTAATTTTATCAAGATCCATCCTTAGTGAGCCCCACAATGTGAGCAGGGAAGTTGCAGATTCCAGCGGTAGAGTAAGTTAAATTAAAAACTGGGGTTGGGTTGTGTGAGTTGTCAGATAAAGTACATGTATAATGCCTTACCTGCTTTCAAGGTGCACTGCTGTGCTTTTCCCAGTGGCTCTTAGCCTGGAATTTTTGTTCTGGGAATCTAAGTGTGTAGACATAAGTGCAAACTTCTCACAGTACTTATTTTCGTCACGGGGCAATATCGAACTGAACACTGTGTACCGATGGGTTGAGGTACCGTTACACTCCTAGTTCCAAAATACGCAAGTCTCATCAGGACAGATTATGATGAGGTTTTATCTGAAACATTGTAAAAATAAAAGTACCGCCTACTAGAAATTCAACACAAAGGTTATATTGTCCTCTGCATACTGTCCAGCATGTCCACTATCTTGTCTCAGCAATGCCCCTTAATTCTGGATGAACAGTTATGCCTATTATGAGTCAGTTGACACCAGACAGCTGACTCCACTACTGACTTCAGAGCTTGATCATAAAGAAGAATGTCTCTTATATTCCTTAAGACATCTCACATGACTACATCTTTCTCTGCTCTTTGCAAATGTATTTCAATTTACACTGTGTAAGCACAGGCGGAGGTTGAGGTATGTTAGAAACACTCCAAGGAGTCTTATCCTCTGTTCTTGTTGATTTATGGCAAACATCAGTCACATGAGAACTTGACTCTTGCTTGTTGCCACTGTAAAATGACATTTTACTGTAGAAAACCTTTTTAAAAAAAAAAACAAACTTGTTCCAAATCAAAACCCACAATATATAATTTATTATTAAAGTGAACATAATTTAATAATTTATGACTGTGACGTTATGTGGAGGGGAAAAAAAACATTTACTTTATTTAAAAATAATGATGTTCTGTGTCAACTACATCTACAAGTAAAAGCAAATAAAAATGACCTATCAAATAGGGAGTTCATAGGAAGCAACAGACTATATCTTACCTAATAGCTGAATTCAGTTTTCAGTGGAAAGTTAGGCAGCTGATGTTGGCTGCGTTTTACATATTGTTTGACATTAATCAGTATGACAATTTCTGAGGGGTTGGAGAAAAAGAAAATTGTTATCTTTTGTCTAGCCCTGTTTTTTTTTTAAAGTGTTTTTGTGGTGTTTGTGTTTTATTTGTAGACGGTTTGTCCCTAAGTCATGGCGGACAGGAGAGCGGAGAAGTCATGTGAAGAAGCCAGTAGATCGTTAGCCAGGCGGGAATACGAGGCGGCAGTCAGCCATAGCACGGATGCCCTGGTGGTCCTTGCACCCCAACCCCCATCCTCCAGCACCCCCATCCCGCTGAGTCCTCCATCTCTTGTCGCTGCCGCCGGACCCCTCCGCAGCCGTGCCCTGCTCTACCGAATTGCTGCCTTCTTGCAGCTGGTGAGGACACTGGCTGATTTTTACAACTATTTAAAATCCCCCCAAATCACAATATAGAGACAGAACTCATTAACAGTAATAATGTGAAATATAAAATTATCATCTAATACTCATCTCGAAATTATTACATTACATTGAAATAACTGACCATTGTGCTTTGAATCAACCTTTGTAAAATGAAGAAAAGATTAAAAATGAGAAAACAGAAGTCTGCTTGTTTCTTCCAGGGTACTGTTAGGTCATCTTTCATGAAGACTAAAATTAGACCTGTTGCTTGAGGCTGAAGATTATGGAAACTACTTAAGTCTTATAAGTCTGATAATGTGAGGAAGTATCACCAAGTATTCTCATTTGTAAAGGTCATAAATTTTCTCCCCCATTTCTGCCAACAGAAAAATTATGATGAAGCAGATGAAGACTGCAAACATGGTGAGTGGCAACTCAAATTGTAAACAGTGCTGATACTGTAAGTTAGTGTAGTGTAATAGGTAATTTTGTACCCGTGGTAGAAGTTTCACCATGTCCTGACATGTTAATTTTGCATCTACTGTAAGTGTTATAGCTGAAAAACAGAAGAAAATAAATGTTTAGGTCAGCACTCAGGTGATGCTTGGGGTCAAATATAGTGTCCCAAGTGAGTCGTTTACTGCAGTAAACCTGGCATAGCAGGGGACTGCTGAAGCTTGCATCATAGAAAAGAATATGGTACAATGCAGCCTCTTTCAGCCTGTATAAAAATACAAGCCCTGATAGTCCTAAAATGTCATATTTTCATTGAACTTTTCAGAAAATCAAATCAGTCCCTTTCACTCTTTTTCTAGAGAGCAGGCATGCAGACTTATCACATACAGAACATTGAAAAATATCTACAGTCAGGTCCATAAATATTGGGACATCGACACAATTCTAACATTTTTGGCTCTATACACCACCACAATGGATTCCAAATGAAACGAACAAGACATGCTTTAACTGCAGAGTGTCAGCTTTTATTTGAGGGTATTTACATCCAAATCAGGTGAACGGTGTAGGAATTACAACAGTTTGCAAATGTGCCTCCCACTTCTTGAGGGACCAAAAGTAATGGGACAGAATAAGAACCATAAATCAAACATTCATTTTTTAATACTTGGTTGCAAATCCTTTACAGTCAATCACAGCCTGAAGTCCGGAACACATAGACATCACCAGACGCCGGGTTTCATCCCTGGTGATGCTCTGCCAGGCCTCTACTGCAACAGTCTTCAGTTCCTGCTTGTTCTTGGGGCATTTTCCCTTCAGTTTTGTCTTCAGCAAGTGAAATACATGCTCAATCGGATTCAGGTCAGGTGATTGACTTGGCCATTGCAAAACAGTCCACTTCTTTCCCTTCAAAAACTCTTTGGTTGCTTTTGCAGTATGCTTTGGGTCGTTGTCCACCTGCACTGTGAAGCGCCGTCCAATGAGTTTTGAAGCATTTGTCTGAATATGAGCAGATAATATTGCACGAAACACTTCAGAATTCATTGTGCTGCTTTTGTCAGCAGTCACATCATCAATAAATACAAGAGAACCAGTTCCACTGGCAGCCATACATGCCCACGCCATGACACTTCCACCACAATGCTTCACTGATGAGGTGGTATGCTTAGGATCATGAGCAGTTCCTTTCCTTCTCCATACTCTTCTCTTCCCATCACTCTGGTACAAGTTGATGTTGGTCTCATCTGTCCATAGGATGTTGTTCCAGAACTGCGACGGCTTTTTCAGATGTCGTTTGGCAAACTCTAATCTGGCCTGCCTGTTTTTGGGGCTCACCAAAGGTTTACATCTTGTGGTGAACCCTCTGTATTCACACTGGTGGAGTCTTCTCTTGATTGTTGACTCTGACGCACATACACCTGCCTCCTAGAGAGTGTTCTTGATCTGGCCAACTGTTGTGAAGGGTGTTTTCTTCACCAGGGAAAGGATTCTTTGGTCATCCACCACAGTTGTGTCCCGTGGTCTTCCTAGTTTTTTGGTGTTGCTGAGCTCACCAGTGCGTTCCTTCTTTTTGGGAATGTTCTAAACAGTTGTTTTGGCCACGCCTGATGTTTTTGCAATCTCTCTGATGGGTTTGTTTTGTTTTTTTCAGCCTAATGATGGCTTGCTTCACTGGTAGTGACAGCTCTTTGGATCTCATCCTGGCAGTTGACAGCAACAGGTTCAAAAAGCAAACAGCACACTTGAAATGAACTCTGGACCTTTTATTTGTTCATTGTAATTGGGGTAATGAGGGAATAACACACACCTGGCCATGGAACAGCTGAGAAGCCAATTGTCCCATTACTTTTGGTCCCTTAAGAAGTGGGAGGCACATATACAAACTGTCATAATTCCTATACTGTTCACCTGATTTGGATGTAAATACCCTCAAATAAAAGCTGACAGTCTGCAGTTAAAGCATGTCTTGTTCGTTTCATTTGGAATCCATTGTATAGAGCCAAAAATGTTAGAATTGTGTCGATGTCCCAATATTTATGGACCTGACTGTAACTGACTGAACTGAATTTATTCTTTCCATACCCACTCCTCTTTCCTCTTCATCTTGTGATAGTCCTGGCAGAAGAAATTGCCAGGGGAGATGGTTCACTACAGGCGAACTTGCGCTCCATGCTGTTGGATGGCAGCCTGCAGGAGGTGGCCAGCATCCTGTCTAAAGCCTTGTATGGAGAGCCAATGGTATGAATAATGTACAATCTATAAATCACATTCAAAAGTACTGTCAGGCTACACATTGGCAGCTAGAAGGGTATTTAAAGTGCATTGCCTACCATTGCCAATGTTCTACAGTTTTAGAATAAAAATAATAATAATAATTCAGGCAATGTTTTTATTATGATTTTTGAAGCAGCTGTCAAAAGTTAGATGGTTTTGGTTTCCACTGGCCATTGTTAGATCATGCATTGTTTAATTTTTCTTCTCAACAAATTACATGTATGTTAGTACAGATTTTAAACTTGAATATTCGTTTAGATCTGATGTGGGATTTTAAATGTTACCCTATATTTTGGATTAGAAATGTAATAGGCACTTTCTATGTATAATGAAATTCTGAGGGGATCATGGTCCATATAGAGAAGTGTTAAGCAGACAGGCAGTTAAACACAATATTAAAAAGATGAAATATTTTGGTCATTATGGATATTAAAATCTTTTGGGTGAAAAATAGACAAAAATGCACTTCTAATCACCACTTATTTAGCAGATATTTTCTGAGATTTTAAACATTCAGGAAAATCTTCATATAGTGGTGGATAAAGTCACTACCAGGAAGTGCAAATAAGTGATGAATCAAACAAGAGTTTTATTTGGCAAATAATTCACTAAGAAAGTGAATTGCTAAGTACCCCAGCTATAAGGAAGCCATAAATGCATGAGCCAAAGGCTTTTTTGCGTTTTTCGATACTATAATTTGTGACTTGTTGCCAGCAAACTCCAGGTTACATCGCACATACATTTCACATTCCACTGATCTAATATGGAAACCTTTGTAGTGCATACTGTAATGATGATGAAGATCAATTTTGCATGTTATTGGTAAAAAATGACTACTAATAAAAAGGACTAAAGTAGTTGTTTTCTTTCTCAACAGAATGGTATTGTTGCAAAAGACCTGAGCAGATTAAAAATGCTCTTCTCTGAAATAGAGGTACGTGCCTATTGTTTGTCATGCTCCTTTGTTCCAGTCATGTGGTGTTTAGTTTTACAGGGAATTCTTTAATGCTTGTAGATGGAAATAATTATTTGGTTATAGCCAAAGTATCTGTTCTTTATTTGTTCCCGTGCAATATGTTTAATGCCTAAGCTGATTGCATGGAGCTCGAGCTGTTTTTACACATGAACAGAGGATAACCTCAGGAAAGTCAGATTGGAACATTGTCCAAAGTCGCTCTTTCTCACATTTAATGATGGATCCAACAATGTGTGACATTTGCATGCAAATGTGTACCTCCATTGGGTAATGCCTGGAAAAGTTAAGGGCATGCATGTATCTCAAGTTACTAGTTGACGTATTAGAAATAATCTACGCACCACCTCCAAGCTCCTGATTCTGCCCCCCTCTCTGTCAGGCTGTAAAAGGAGAGATGGCACCAGAATACACAGATGACCAGGATGAAGGTAAGCAAATGTGTACCATGACAAAAAAAAAATCACATTAATATTGTTTTGTTTTTTTCCCCTCTGCTCATCTTGACTGGTGGTGCAATATGATTATAAGCTTCTGGCTGAAATGGACCTGTGTGTCACTGTAAATGCCTGAGTGTGTTTTTAAGGATGAAAATACTGTATAGAAAATATGAACGCACATCTTCATTTAGATTATGAAATTCCAGCTCCAATTATTGAGTTTAAAGGCAGATCTTCTTCACAGTTTTAAGTATTTAGGCTGTGATTTGTAGCTGTCCGTCTCTCTCATACATACTGAAGTTCAACAGACAAAGTTTAAAAAAAGAAGAAGAAAGAACTGACAGTGTTTAAAATTAAACATAAATGTCTCTTAATAGAAGACCAGCTTGTTTTTAAAAATTTAAAATTTTAAAAGCTAAGCTGCAACAGCCAACAAGGCGATGTCCAGCAGTAGCAACAATCCCAGCATAGTTTCTCTAGAAATTGTATAATCTAGTTAGCATTAATGGTTACACTTTTCTCAGTCTTACATTGATCACCCTGCTTATATATCGACAGAGGTCCAAGATGGCTGGCGGTTCCGACCACCTCCAAGAGGAGTCACGAGCAGTGAGGAGTACACCCTTTGTAAAAGGTAATACAAATTGTGTGGTTATTTGTAAGAAGTGAGGAATATCTGTAAATTTGTATATCTTTTGATGTGTTACTGGGGTTATAAAAGCAAATACATGTAACAAATTGTAAGGAAGAATTTATGATTGGTAGGGCATAAATGGGAAGAAAAAGTATTGACTATTAGTTACTAAATAGTGGAAACGAGGTGGGATTATATAAGCGTATGCTTCTTTCTACTCCTTTTTGAACGTCAGTTGTAAGTTATGTATAATTATTACTGTTTTGTTCTACTTTTGTTTTGCTTTCTTTTTTCTCTTTATTGTTATACTATTTTAACATGTTCAAAATAAAGATACAGTACAAATACAAATGTATCTCACACTAAATGTTACAAGGAAAAATATGCCATGACTTACGGTTATGTTTATGCAACTAACGGGCATTTGATGTCATCACACTGAGACTTCAGAATTTGTGATTGTAGTTAGTTCTGTGAATTTTCATTTTCATTTTTGAACTCTTTACACCAAAGGGGTCTCTTTTACAAACAATAATATATTTTAGATTTTTGTGGTTGATAATGGTTTATATAAAATTAACCAAAATTGAACATTGTACATTGAAGTACAGGAGGGGTGGGATGAGATGAGATGTGCATTTTTGAGTCTAACTTAACCCCTTAACTACATTGTGTCACAGTCAATGTACCAACTGTTTTTAAATTTTATACTTTTAACCAACCAGCATCACAAAACACGATTAGAAAGCATAATATAAATTAGGAACAAGAACCGTTGAGTATTCTGAAACATTTTATGAAGTAAAACAGTTGCTTGAACTAACATGGAACCACCTGAGCATACTTTTTATTTCCCTTTAGGTTCTTGGAGCAGGGCCTGTGTCGGTATGGGGCCCAGTGTACATCAGCTCATTCACAGGAGGAGCTTATGGAGTGGCAGAAGCGCTATGCTTCACGCCTCATCCGCCTCAAGCAACAGCAGGAGAGTAAACACTTCACCGAAAACTACATGGAGACCTTAATAGAGAAGTGGATGAACTCCCTTTCTCCAGAGAAAGTGGTAAGTGACATTGTAGTTCATGCAAACTCAAAAGTGGCACAGTGAGATAAAAGTGAAAACACTGTGCGAACATGAATGTGTTCACTGCTATTTGAAACCATTCTAACATGCATTCTGATTAAAAGCCTCTGCAATTTCTATATATATCTACTATATAAATCTCTCAAATTTACTACACATTTCCAGCATAGTACCTTATTTACATATGCATCCACACAAAAACTTTGAATATCCTAAAGGAGGGTTTTTTTGTTTTGTTTTTTGTTTTTTTTGCCCCCATTGAGTATTAACACAGCTATTAACAGATATATGACCCTCTAGTTCACTTCTTAAGTCTGTTTTTATTACTGAAAACACTGAAATACCTCCACTACATTTAAGATATTCTAGAAGAACAATGCATCAAAGATTATGTTTTCTTTAGGGGTGTCAGTGTTGAGCACATACTCACAAGCCTTTAATATTATTTGGCACTCTGTATCTAGCTCTTAATTAATGTGTGCTTACAGTCAGGGATACCTAACTTTTGCTTTCATTAATATTTGATGCGTAAATTAACTTGGCTTGCAAACATATTGGATAACCGTTGACCTGTAAATGGTTTATGAATAAATAAGCAGTGATGGTATGTAACTAACCATGGTATTTTATTTCTTCTAGCTAAGTGACTGTTTAGAAGGAGTGAATGTAGAGACCACCTCTAGCCTCTCTGTCACCGTCACCACCAAAAAATCCTCCCACTCCTGGGTCTTCTCCTTGTTGTGCAAGGTAGGATGAAGCATTGAGTGTTGTCTGACCTGATCATTTGTCATTGTGGAGGAGGAACATGAGGGCCGTATGTGGTGATGTGTTAAGCACAATGTTAAGTTACGTTTTGTTTATTTATCAACATTAATTCATTTTCAGCTGAATGTGACAGTTCTTCCACCATTTGATGTCATTAACAGTTGCACTGGTTACTCTCTGCTCTTTTTCACTCTGTGTGTGTTTAAAAGGACAAAAGAATCACATTGTGTTGTTACAATTATCCCAAAACCTATAGTCTGTGCTCCTTGGATACTGGGTATATTAACCATCTGTTAATTTTGTGAAGGTCCTGATTATCTTCCCATTGCTCTGTACAGCCGCCTAGAAAGCTGTTCCGGATTGCTCTCCTCTATGATGCCCACCGACCACACTTCTTCATCACAGGCGTGTCAGCTGGAGAGCGGCTCCTAGGTGTTCCCAAAGGCTGCCAAGAGTGGACTTCAGGGGAGGAGACAGCAGGTGGGTCATAAATCTTTCTGCATGTTATGGTCAAATATGATATATCAGGGGATTTTTATTTTCAAATGTATTTTTCCAGCTTCATAAGGTTTCTGATTCCATTTTGTCTGTATAAATTATATGTGTCACACTTGCATGTTTCATATAATCAAAAAATGTTAATGTTAGACAAGGATAGCCCAAGTAAATACAAAATGCTGATTTTTCTTTTCTTTTCTTTTTAAATGATGATTTCAATTATTTTAAATGATGATTTCAATTATTAAGGTAAAAATGGCCAACCAAACTCACCTGGTCCTGTGTGGAAAAGTTCCAAGGCGAAAATCACTGCTGACCAACCCCCCCTGTTGCGGTTTCTTTTTTCTTTTTTTCCACTCCCTCCTCTCACCAAACCACCAATATAATTTCCTCAGCCGCCTCTTCCCCCTCCTCTACTACCAGTTGCTCCATCTATGACTTTCTAATAGTCTCGAGTCATGTCGACTGAATCCAGGGAAAAGGGCAAAAAAAACGATGTTGTGGGGTTTTTTTTTTTCTGTTGTTGTTTTAAAAAATATATTTTCCTCATTGATGTGTTTCAAAAATGCTGCTTTTAATTTTCGTGAACGATGCAGTCTTATGAATCGCCAAGTGACACCACTGACCAGCCATTCAGTGGCATGCAGTCTTTTGACATCACATTTTTGGATTGTCTTGGATAAATCCAATCTTGGCTATTTAGGTGAGAAGGAGAAGGTAGTGCAGGGGGATCCCTTAGTGGTCTTATGGTGATTGGACTATCTGTCTTGAAGACTACAATTTATGCGTCTGCAGAACAGTGTCTCCAGTGGTGTGCAGCTACAGATACCGTGGTGTGCAGCTCAACAGTAAGTTGGACTGGAAGAACTACATGGAGGCAGTGTACAGTAATCAGGGACAAAGATGGCTTTATTCCCTAAAGATGCTAAGGGCATTCAACATCTGCCAGCCCTTCCTGCGCAGTGTCTACTCTACAGTGGTGGCCAGTGCGCTGTTTTTTTTTTTTTTTTGATGCAGTCTGCTGGGGAGCACAGTTGACAAACTTATAAAGAAGGGTGACTCTATGGTTGGATGTAAACTTTAAGCAGTCCAGCAGGTGGTGGAGAGTACAAGACTTTTGAAGTTGGAATCAGTTATGATCAAGCCTGCACACTTACACCAATGCCCTGGAGGTTATCAATAGTAGAACCTTCAAAAACTGACTGCACCTAAGTGCAAGTCTGAGCACCTCAGGAGGTCCTTTATACCAGCTGCTATGAAGCAGTTTGATGCATAATGATGATATGATTTTGTCCATGTTTGCATATTTGCAAATACTTATTGGCTGTTTTATTTATTTGTATATTGTCAACTTTTAGGAATTACTATTGTTTTGCTGTTTGTGATTTGTGGTCTTATGGCTGTGTTGAAGCTGCCATGGCAATGTAATTTCTTGTAAAGGATTAATGAAGGATCTTTGAGTGGGCCAGAATTCCTCCAGTGTGATGTAAAAGACTCATTTCCAGTTACCGCAAGCGCTTGATTGCCAACAGCCAGTTATTAGCTTTAGATCCCAATTACTTTTCCACATAGTCATTAATTGCATTTTTTTTTTTTTTGGGATGCAATACAAAATTTGTTTAGTCTGAAACCTCTGACAAATATGCAAAAATAGAAGGATAAGGGAGGGGGCAAATACTAGCACTGTACATACATTAGTCAATGCCTTGTGTGACAGAGCTACCACAAGATTTTCATATTATATAAACTTATTAGTCCTTTTATAGGTATTGACAAGCTTAAACATGGAGAAGTCCAAAAAGTTTCATTTAGATTTTCTAATATTTCAAAACTTCTAAATTAACAAGCAAAAATCATTTCATTTATCTTTGTTTATTTTTATTGACTTCTAAACTTGAATATGCCAAACTGTCTGTTCTTTTAATTATTGTGGTTCAGTAACAGTGCAAATGGACAAATAGTGCAGTTCTTAATCAGAAGAGTACGTGTACAAGAAATTGTAAACAAAGTTCCCAGCATTGCTAAGGGGGAAAATTCCATTAGCTGACTAGCCAGGTTGCACCCCTAGGTCTGTATGGCTCTGATGAGTTGGTTTTTTTGTTTGTTTGTTTGTTTTTTCATAGACCAGAGGCTTGCTAGCTGACAACCTAAAATTGTGTGTATTGTGTGGGGGATATCTCTGACAGTGAAGATTCAAATATTCAAATTATTCTAAAAGTCTGGTTGTTCTTGTTAGCGTGATCACTTTGCTGTGTTTGTGTACTCCTTGGATTCTCGGTCTGCCTTCTTAGGCAACTTTTACCATGCTGTTCTACTTATGTAGTTGTTGTGGGGGCTTTGACCTCCAAAAATATCTATATTTTAAAACATTGGTAGAGACTGTATATCAGTGGTGCATAAGTATGTATTCCTTATATTAAATGTATATTCTATTGTATGTATTAAATTTATGTTAGCTCTTACAGCACAGTGGAGTGCTAGTTCAAATGTACTTAAAAATTTGCTCTTCTCACAGTGGCAGCAGACAATGGCCTGGACCACTGTGTCTACAAGGTCGCAGTGGGTTTCAGCACAGAAATCTTTGGTACCTTCCGACAGACCATTGTTTTTGACTTTGGTTCAGAACCTGTGCTAATGCAGCGGATCATGGTGGATGCTGCCTCTATTGAAGGTATGCTTTAAAACGAGCATCAGTGCATAGAAAAGTCTGTTGCCTCTTATTAGCGTTTCAAGATGATACTTGGATAAAAATTTCCAGATTTATTTTTTTTAAAAGTCGCAAAAAAGTAGCAATTAATGCTTTGACCCATTTCTAGACTTGGAGCACCTGTTGGCAGCCAGACAGCAACTCTTGATGACTGCGAAACGCTGGGACTCATCCTGTAAAACCATTGTTGAATTCAGTCCCAATGAGACGATGGCTGAACTGGAGCGCAGCCTCCTTTCCCGCTATCAGATACCTCTATCAGCAGACCAGCTCTTCACCCAGTCAGTCCTTGACAAGACTCTGACCAAAGACAACTACCAGGCCCGACTGCACGATCTGCTCTACATAGAAGAGATTGCACAGTACAAAGAAGTTAGCAAGTGAGTACATACATATTGAAGGTTTCTTAATTCTGCTGTACAGTGCAAATAAAAAAACATTTATATGAAATTTAAACATAAAACTTTGATTGGAATGTTTATTTTACACATGAATAAAATCAAATGCGACACAGTATCTAAAAGTACAGAACAGTAAGTTTTATACCATATTATGCACTAATGTTCCCATATATATTACACGTGCACTGCCTAAACCTACAAAATATATTAAAAAGAAATGTATATACCAATATAGATTCTTTTTTCTAAATTCTGAGCACTATCAAGTCTTTTGCTATTAAATGGCAAACCACCACAAGGTGTCAGACTTAACCTTTACTACATGCTTGCTCTATGCATGTGTGAGAGGGAGGGTGTGTTTCTCACAGACAGCTTTACTAAAAGTGCTAGTGCAAAAAAACTGCTTTGAGGTAGCTGAAAAGAAACTGGTTTACCCTTCGTTTGCCAGTTGAAATAAGCATGCTGCTGGTAAGTTGAAACACAGTGTAAACCCTCATTCAGTGAAACAAGTACAGTAGACCATCCAAAGCACACAGGACATAATAGCCATTTAAAACACTGAGTTTCGTTTGAATAGTGGGTACCTGTTGTTATGGCTCATATTCAAAGGGCTTTTAATCTCCAGTATTTTCAAACTGCATATGAATAATCTCTTTGAAGTAATCTGTTTTTTGCCAGGTTCACATGCTTGGGTCATTCAGTTTTATCTGGAGTAATTGTCTAGATTTCTTCAGTTTTGAGAGAGGCACATTCCTTGTACCTAGGAGGCAAAAGACATCAGCTGATTATCTAAAAATAAAAATTGACCAAGTAGAACCAGTGCAGAGTTTTTGTCCTGTTTGATTATCCAGCAAAATCGCTAATGTAAAATCATAAAAATAACCTTCTAAGACTCCGTTTGGTTGTGTAACATCACTGGTTTGCTAATACACTATGTGTCAGTCATCTGTCACAAGTTCATCACATAATATTAGTTCTTGTTTCATCATGTCGGAGAGTCACTCATAAACAATCCAGAACTGAACTTTTTTTTTTCTCTTTTCTTTTTCTTTTTCCCAAAAGACCTTGAATTTCAATAAACATGTGCATGGATACATTTTGTGCCAATGGTTGTTTTTCTTTCAAGAACCTTCTTGAATGTTTTTTGC